>NW_028263371.1:53351226-53715393 GCF_051168715.1 Poecilia mexicana
TAGCGGTGTGTGCTCGGAGCTGTTTGTTTGTTTTTGTTTAGTTGTTTTTGTTTACGCTTTGTGTCCGGTAAACGAGATGGCCGGCACCGCGTTAAAGAGGCTCATGGCTGAATACAAACGTGAGTAACCGAAGCGCCTGCTGATGAGGAAAAGCTAGGGGGAAGTTCTGCTGAACCAAACTCCGATACAGATTCCACAGGTTTAACAGCTTTTTTGCTCCAGGGTTTAAAATCAACACAGTAAGATGAAAAATCTATAAAAATTCGTTTGGAACTGAGAATTTTGATTGATTCGGCATCATGTTTTTTAACTTAAATGTCTCCAGAATGACACATTTAGCGATTTTATTTTAATCTGTCGGTGCGACTGTTCTGCTTCATCCAGAACCTTCTTCCCTGCCTGTTTATGTAACTGAGACTCAAACTGTGAGATGAGATTAGAAGTGCTACAAACATTAGAAACTATAAATCTAGCCAGTAACTAAAAAAAGAATCTGTTAACTCTCCGATTATCTGCATGTTTGGGTTTCAGAATCAAGCTTGGATCTGATGGACTCAGCTTGAAGGATTAATACAAGAACTGTTAAAGTCTGACTGGCAGCTGGTGACAGTCTGGGTTATTAACATCCGTTTTTTATTTATTAACATTTTCTTTCTTAATAAATTTGACAAAATGGCGTTTTTACTAAAAATGTTTAGGATTTTATTGAGGTTTAGGCGAAAATGGAGTTCCGATAAAAAGTAAGAAAGTGTATTAATTACAATGCAAACTGTTTTGAATATAGTATTAAAGGACGGATAAAAACCCTGTTATATAGAATAAAAAAGCCAAAGTTACATTTATTGCCACCTTTGGTAATGATGCTGTAAAATAAGATTAATCTTACACTTATTTGCACATTTATTTGCTAATCTTGAGTGAAAACATTCAAATTAAAACATATATATATTTTAATCACATTACTAGTGTTGACTAGTTCTGATTGGAGCAAGATGGTTTCCATCTGCTGCCCAAGATCAATGTGGTCACCAAAAAACATCCCAAGAAGGTTGGGATTATGTTCTTTTTATTAGTTTATTGTGTTTGCTGTGTTTTAACATGTTTCAGAAAAATAAGACATTCACAAACTTAGCTTAAAATAATGATGATTTTTATTTAGAAAAGCAACAGTTTTTCCAAACAGGTACCAGTTGTCTGGTTTTCCTTTGTGAAATTCTTGGATTCATCAATAATATTTGTTTTTCAGAGCTGACCCTGAACCCACCTGAAGGCATTGTCGCAGGTAAGACTCCATCTTTACATCTGAACACCTGAGCTGTTAAAAGCTCAGTTTAAGTCCTCCTGATCTGACCTTTGACCCAGAACCAAACGGGTTCTTTTAGTGTTGCATCAGAACATCAGGATGAGACAATGATCATTTTCTCCCTCTGTGTGCTCTGCAGGTCCAGCCAACGAGGAGAACTTCTTCGAATGGGAGGCACTCATCATGTGAGTACAGGCTGCAGCCTTTTTACTCATATATGACAGGTCGTCTCCATGGAAACCAACTGTCCTTTTTCATTTCTGTTCATTTGATTCTCAATGAGAATCATTTAACCTGAGATACTCGATGCTCATAGACACCAAACCGATTTTATCCAACCTGTCAGCCTCTTGAGTTTCCAGGTGCAATGTGTCACTCTGACCAGCAGGTGTCACTGCTGATTCAGACAGCAGCTCAAAGTTGAGGCAGACTGTTTACACTTGGACTTTATCGGATTAATCAACACAAAGCGGTGCTTGATTGTGAAACAAAGGGATTTTCTTGCCATTAGGTGGTAATCTGTGTTTTTTATTTCTTACATCATTTTCCATCCCACAGAAGAAAGAGATCCATTCTTTCTTGCTAATTTTTCTATTTTAAATTCTAAAAACAGAAATAAAATGGCAGTTCTTTAAAAATGTCAGCATATCTCCTATGTAAATTATAATGTGTCCTTTTTCGAAAAGTCATGCGACTTTTGCGGCGATGAACAAGTTTTATTTGGCTGGCCTAAAAGTGAAAATGACTCTTTAGGTTGTAAAGGTTGTAGACCCCAGGTTTGGGTCAAACGTCATGTGTTAGAATGACCTAGTCAAAGTCAGAGTATCGAATGGAGGTAAATATTTACTCTCAGTAGAACTCAACTGGAAAAAAACTGAACTGTCCCATTTAAGACCAGGCTAGTTCTCTAAATCAGACATTTTCATCACATTTTCATCTGAACCTCACTACAAAAACATCAAATCTTACCAAATATTTGTCTAAGTTTTAGTGCAAATATTTTAGTACACTGGAAATAAAACAAACCTAATATACAAAAATAATTCCTTAATATTCATGAAAATGTAATAGTTCCACTGGCCAATTCTTTCACTTATAACATGGAAAAAATGTCTTTTTATAAGTGAAGTAATCTACCAATAGTATCTTTTTATCAATATTCAATCATTATTGACTTAAAACAAGCTCCAATATCTTGCTGAAAAGTTGCTTGTCAGTTAGTTTTGTCTTATTTCCAGTGTACTAAGATATTTGCAATAAAATTCATACAAGATACCTGGTAAGATTTTGTGTTTTTGTGATGACCCTTAGTTAAAATAAATCCTCTGCAGCCTGATGCGTCGCTGACAGGAGACACTGCAGAATCCGTGACGTCATTGAAAGCACCATCATTAGACGTTACTGCTCCATGCTGGCATAACAGCAGCTTCAGTCTGCCCTTCAATTTACCTCGCTGCTCATTTAAAGTCCAAGTCCACATTTCAGTCTGCAGAGTGACATCACTGAGGCAGCACACCTGTCATTATACCTCAGTCCTCTGTACCTCGTTGTTCTGTCTTCCTTTTTCTGCTCCTCAGCTCGTAGAGGAGGGGAAGCACTCTGCACTGTAAAAACACAAAATCCTACAAAGTATTTTTGATCTATTTTTTAGTGCAGATATCTTATTATACTTGAAGTAAGAGAAACTTACTTGTTAGTCCTGTAGTCTTACAGTTGATGAAAACGGTTTGTGTTTTTAACCATTGAGTTTTAATAATGTGTTGTCTCTTAAAGTGAGGAATTTCAAATTATAAGTAATATATATTTATTCGTTTATTTTTTGTTCACCTTTTCAGTCTTACCGGCATCTATATTTTTATTTTTATTTGTATTTATTTTTTTTTGTTTGAGAAGTTTTGTGTTTTTAACCTCCGTTAGTTGAAACAGTTAAATTTAGGGCAACACCTCGTAGTTTTATATTAAATGTTGGTTTGTTGTTGTTTTATTGTGACTTTATTTAAGCCCAATGGGATATAAATAAATATCTGAGTCTGAGTTATAAGTGAAATAATTTGCCATTGGGACTAGAACTTTTTCATCAATATTATAGACTTATTGACTCTAAACAAGCATCTTATTTTTTGAAGAAAAGTTACCTATAAGTTAGTTTTGTAATATTTCAGGTGTGCTATGATATTTGCTTAGAAACTAGACCAAAACCCTTAGTAATGTTTTGTGTTTTTGCAGTGTGGAGACCTGTTACCCAACTGCTGTCCTGATAAACGGAGGATATCTGGTCAGAGATCAGTTGATGCTTTAAAGAGTCAGAAATAACTTCAGGGAAGGAGGCCAGGCAGATCTGAGATCAGATATTCAAACTTCAGTCTTCATTATGACTCAGCATGTCATGATCAGAAACTGAAACTGGCTTCATTTAACTAAAAGTTTCTGTTTCCTGCTGCAGCGTCTCGACGTTCTCAGTGATTTTCTCTGTTTGTGTCTCAGGGGTCCAGAGGACACATGTTTCGAAGGCGGAGTCTTCCCCGCCGTCCTCAGCTTCCCCTCAGATTATCCTCTCAGCCCTCCGAAGATGAGGTTCACCTGCGACATGTTTCACCCCAACAGTAAGTCTGCCACAGGCTCCGCCCCCGACGGCGGGTTTAGATGCTCAGAACGCCGAGTCGTGGATGAAACCAGCCTGTGTCTGGACCCTGTTATTGGACCCGTCACAACACGCCTCGTTAGCCTGCTGTCATTAACGCCGAGATTAGTGGGCAGGAGCCATGATGTCATGGTGCAGGAGAGTTCTGATTAGAGGACAGAGCGCTCGGTTCTGACCCGTCATCATGTTCCCCACCACCATCATCATCATCATCATCATCATGGCCCTGAGCTGAACTTCCTGCTGCAACTGTATCTTCTGGTCCTGCAGCAACAACATAAACACATGAAGAAGAAAGCTGGACCAATCAGAACCTGCAGTTTGTTTGTTAGATATGATGGAAAATGTCGTTTGAATGTTGGTAGCAGAAACTTTCTGTTTCTGTTTGATCAGACAGAAACATCTGAGCAGGGATCAGTTCCACACAGGCAGGCCAGCCATAATAACAAATGTCACTGGATGATAAATTGTCCCAGAAGTTATTGCAATAAACAATGAGATCATTTTTAAGTAATGTAATGGTAATGGCATAATAATATAAGCGCGCATTCTCAATAGACTTTAAATTCTAATGAACATTTAATACTGGACCTGGAAGACATTTTGAATGTCCTAAATAAATAAACAAAGCAACAGAAACAACAAATAAAGTTAATTATAAAGTCTCTGTAAACAAAATTGTTCTTTAAAAAAGGGCAAGTTGAAACCAAAGCACCTGTTTTTGGTAAAAAGAGAAAATTGATAAATCATTCAAATGGAAATGATTGACCTTGTTTTAATTTATCACATAATTAATTGATTTATTGCTTATTGTGACAGGCCTGCATACAAGTAAACAGACAGGTGAAGACCAATCAAAGCAGAACATTTCATCTAATCAGAACCTAGAAACCATCAAATAATGTAGCTTCCCTCTGATTTCTGCCTTATCTGAACCACTAAGGGTGATGATGGCCGAAA
The DNA here is from genome assembly GCF_051168715.1 of Poecilia mexicana. Taxonomy (NCBI): domain Eukaryota; kingdom Metazoa; phylum Chordata; class Actinopteri; order Cyprinodontiformes; family Poeciliidae; genus Poecilia; species Poecilia mexicana. Next base: position 53,356,131 of record NW_028263371.1, read on the forward strand.
AGAGCTGTGAACCAGAATAACATCCTCAGAGACTCCAGGAAGGAGACCAAACCAAAATAATCTCTTGACTTTTCACATTTCAGCGAGGGCTGAAATGATTAATAGAGTTAATCATAATTAATCAGTTACTTTAATAACTGAAGTGTACAAAGTCAAAAAAGGCCAAAAATAACATTCAGAGCAGAAATTAAGCTAAAATTGTACAAAGTATGTACATTTTGTATTTTAGATAAAAACCTTATTTTTCTGTAAATATACTTTACCCAAAATTCCTCAAGTGTCAGTTTTACCTTCATCCAGTTCAGATTTACTAAAGTAACGCTGTATTACTGCATTTAATCAGTAAAATGTTTATTTTGTGGTTTAAAAAAGAAAGTGAATTGTTTTTTTGCATCTTTTAATGTATTCTTTTAATCTAATATTGCATGTCAAAATCTTGAGATTAAATGAAAAATCTGCAGAATGTGCCAATATTTTTATTTGATTAATAGACTAATCGATGGAATAATTGATTACTAATTTCATTGTTCTGCTCCTCAGTCTACCCAGACGGCCGGGTGTGTATCTCCATCCTTCACGCTCCGGGCGACGACCCGATGGGATATGAGAGCAGCGCAGAGCGGTGGAGTCCGGTCCAGAGTGTGGAGAAGATCCTGCTGTCAGTGGTCAGCATGCTGGCAGGTAGAGCAGCTCACCTGTCACATGATCACCCGAACCGCGCTGGCATGTGTTTATTACACACCTGTCACATGATCAACCGAACCTATTACACACCTGTCACATGATCAACCGAACCTCACTGGCATGTGTTTATTACACACCTGTCACATGATCAACCGAACCTATTACACACCTGTCACATGATCAACCGAACCGCGCTGGCATGTGTTTATTACACACCTGTTATATGATGAACCAAACCTATTACACACCTGTCACATGATCAACCAAACCTATTACACACCTGTCACATGATCAACCGAACCTCACTGGCATGTGTTTATTACACACCTGTCACATGATCAACCAAACCTATTACACGCCTGTCACATGATCAACCGAACCGCGCTGGCATGTGTTTATTACACACCTGTCACATGATCAACCAAACCTATTACACACCTGTCACATGATCAACCGAACCGCGCTGGCATGTGTTTATTACACACCTGTCACATGATCAACCAAACCTATTACACACCTGTCACATGATCAACCGAACCTCACTGGCATGTGTTTATTACACACCTGTCACATGATCAACCAAACCTATTACACACCTGTCACATGATCAACCGAACCGCGCTGGCATGTGTTTATTACACACCTGTTATATGATGAACCAAACCTATTACACACCTGTCACATGATCAACCGAACCTATTACACACCTGTCACATGATCACCCGAACCGCGCTGGCGTGTGTTTATTACACACCTGTCACATGATCAACCGAACCGCGCTGGCGTGTGTTTATTACACACCTGTCACATGATCAACCGAACCGCGCTGGCGTGTGTTTATTACACACCTGTCACATGATCAACCGAACCGCGCTGGCGTGTGTTTATTACACACCTGTCACATGATCAACCGAACCGCGCTGGCGTGTGTTTATTACACACCTGTCACATGATCAACCGAACCGCGCTGGCGTGTGTTTATTACACACCTGTTACATGAGTAACACACACATTAATAATTTATGAAAAATCTCTGACAGGTTTCGTTCACACCTCCAGCAGGTTGATACACACCTGTCACATTGTTTCTATAGACTCATTGAAAACACCAATAAAAACTGAAAACCACCAAACTTCTCATCTGTCACAGGATGACAGATTATACCAGAAGTTACTGCGACAATATTGTTGTTTTAAGATCATTTTTAAGTTATGTAGTAGTAATGGAATAACAATGCATTCTCAAAGATAAACTTTAAGCTTTAATGAACAATTAATTCCAAATATCCAAAATAAATAAACAAAAAAGCAATAGGAACAATAAATACAAAACATTTGACTCAATTAAATAAGCTAATGAAATAAGAGCAAGTTACATAAGAAGACTTATCTTTCTGTTTTAAAGAAGCTTGATGGTAAATAAAACTCACAGTATGTTCAGAAATATTCATTTTGATATTTTCTCCACTATTTCTTACAGTGTAATATCAGTACAATAGAAAATATTACTAAGTGTGTGCAGGTTAGTGATATAAGTCGTGATTTTTAAGTAAGTGGCGTCCAGAAGAATCCTGTTTTTCAAGAACAATGTGTGTTTTGATGCTGTGATTTCATGCGGTCAAAGCCACAGTTACCTGGAAAATAAGTAATAAATAGTTTTTTAATCATAATCTTTGTCTTTATCACAATAAAACCACTAAAATATTGTAATACAATTCTCGGTCCACATCACTCGTCTGCCATGAGTCATCATATAGTTTTATTGATTCTTTCTTCTTCTCCTCAGAGCCGAACGATGAGAGCGGCGCCAACGTCGATGCGTCTAAGATGTGGCGCGAGGACAGAGAGCAGTTCTACAAACTGGCTCAGAAGATCGTTCGCAAGTCGCTGGGCCTGTAAAGATGATGTCATCACGCCGCCCTGCGTGTGTGTGGTGGCGCGTAGCTCGTATACAGACTGTGGAGCATCAACACTGTTACCATGGAAACCTCTGACGCACACATACACGCAGAGCTGCAGTTTGATATCTCAATGAACTGATGGATCAGAGGCTGATCGGATACAGTGACATCACCAGGAGACCCAGCAGCAGCCTGTCATGACCTCACTTCCTGTTTGTCACCCCTCCTCCCCTGCTGTTGGCTCAGATTGAAGTTTCTCAGTGGACTGTTTGCACTTTATCTCCTCCTGGTGGTCACCGTGGTGGACTTCAGTTTGTTGTTTTGTTTTTTTTACAGCTGAACTGAAGGAGTTTCTCTGAGTTTCCTTTCAAAAATAGTTGGTTGAAAACAGAATTTTGAGCTCTTTGTTTCTCTGATTTCTTTGTTGAGAAACTAAGAGCTTCTTTTTGTTTCTGTTTCTGGTGTCAAACTGATTTTAAAGCATGTTGACCTAAACTTAATAAAGCAGCGTTTCTGTTTCAGGATCTTTGGTTTATTGATCTGTGGTCACATGACAGGTGTAGAAAATTTAAATCGGAATTATGTTTATTGCCTCCAGTTTTTTTAGTGTTTTAGTGTTTAGTTATTTGCAGTTCAGATCCTCAAAGCTTTCCTAAAATATGATCAAACTGTAGATGAGCAAAGGTTACTCACAATCTGCCTAGAGACAACACACAGGAATTTCTGATTCATCAATTCTGTTCCTGAAAACTGCAAAGCAGACGACATTCAGAGGGAAAAGTCTTCGAGAAGTTTGATTTATCCTGGTATATTTATTAAGAAGTATCACATTAATTATCTCCATTTGTCAATAAAAAAAATAAAATAAAATTTTTATTAGGACTGAAAAAATTAATCCAATTAATTGTGATGACAAATAGTCATCAACCCACTTTGTAATCGATTGTTATTTCCAGACTCAAAAACAGGTAATTTACTAAAAATAATAACATGATCAGAGTTACATTTTAGCCAATTAAATGTTTTTTTTCTTATTTAAATGTATTTAATTAGTTTATTAGCATTTTTAATGTATTTCTATTGTATAAAAAAAGTTTATGTGGTTAAATGAACAATACAGAATGTGACGCTGTTTACCCGATTAATCGTCAGAATAATCGATTACTAATAATGGTACACATGACCACAGTGCAGTGCGGTGCGGTGACTCCGAAAGTCTCTGAGTCCAGTCGTGTCTCTGCCTGCCGGACTGGATCCACCTCCATGTTTAAACTGGGATTACTGGGATTGAAAGCTCTCAGATCCCAGCTGCTCCGGCCTGTTACCCAGTTGGAACTTCACAGCTCCACATCTGAGAACACACACTCTCACACTGGAAGACATCACACACCTGTAGGAGTGTGAGACAGGTGAGGGGCGGAGCTACATGGGGAATTTCTCTGATGGACGGACCTCAGATCAGCTGCAGCTTTGCTGTTTTCCACAGAGTTTCCGATGCTGCCGCCGCCGCTGCTGCTTCATGTCGGAGGTTCATTTATCATCCCAGAAGGTGTGGATGTGTTACAGCTCTCACTGGAGCTGAAAACAAGGCCTGAGGGCCTCCGACCAACATGTATGAACAGGTATCAGCGCTTATGTTTGAAAAATGATGTAAAAACTCTCAAACCTGCAGTCTGTCCGGCAGCCAGCAGAGGGCAGTACTTCAAACCATCTTTTTAGTTCAGTTTTCTTCTTTGGTGTTTTACAGTGGACTGGGTGGATGCATCTGTCTTCAGGAGTGCCACAAAGATGCCTTCTGGAATCACTGTTATTCACTTAATAACAAATACAGAATAGGATTAGGGCCACTGAAAAAAAAATCCTGACTTTACTCTTAGAATTCTGACTTTCATCTAATAATTCATATTTTGATCTTAAAATTCTGACTTTGGTGACAAAATTCTTACTTTTTTCAGAATTTTGACTTCTAATTTTTTTCTCAAAAATCTGAGGAAAAAAGTCAGAATTCTGAGAAAACAAATTTAAGAATTCTAAGGAAAAAATCAGAAATCTGAGGCAAAAAAGTCTGAAAATTCTGAGAAAAAAGTCAGAATTCTGAGGGGTAACTCAGATTACTGAGGAAAAATGAATGTATGAATTCTAAGGGAAAAAAATCTGAAATCTGAAGAAAGAAAATTATTTTTTCTTTTCAGCGACCCTAATCCTCTTCCATATAATGATGATCAGATATGCAGATGATATTCTGAAAGCTGTCCAATGATTTCACTAAGGAAAACTTTTTATTTTTTTACGTCAGTCCCTGACCATGTTGCTTTTGTGTTTGAATGCAGAAATGCTGAAAGAATCAAACTTTCTTCCGTTTAATTTAAAATAATTAAACTTGAACCTGTTTTCATCCTCAGATCAATCTGCTTCAAACCATTTGGATGCATCACAATCATCATCATCTGAATCTTCCTCCTCAGGTGTGTCCAGGCAGGTGGATCACTGATCTGACATGTTTGTTCCCCAGGTGTGTTCAGGTGTTCAGCCCCCCAGCTCCTCCCTCTCTTTTATATTTAAATGTGGGTCGTGCGAGCTCGTCCCGCTGCAGGTGAAGCCTCTCTCTCTCCTCAGTGGGACTCCACCTGAAGATCAGCTGCAGACAGCAGCCGTCACCTGGACAGGTGGATCAACTCAACTCTACACAGGAATTTAAAAAATGGATCATCATCGTTCTGATTTCAGGATTTAAGGTTGGAACTGAGCTGCTTTGTGTTTTAATGGATCAGGAACATTTTAAAGACCAAAATGAAAATAAGTCATTTTTATTTCTGATTGTTTTTAGATTCTCTTAAATCTGATGGTTTGATACCAGATCATTTCAACTGAACTGGTTACGACAAGGATTTACTCTTAAACATCAGAAGAACCAGAACCAGAACCAGAACCAGAGCTGGACCTCAGTGGTCATTTTTCAACCAGGTTTGACTTTATGTTACTAAAAAGCTCCAGAATCTGCTGATTAAAGAAGCAAGGAGATAAAAACCTGTTTTAGACCAACTTATGGCTCTTCTGAACTCTTTAAACAAGCAAAAAAATGTTTTACGTTTCAAATATTTCCAGAGTTATCTTGGTCTTATCAAGAAATTACAGGTTTGCTTCCGTTTGTTTGACTTTTATAAAACTTAAAGTTTCTAAGTTACTACCTAAAAACATAAAATCAAAACAACTTGCTCAGAAAATTCTGAACACAACCATAAAGAGTAAAACTATATGATGTGTTTTATCTTTTGTCTGATCTGGATTTAAAGAAAACTTGATATAAGATACATAACTTTTTTGAAAAATAGTTTTTTTACATTTATGACCACCTTTGTTACAGTACTATTTATATAACAAAAAAAAACAACTCAAAAATATGTTTTTGTTGAATGTGTGAACATCTAACGTCCAACAGAGGCATTTATACATGCAGTCATGGTTACTAATTGATGATATGGCTCTCTGCCCAGGTGGGCATACTGAGCAGGGCGACAAATAAGATGACAAATTCAACCAGTTTTCTGTTTTTCTGCATGTTTAGTGGAAAGTGGAGACTCTGTGTGGAGAATGTGACTCACTGCTGCAGATTGATGATGTATTAAAAGTTTACCGCTTACAATAAAAATATGGAATATTTTGAGTATCTAATCAGATATTAACTGGATTATTATACACTAAATAAAGTTTTTTTTATAATAGAGCCCAATAAATGAGCAGCCATCCATCCATCTAGATCATGTAATATTTAATCAATTTTTGTAGTTCTTAAATTACGTCTGATTATCTTATTACTATTATAATTAAATTAGTTTTGTTGGGAGACTGGAAGCATGTTTAGATCAGGTGCTTCATTTATTCAGAATCACCTCTATAAACACTTAAATAATCATTTTTATTGCTTCCATGAAATACAGATGTATTATTAGCTTCAGATGTGGTTTTTCCTGTTTGCATGTCGAGTGAATTCAGGCTCTGGTTACAAAGTCCCTGATGACATTTTTCTAAGTTAATAGGTGAAAGTTTCTCTCAGATTATTGGAAGTGAACTTCTTGCAGCTGCTTCTAATTTTTTTTATTAAATACTCCACAGTTTATTTAATGGCAATAAAAGAAAATTAATTCTTCTGAAACCAGAACATCTGAGCAGAATTGATCCAAAGATCTAAAAAGATCTTTGGATCTTTTAATCTTCAGGCATTTTACAAACTTCATCCAGTATTTAGTGAGCGCCTCCTCAAAATCTGCCTGGAGACGACACACAGGAGTCTCTGATTGGTCCATTTTGTTCCTGTAAACTGCAAATTAGACAGTATTTAGTTGGAAAACCTTCAACAACTTTGATTTATCCTGGTTAATAATGTAGTATCACTTTAACTACCTTCACTTTTTTATATAAAATTTAAAAAAATATACAGAATAAATTCAGATTTTTATTAATGCTGAAATCGTAACTCAGTTTAATCACAATGAATCAATTATTGAAATAATTGTTAACTATGTTAACAAATTTAGTAATCAATTTATCATTAAATGGAGTACACAGACTCAAAAAGGTCATTTGCTGAAAAACCCCCCAACATATTCAGAGCCGAAATTAAGGCACAATGTACAAAATAAATTACTAAAGGATATGTTATTGTATTTTAGGGAATAAAATGTTTATTTTGTTTAAGAAAATAATTACTTGTTTTTTGCATATTTTAATGTATTTCTAAAATTGTGTAAATATAGCTTTAAAGGTTAAATGAAAAATCTGTGACTTTTTTTATCCGATTACAGAATAATCAATAGAAAACCCGATTATTAAGATAATTGTTAGTTGCAAACCTTATTTTTTATACATCAACCTGACTTTTTCTCTCTGATGTTTCTCCTCTCAGGCCTCTGAAGAAGATCCTCTCCTCATCCTCATTCATCTCTGACCCTCATCAGCATCATGATGCTGCTTGAAACTGCGCTGAGTTAACCAGCCGCTAAAGAAGGCGCGATGTTGGTGTATCGCCCCCTGCTGGTCACCTGGGTTCTGCTCGCCTCCTCAGTCCGAAGCCAGAGCTGGAGGCCGTGCACAGGTAGGTTCTAATGCAGCTTTGTAAGCCACTGAGGAGCACAGATGGGTAGAGTAATCTCAAAAATTATACTCAATTATACTCAAGTAAAAGTTGTAGCCGTCCAAAACTCAAGTAAGAGTAAAAAAGTATTTGGAAAAAAGGCGACTCAAGCACTGACTTATCAAAACATCAACCATTTGATATTTAAAAATATTTAGAAATCAGACAGACCAACATATAAAGTTATAAATAAATAATTTTATTTGTATACCTCTTTAATTTGTGAGAAAAAAAACATGGAAATTTCTGAGCTTCAAAAGTTGAAGATTTTCTAGAAAAAACTCAGAAATGCTTTGTTTAATCTCAGGCAGGTTCTAGAGAAAGAACTTGGAAATTTCCAAGTTTGAGAAGTCAAAGATTTTAGACTTTTGGACTCAAAAAGTTTCGATTTTCAAAACTCAAATTCCCAAGTTTTTTTTCTAGAAAATTTCTGAGATTAATATAAAAATGTCTGGGGGGGGGGGGGGTCACCCAAATTTTCAACTCTTGGAGCTCAGGAGTTTCTGTTTTCTCATGAAAATTTTGTAGATTCTCAAAATTTTCTGGTGGAATTTTTTTCCCTTTTTGTTATTTACAATGGCCCTTAGACGACATGGACGTCCATCTTGTTCAGCTCGGCACCTCGCTCTTTGCAGTGGAGGATTGTTGTTTACTGCATAGGTAATTTCTGGTAAGCTTCATAGCATCAGACTGGTAAAACATTATTGATTGAGTAAAGTTTAAAACTTGAGCCCTGATCAATCCAGACCCTCTGTAGGAAGCAAATATCGTAGAACAACAGGCTTGTTCTTACCAGGCTAATTACAACCTGGAATCTTTAATTCAAACTATTGAAGACTGAAAGTCATGACACCCTGAGTCCAGAACCAAATGTTCTCTCCAGAGGACCGTCCTCCGTGTTTTTTTATGTAGCTCAGACGTTTCTGCTGCTTTGCTTCTTTGAAATGTGAGCCGTGTTTCTGAACTTGTCGTCCCCTCCCTCCATTCATCCTGCATTGATCTGCTGCTGCACCAAAACACACAGACGGCCTCAGAGGAGCTTAAAGGGGAATTCCAGCTGAAACTGATGTCGGATAAAACCAGATTTATCCTCCCTCGGCCTCCTTTACATCTGCTGGTGTTTAAGACAGAGATAAACCAGCGACGCCGCAGTGATTCAACTGATGGGTTCTTCAATAGTTATGTAATCATAGAGTCTTTAATTAAAATATCAACCTGCAGTGAATTTATTGACTTATTGTCAAGAATCGATATTTATGTACTCATGGCATCTTTAACTAGCTTTAAAATGTCAGCTTTCAGTGAATTTACTGACTTTTTAGTCAGGAGTCATTCTTTTCATCTGAAATAGTTCTGCAGATTGGTCCTCAGGTCACTTAAGGTTACAACCTGAACTGGACATTTAATGTCTTAAATGTTCAGTTTGCATTGTAATCTTAATTATTTAATTTAATTTGATTCAAAAATACTTTATTAATCCCTTAAGATAGATTAGGTGTTTTTCTCTCTCAAAATATCAAATATTTTTCAAAGATGTTGATGGCATTAGGAAGGAAGGATCTCCTGCAGCAGTCAGTGTTACAGCGGTTTTGATGAAGCTTCTGACTGAAGACACTTTGTTATTAAATGACACTGATGAAGAGGATGCTCAGGGTTATCTGTAATGTTTTTTGTTTTATTTATGATTCTTCTTTTTATGGTTAAATTAGGTGTAGATTCGGTCAATAATTGGAAAGTAGCTTGAAAATCCTTTTAGATTTGAGATGAAACGTCTTCAAAACAAGATAACATGTCCAGTTGCCTTCCATTTAACACTTTGACATTTTTATAGTTCAGTACTTGAAAACGATAGACCTGTTCAGGTTGAATCATCAATTTTCCACCAGATAAATTCTTCTAAAATGCCTTGAATGTTACATTCTGGGGCAGGATGTCATGCCTCCCCATTCACTTTATCAGGTACACCTGCTCTGCTACCTAATGACTCAGTCACTCGCATGGCAACGACTCTGTTCATCAAATGTTCAGAATCCTACTCGTTCCAACCAAGATAGTCAGAATACAGTCACTGATTGTCCAATTCTGGAGAAATTTTGTCCTTCGTCATCAAACCTCTAAAACAGGAAACTGAAGCCACAATTCAAACAAGATGGCCAAAATTAGATGGTGACAGATTGGAAAAATGCTGCTTGCTCAATGAATCTTGATTTAATCTGAACCATTCAGATGGTAGAGTCAGGTTTTGGCTTTAATAACATGAAAACATGGATCCATCATGACTTGTATAAACTGTTCAGGTTGGCCTGAATTTGCATTTTGAGGACATTTTTAGCTGTTACTGGAGAAATCTGACATAGATTGGATGTTCTGGATCAGAAATGGCTTTTACCATTTTTCTGTGCATTTCTCTATTCTCTCTTTATTGTACATAAATTGTTACCTTTTCTCTGTTTGTCCTGATTTTCTCTCAGCACATGGAACTGCTGTAGCAGCAAACATTGCAGTGATTTATCACTGTGATGTTTATCTGTGGGGACAGGAAGCTGAAACTGTTTCTGTTTTTAGATCCTGCAGCATCAAACAGAGGAACCCATCTGCCTCTGAGCTGATAAAAAAATAAATCTGATGATTTACAGTCAATGATACGGATCGTTCTGAGAGAAGGCCGACTCGTTTATCGTTTATCAGCCTCTGTTGGAGGAAACTGATCTGGATCAGGTTCTAGTTTCCTCCAGCTGCTGGTTTCACTTCACCTCTATGAAAATCAGCTTTCAGGGATCTGAAATGACCAGCAGCAGATAATCTGTCCACATCTAATCAGGATTTATTTTTGGCTCTAAGAGTTTCCAAAACACCAACGATTCTAATCAACAACAACCTGAAAACCAGGAAGCTGCTGCCTCTTGGGGTTTGGTACTTTGGAGTGAGAAGGTTCAGTACCAAGTGGGAAAACTTCACAGAAACGTTTGTCTTTGAAATGTGTTGGAGTCCGAAAAGCAGGAATAGATATTCCAGTTTCACCGGAATGTGAAATACCTGTTGACCAAAGATTATGCAGGAATGACAAACTAATCTGAAAGTATAACACCTAAAGGTTTACCAATACTGTATAAAGCCTTGAAGGATCCGTTCTAGGAAAAACCTTTTACGTTTCTAAAGTCTATTAGTTGACTGCTCTAACTTGGATTCATCTGGCTGTGGCCACGGAAATTATGATTCACCATTTGAAAAGTTACACAATCAAAGATTGACAGCAATAATTTGAGTTATTTAGCCTGTAATAAGAGTAATTAGCAAGCTAAATATTTAGTTGGAAGCTACATATTTTAGTGTGCTAATTACAAACAAGAAAAATATTTAACTTGAATGTTAATGTTTAGTTAGCCTTCTAAGTATTTAGCTTCAAACTAAAACTGAATATTAATTTTAATCTAAATGCTTATGTAGCAAACTAAATATTTAGATTCAAACAATGTATTTAGCTAGCAAGTTAAATATTTAGCTGCACACTTAAGTAAAGATTTTAACTACATATTTAGCTTACTAAATATTTAGGAAGCTACCTATTTAGCTTGAAGCTAAATATTTTATTTGCTAACCAAAGGCAAGGTAAATATTTACCTTCCAAATAAATATTTAGTTATCAAGATATATATTTAGTGTTCTAATTAAATATTTAGTTTGAAACTTTGACATTTTTAGATGAATGAATAACATTGTGAAAATATGACTTTACAAACAGCATCCTAGAGGGAATGTTTTGCTTCAGTCAGCAGAAACCCTCTGAAAGATTTTCTGTTTTTCTGAGTGAATCTCAGCTCCAGAACCGACTGACGCCATGTTTTCCCCTCAGACCTGCGTCCGATTGACCTCCTGTCCAAAGCCCTGCCACGCCCAGCACAAGCCACGCCCACTCAGGTAGGAAACCTGAAGAAACTGATGAAGGAGCTTTAACACGTTTATATGACCAATGTTCTGTGCCAACAGGTGCAGATGGTTCAGTCCAGAGGGTCCAGAGGTATCAGGCTAACCGGCACCGCACCGACAGCTCTGAGTTTTACCGCCTCACAGATATTCACCAACTGTGACTATTTTCCTTCTGAGTTCTCGTTGGTGGCCACCATGAAGATAAAAAGACTGAGGAAGAAGGTAAACATAACAGAATCTGATCTGATCCGGTCCTCTCCAGTCCAGCTCAGAACCGTCTAACCTGCTCTCTTTCTCTCCGTTTTTAGACGAATCAGTACATCTTCTCTGTGGTGAAGGAGGGATCCGAGTCACTGCTGCTGGGGCTACGTGTCTCTGAGAACTGTCTTCACCTTCTGACCTCTCCCCCTGGTGGTGGGGGTCGGAAAAGGATCAGTTTTAAAAATGTCCGATTGGACGACAACAGATGGCACACCGTGGTTCTGGCTGTGACCGGTCCTTATGCAACATTGACCGTTGACTGTGGGCTGCCTGTGGAAATGTGAGTTTCTAGCTGGTTTTAACTAGTTCAGGGTGGTTCAAACCGGTAAAAACCAGTTCAAACCTGTTTAATGGGTTTAGGCCAGTTTTTTATCCAACCCTTAGACCAGTTCAAACCTGCTTAAACTGGTTTAGGTTGGTTCATTGTTCAACCCATAGACTTGTTGAACACAAAGATTTCTTTAAAAAATCAACCCATTTTAGAGAACTTGCCATTAGTATACTGGACCACAGCTCTGTCAGCCTTCTTAACTGGTTCCCTGTCTCTCAGTAAACAGGTCCGGACCTTCCCCAGCACTCTGAGCACCAGAGGGTCCAGGTTCATCATCGGCAGCAGGGGCCACTGGAGGGGCCGCTTCTCTGTGAGTCTATGATCAGAATCAGAACCAGATAGTTTTTCATGTAGAATCACACCAGTTCTTTTGTGTTTAGGGTCTACTTCGTCAGCTGGTTCTTCTTCCAGGCTCAGACGCGATGCCCAGACTTTGCCCCAACTCTGAACCCAGTCTGGCAGAGCTCTCTGTCCCACAGGTCCTCAAGTCCTCCCCGCTCCAACCCGACCAGCAGGGCTCAGTTTATCCATACGGTAAGAAGAAAAACCAGCAGCTCATGCAGTTCTTCATCAAATCAGAACAGTTCATCTCACAACAGAAGAAACCTTGATACAGTTTAAAGTTTTGACCCTAAATTATAGCATCAAATATGGTGGCCATGATCCAACATTCCTTCATCTAGTGCTCTGTCTGCGCTGATGAAGGTTCTCTCATCTCAGCATGCTGAATGCTTGAAACTGACAGCTTGTTTCTGATTAATTATGCTAGTTATTTTCAGTTCATTTCAGAGCACTGATTTTAAGTGTAGCTAACCCCCCGGTGAAAGCATAAATTTTGAAAAACTCCATAAAAGTGGGCGGAGCAAAGAGACAACAAGGGGCGTGGCCAAGAGTGTAGATGGGCGGAGGCGGTTAAGTGAGATGACTTTTCAAACCCCTAGAGCACACACAATCATCTAATTCAAATAATCACAGGACTTGACGTTCCTCAAAAAATCCTTAATTTCTTTACATGTATATTCACCAAACACACAAGTTGCAATACGCTGGCATAAACAGCAAGACATAAAACTGTGACAGCACCTTTAAAACTCTTCCATCAAATGTTTATTTTGATTCAGTGTTGGAAACACTGATGCCTGCAGATGTTTAGTGTAGATTCAGGAGGAACCAAACTCACCTGTCTCACCTGTTCAGACTGAAAAGCTGAATATTTCTCCCCAGTGTTTCCATACTTTCACTGTGGCGTGTTTGCAGTGTAAAGCTGGAGCTGTGATGGCAGCAGCGATTCAGTAACCTGAGCTCCAGACTGACTGACAGCATGAAGAACGGTTTGTTTATCAGTTTCAGGCTCTGTTAGCTTCTGTGTCTCTTCTGCTTCTGTGGGAAACACTGACCCTGCTGGGATTTGTAGTTCTGCTGAAGCTGGGTGTCTGCTAAGGATTCCTGGATGTAGTTCTGGTTCAGGGACAATTTAGGGCAGATATTTTGGTTTAGTAAAGCCGAGTACGAGTTGAAGGTTTGTCCCTCTGTTTGATGTGTTTCCATGGCGACAGGCGGGTGAGGACAAGTACAGGTGCTGCGGTCAGGACGTCTGCTGAGGAGCAGTCTCACCTTTTCTTTTCTTTCTTTTTTTTAAATCTGTCTGATCTCAGCTCAGTTGATGAATCTCCTTGATTGATTAGTCAATAACGATCACAGACATATTTCAGACTTCTTCACTGGTTTTTCTTCCAGGCTCATGATGACAAAGTTAATAAAGTTCTGCTGATTGAAGTTCAGCACCGATCCTGTCAGACTCATCATGACTCATGGTTTATATAAAGCCGCCCGAGGTGCGTCTTAATTTATGTACCTGCCTGCAGCTGAGCGAGCCGTGCAAGCCGCCGTCGCCTGAACTTGACCTCAGATTTCTAAAGGGAATGCTACCAGAGATCACGTTTTTATGATCCGTGAAAGAGTTTAATCCACCCTCAGCTTTACAACCGAAAACACACCCAATCCTAGAAAAACCTCAACCCACAGAGAGCGGGAACGCAGTGCAATGAGGGTTTATTTTATTAGAGGCAGCACGACAATACAGTCCTGCATTTCAGGCTTGGAAATGTTTTGGAAAACATTGGGATTGGGAAAAATTAGGGCAAAAAATACAGTCTAAAAATGTTGCTGTGACTCACAATTTCTTGTGTCACAGAGGTGTTCAGAGGATCAAGTTACTCAAAGAAAAACTGAAAACGGTTTGCATTTTTCTTATTATGCAGACCAGAATATCATCAAAAACATTCAAGCAACATAAAGGAAATTTTGAGAGGACACTGTAGAAACCTTACTATGCAGAAAATAAGCCTGATGTAAACCTTGTCCAGTGTCCATTTCTCTGAACTTAGAGGGATGTACTTCCAATGATCCATCATAGAGTCTGAAACAGAAATGGCTGCTTACCAGTATAAGAAAAATTACATTTCAAGCACTTTCCAAAGATCTGACCCGGCTATTGTCCTAATCTGTCCCCAACAGAGGATGCTGAAGAATATAGAAAATGAAAGATGAGACAATAATGTCTTTGAAATGTTGGACACATTAAGGTGTGAAGAAGAAGAATGGGACACAATAACTCCTGAAATGCTTCAAATTCTCAATGAAAGAACAGTTTTTAGATGTTCAGAGAAAATATAGGTACCTTGAAAAATGGGAAAACTGTATGGCGTGATAGCTTCAATGGAAAATGATTAAAGATTTATGTTCCTTGGGTTTAGTTCTGCACCAGATTTGACCTCTTGTTTTGTTTCTCTTTCAGAGGCCGAGGCCAGAGTGACTGCAGGCGATCGTCCTCCATGTTCAGGCCCAGAGAAAGGTCAGCTGTGGTTCAACGTTCGGAAGAAAGGTCTGTTCATCTGTGACGGGATGATGTGGAGGACCCTCATGCAGGGTGAGTCTGACTGGATGAGACTTCACAGAACCTCACATCACCTTTGTTTCCATTTACCTTAAAATTGCTCAAATTGGAATTATGAAAATAATTCCAGTTTCTCATCCATTGCTGCTGTTGGAGTATGTCAGCTGTGCGTCAGATTTATGGGCGTACCAGAAACGCGTGAATACAAAGGTTCCAGCCAAAACCTATTTATCTTTTTTTTTTTTTTTTTTAAATTAGCACAATTAAGTCCCGACCCTAGTTATTTTACATGTCATCAATTATTTTTGCTTAATGATTAGTTTTTTGAGGTTCTCTAATCTAATAACATCTAAAACAAGTAAATCGGTTTTCTTTGCAGATAAAGAGCGTCTGGACTATGTGGAGGACTACCAGGACTTCTACACCCGCTCAGAAACCTTGGATGTGGAGCTCTTCTCCATCCCGTCTGAAGGCCTGTTCATGGCTGCAGCCAACAGGTACCAGAACCAGAACCAGAATCCTTCCACATCAGCTCTCAAGGAAATGAAGGTCTTCAATCTTCATGGTAACAGTCTTGTCTGTTCTTACAGGGACTCCCGACCCGGGTCTGGTATTTACAAATGGATTAATGGGTCATTCCAGCTGTACCAGAACGTCAGCACTCAGGAAGCTCAAGCCTGGAAATATTTCACCATCGATGACAAGGTGGGAGTCACTTAAACACAACAATTGTCCGTGGTAACGCCAAGTTCGAGAAGAGAGCTGCGGTAGAAACCTGATCTAAGGTCATGAAAATAAACCTAATGTGGAAAATAGTCTCCAGAAGTCAAGATTAAAAAGGTTCTGCTGCCTCAGCTGGACCCAAAAAGAGTTTGATGTTTCTTTTGGGTGACCTGTGATCATGTGACCTGTGATCATGTGACCTTTGAAGGTGTGTTCAGGCCTCCTGTGTTCTCATTGTGTTGGCGTGTTTGCTCTTAGAGGAGCACAGGTGTTAACACAAAGCTCTGCAGGTATTCACAGCAGCTGTGCACCAGCAGACCTGGACTGAAAGTAAAGATCGGAGAGAGGAAGGATCTTTAATTCAAAGAACCACAGATCCATGTTTGTCCTGGAGTTCTGGTTCCATCCGGTTCTTTAGTCAATTCAAATCCATTGGATGGATCCACGTCTCTTTGCGTGAATCTGATTTTTTGTGTTTTATAATCCCTGAGTCGCTCTGATGGTTTTGTTTTTCTGTTTACTCCTTTGCAGGGTTTTTACCTACATTTTTCATGTCTCAGGGTGAATCTTGTTCACCTGGGGGTTTTAATTACCTCCCACCAAATGTTTAATCTTTTCCCAAGATTTAGTCAAGTTCCTAGACTGTTTTCTTAGCTGTGAACTTGGTGACCAAACTATAAAACGCCTACAGGCATTTTTTCATCATCCATTGTCAAATGTACACAAACAAGCACAGCCTGGGACTTTCTATAGGCCCACTGAAAGTCCTTCTCCATGTCCTCTACAAAGTCCCCTAAAGCATAAGTTTTTGCTTTCTCAACCACAGAAATCATCAGATTGGAGTTGACCTTTGAAGCTGAGGCCTCTGAACATTTCTGGTGTTACCGTGGTTGACACAATGTCACACGATAAATCTGGATGATATTCCCATTTCTGGTAGAGAACGACTCTGGCTTTGAATGCTGCAGCTCTTGATGGCTTTTTGCCCTTAAATTTCTACTTTTGAACAGTCGTTTAAGGGCTCCTGCTTGTGGCTGTAGTCCTGGTACAAGGTATTGTTTTTATAACCAAGAACAGCTGGTTGGCGTCCAAAAAGCTCAAATAATACATGTACTACAATCTCAAATCCCAGAGGAGTTAATACAAAGGAAGACCAATTAGCAGAGAGAAGGAGGAAGTTCTTCCATTGATCATAGCAAATAAAGATTGTATCCCCTACTCCAACATCTCTCTGTGTGGCTTTCTAACCACATGGCCAGACGGAGATTTAAAGTGGATTGGCAAAAGCAAATGAGGTGGACTAGCAGTGCTTGCCATCATCCAGGTTGTGTTACTGTAGAGTATTGTCTTTACTGCCCAGATGTTGAGCCCTAAGCATGTGATGAATGAAACTTTCATATAAAGTCTTTCGATGTATTGCAGACTGACAGCTGCTGGATTTCCCTCCTACTTACATCATAACCATCCACAGCAACTCTCTGTAGACACTGGGTGATATGAATTAAAACAACATCTCAGACTTGGGGTCAGCAGGGTGGTTTTCTTTTATCTAGTTGACCATTAGAGCCGATTCTCACCTGTGTGGAGAAACTGGGATAATGATTGACGGTTGGTCAGTTGGTGAGTCAAAAATTAAAATTTTCACCTGACATTAAGGAAGAAGTGGTAGTTCTCCAAATATATTCATAGCTCAAACTTAAGCTGGTTTGTGCTTCATGACAAAAGACCAAACTTGGAGTTGAAACCATCATCCTTACTGTTTTATTTGAGAGAGATGAATTCCCCAAAAGTGAACAATATAACTCACCAAAGCGTTGGAAGGAACTGGTTAGAGAAGACTCTGGATCATCAGACATTGTATTAAATAATCTTTAATGCAGACAAATAATAGTTGTGCAACAGATCATGTTTTGCTTCCTCCACCCTTCAGGTTTTCCTGGTGGTGGCAGACATGCAGAAGGCAGAACCTGAGCTGTCAACCATCTATCGGTGGAATCGTCGGCAGAAACGTTTCATTCGCTTTCAGACTCTGGAGACCCACTCTGCTCGGGACTGGGAGGCCTTTCACATCCACAACAACAGCTTCCTGGTGGTGGCCAATCACATGCGAGGTGAGCTGGAGCAAAACATCCCAAAGTAAAATTTCCCTCATGTGAGGCAGTTTGATGAAGTTTTGAAGCAGTAATGGCTTTAGTCTTCACTTTGGAGGTAACTACCTACTTCTAACACAAGAAGACTCTGATTTCAGGGACATTTGTCACTCTGTTGTAAAGGAATCAGTCTGTTAATAGAAGAATTTCTGCATCTTTATTGCTGTTATGACTGTACTGACATGAAGCACATTTTATTTCTTCATCAGAGTGTTTTCTGAAACATGTTTTATCCCTGAGCCGTCTGTAATCAGACGTGTTAAATAACAAGCTGCAGTGTGGTCAGGTTCCTGTGTCTCTGCTGGTGAACTGTAACAGGATCAGAGATGCTGATCGTTCTGCGGCGAGTTCGTTCGTTAAGAGCTTCAAAACACAACTATTTGATGTGAGGAAAGTCGTGGTTTTTCAGCTGATAAAACACTTTAGAGTTCAGAGAGCGCTGCTATCTCCTGGCCTGTGGACCTGCAGCCACTTCAAACACACCTCCATCTGCACGCTCAAATGTTTCCTGTAGAGATAAAAACAAACTCACTGGCCCAAAGAGATTGTTTGTGATCTGAGAGGAAAGAATGCAGGTGAACTGGGATCAGATCATAAACTGTAGAACGCCGTCTGAGACTCATCCGCACACAGTCTGAGAAAGCTGCAGTTCAATTAGGACTCCAGAAAGAGTCCCAGTACCACCAGTTAGGCTACCAACTATCATTGTATGATAATTTTGTTAACACAGAACCATAAACTAGCCAGAAGGTTCATGAGAAGCACAGGGAAGACACAACTCCGGCTATGAGTTCCCCTTGGCAGTGAAGGTTTTATGTTGAGTTTTGATGATGGACTGATAAACTGTGACAATCAATAGAAAAATCTTAGTTTTTTTTTATCTGATCCCCTCTGTGTGTTAAAGAGGCAAGATAAAATACAGATTTGAATCATCAGTACAGCTTAATATCATCTGCATATGTGAGATATGATGAAACCATGTGAACAGATAACCAGACCAGACCATGACTCTACAAAGATAAGGGGACCGAGCACTCAGCCTTGGAGCACGCCCTATCAGAGATGGCAACTCGAGCTGCACTCGGATTGCAAAGATACGACTTTCAGACTTGACAAACTTTTTCCTTAAGATTTGAGACGTGACTTGGATTTCCCTTTTAAAGTAGTAAGACTTCACTTACACTTTCCCCTTAAAGACTTGAACCTGATTTGTACTTGGAAACAATGATTTGAGAACATCTCTGCTTTCTATGCTATGAGATGGAAAGTTAATATTTATTTTTAACAACTTTTTATATCAACTTGTACAGCAGTAGATCATAACAGAAAAGACTTTTACCATTATTAACCACCAGAAGGCGGAATGTTTGACTTCAGCTGTTAATATGAGGATCTGTGCCTGTCTGTGTCCTCAGCCAAAGACTCCAACCATAACATCCACAGTGTGATCTACAGGTGGAACCCTGACACAAAGGTGAGATTCACTGGCCTGATGTCAACATGAGAAGATGTCCAGTACTCTGTATTCATTTTTGGGATCTTTGTCCTTTTGTCCTGCTGTCCTCCAGCTGTTTGAGGTGAACCAGACTCTGTCCACGTCCGGAGCCTATGACTGGGAGTTCTTCACCATCGGCCCGTATCATTTCCTGGTGGTGGCGAACACCTTCAACGGTCAGAACACCACCATCAGCTCCACCATCTACGTCTGGTTGGACGGGTGTTTCCGGAGCTTCCAGAACATCACGGTCAGTGTTGAGACGCGACTTTGGATCAGGGCTGCAGTCAGCATCTGATGTGGGATGAAATCCACCACAACTTTTTACCTTTAGCACCCTCTAGTGGTGAAGTTCAGACATATACTGTTGAATTTAATACGATTCTTGTGACAGAGATGATGTGATGACACAAAAACACAATACTGAGTGACGTCACATACAGGCTGCGTCTGATTGGAGCAAGTGAGAGTTTGGCCTAATCCCTGAGTTTAGACTGTCAGGCAACCCTCCAGAAATCTGATTCTGATCCAGTTTATACATGAATTCAGTTACAATGGATGGGTTGAAGTCCAGATCTGAACTTCAGTAAACAGATAAAAATAAAAAATCAGGTTGAATTGGGAACCCTTTTTGTACTGGAGCACCTTGAAGAACCACCTGCTGGTCTGATGGGTCTCCACTCCAGCAGCAGCTGCCTGTTTTTCCTTCTCTGCGTCTGTAATAAACCTCCTCAAACTGCAGGAAAACGTTTTAATGCGATGACAGAAGTCAGAACATGAAATAGAAACATAAAAATCAGCAGCAGATTTTTAGAAATACATTTTAATCTCTGCCTGCTGGTGATGATGAAAAGGAAAGTTCAGGAAACCAGCAGTGAGAAATTAATGAGAGAGGAAGAGGGGATTTTCCAGCTGAAGACTGAAAAGAGACTTTTACTGCATTTTTAAAACCGCAAAAACACATTAAATCCTCCTGCTGTGTAATTTAACCTCTTCTAGTAGCACACAGGTGACACATTATCACCAAAAACACATCGACATTTCACTCTGCTACTCATTTTTCTGAACAGACATGTACAGATTAGTTTTCATTTCATTGATTTACACAAGAAATCCAAGAATCAAAGCATAAAAAAAAAAATTAGATTTTTCTAAATAAAATATCCAAGCTAATCTGAGAAACAGATTCTGCATCATTTTGTAAACAAAAATGAATGACATATGTGCAAAAACTCAAATGTTTAAAGCTTATAAAGCTTCTCATATGTGATTTTAATAAATCTGGATGGGTCTTATCCATATAATTTATAAGAAAATTCCAGTTTCTTTTGTTCCCAGGGACTTTTTTGGAGCATTTGTCTCAGATTAAATAAATATTTTCCCATAATGATATGATGAGCTCTAGTTGTTTTAACAGTCACATTTTCCTTACAAACACCTACAATCACTTTCCCTCTCCTGTTTACTTAGGGAACCTGCATTAGCTTGTTAGTCTATCATTTGATTTCAGGAAGGAAATGCTGATTAGATATAAAACCTGACTTTTTTCCCCATTACAAGTTCCAATTTTCAGATTTTTATTGATTTTCTTTTCTGTCTGCCAACGGATGATTTTCCTTCATCCATTGGCAGACGGTTGGAGCGACGGATTGGGAGATGTTCCAGATCGACGGCCGGTTCTTCCTCGCCGTCGCCAACAGTCAGCAGTTCTCCAGGAAATCCCAGAGTCTCTACAACATCAACTCCACCGTGTACGAGCTCAACATGTTCACCCAGACCTTCCTCCGCTTCCAGGACATCCCGACTCACAGGTGAGACAATCTACTTCCTGTTGTCATTACCTGCTCTCTGTCTGTTTATTACAAATTCAAGCTTTGCACATCACTCTTTATCAGCATGTTTTACCTGTTCTCTTCTTATTTGTTAGTGTTCTTTATTTCTTCAGCATTAGTTCTTTGGCTGTTTTTTACCTGCTCATTACACTGAAAAAACACAAAATCTTACCAAGTATTTCTATCTTGTTTCTAGTCCAGGTGTCTTAATACACTTAAAATAAGACAAAACTATTTTACAAGTAACTTTTCAGTGAAATATCAGGACATGTTTTAAGTAAATAATTCCTTAATATTATTTTAAAAAGTACTAGTTCCACTGGCAGAGTTTTTCACTTATAACATGGGAAAACATGTTATAATAATCTGCCAATGGTGGAACTATTATTCTTCTATAAACGTCTAAAATGAAAGAAGATGATTAACCCTTTAAAGTCTGACTGATTATGTGTGTTTTGGTTGTTTTTGTGTTTAGCGCTCTTGACTGGGAGTTCTTCACCATCGGAGACGAGAAGTTCCTGGTTGTGGCGAACTCTTACGATGGCAGTTCTTACTCTGTGAACAGCGTCGTCTACAGGTGAGCGAACTTCATCCACACCTGTGCAGGTGCTGTATCTGACTTCATCTGACCAGCAGTGTGTGTGTGTGTGTGTGTTTGTTTTCCAGGTGGCAGGGCTACGAGGGCTTCGTCCCGGTCCACAGTCTGCTCACGTTTGGCTGCAGAGACTGGGAACACTTCACCACTGAGCAGGGCTCCTTCCTCATCTACTCCAGCGCCACCTCCAGGCTCAGCAAAGTGTTCAGACTGAGAACGTACTGAGAGGTTCTGATTGGATCAGACTGATGTCCTCATGTCTCTGAGGGCGGGGCTTCAGGAGGAGTCTCCTCTCTGTCAGCTTCAACCTCAAACTCTGAAGAAAAAATACTTTATTTATAAGAAGCACTTTTTAAACTAATTAAATTATGATAAGCTCTGCAGACGGAACTGATCCAGATTGCAGATTTATTCTTAATGTTTTTCACACAGAACATTTTTTATGCTTCTAATCTATCCTCCAATTACTAGTAGGTTAACAGTTTTATTTGACATAAAAATCAACTATAAACTAATAGAACTAAAAAAATCAATTCTGAAAAAGCATCACATCAGGAGGCTAAAAGCTCCTTATCTGTTTCTGTTTTTGAATCAAAGTTCTGGAGCCCCACATATAAACACTTTTGTGGATTTCCAACTGAAACTGGG
Source organism: Poecilia mexicana (assembly GCF_051168715.1). Taxonomy (NCBI): domain Eukaryota; kingdom Metazoa; phylum Chordata; class Actinopteri; order Cyprinodontiformes; family Poeciliidae; genus Poecilia; species Poecilia mexicana. Next base: position 53,378,705 of record NW_028263371.1, read on the forward strand.
TGTACAGTAAAAACTTAAAACATTATGTACATAAATAAATCAGGATGAATGAAATGGTAAGTATGCACAGTTTGAAAAACATTTCCCTTTTACATCCCAATTAATGGACTCCTACCACATCGAGGGATTGATAATTAGTCGGGAACAGGTTGTGGTCTGTTTCCAGTCATTTTCTTCATTTGAATGAATGAAACTTGAACTAGGCCAAGTCTATATTCAATGTAATTAAAATTACATTATTTATCCTGAAGGGAAATTAAATGTTGTCATAACTCACATCATCCAAGTACCTTCAAAGAGTCGCTGTGGATGGTGATGCTATGGAAAAGAAGGATCTCTGCTAGCAGTCAATCTTGCAACTAATCTGAAGACACCTCTGACTGAAGACTGTTGCTTTCTGACATTGACTTTCTTGACATTCTAGTAGTTAAATTTCTGAGCAGCAGAGATAATATTTAACCTCCTAAGTGTCACCAATAGGTCAATAATTTCAGAAATTGTCTCCTCATTCTTGAAGCATTTGAAGTGTTTTGTAAAAATGATACTTGTGATATTCTGCTTTTTTATGAAGTGAAATTTCTTTGGGTGTGGTCATTCATTAGCATTACTGCCCTCTGCTGCCCTCTACAGGTTTCTCTGCTCAATCATATACAAATCTACACTGAAATGTTCTCTGAGGTCTAAAATTAATGACTTAATGAAAATTGTTTATGTAAATGATGTTAAATATTAGAATTAATAATGCTTTAATGAATTTCTGTTCTATAATAGACCCTTTCTTTGGCTCTGTTTCAGTCTGTCCTGTTGTTTTTTATTGCATTTATTTATTGATTTGTGTTTTTGCTGCCGGACAGTAAACTCACTACTATTGTTATTTTGTAATATCGTAAACCCAATTTTCTCCTCAGGTTATAAAAGAGCTACTGTAAAGAAAGAAATTCTGAGTTTATTTTCAAGTAACTTTTTCTGTGATACATTTTCTGTGCTATATTTAAAGTGAATATATTTTGATAACATAAATAAACTTTTTAATTGAACTGTTTTTATTTTATTTTTGAAGATCTATAATTTATCAAGTCCTTTTAAAACCAATGTTAATATAATGTTTGGTGTCAACTGAAGATGCATTTTGGAAACAATTTAATTAAATAAAGGTTTTAAAGTTAAAGTTTTTGTTTGAATAATTTGTCACAAATCAAATCATTTATGATCTCGACTTTTTGATTGAGGCAGTAATAAGTATATTTTTGATCGAGATTTGTGCCTCTTTAAATTGTATTTATGACTCTATTTCTTCAATAAGTTACATTTAAACCACAATGGATATTTGCTATTATTTAACTTGTAAAAACTTTCAGCCAAATTTGATAATTTTCCTGTTTAATAATCACAGTTTCCAGCGGTAAACCGTTAGGTTGTTACCGTTACTCCTCCGGTCAGGAGGCGTCGCTATGGAAACTACGGGCGGTTGTTTAGCTTCGGTGTCCGGGTAAAAAGGTAAGGCTCCCGGTTTGAAAGTGAGAATTTCTTCCCGTTAAACCGAAAAAACTAAATTAACCGCAAGCCATTGTCCCGGTGACGGATTGTACCAGAACTTCACGGCGTTAGTTCAGGTAGAAACTTTGGTCAGTCGGTGGTTCCGGTGTTTGCATGCTAGGCGGCTAACGGATCTGTTTGGTTCGGGTTTGGCTTCTACAGTCCCGCTTGTCTGTTGGGGTTTGGTTCTGTTCGGGCACTGATGTTTGGGTGGTTAAGCAGTTAAGACCATTGTTAATCCGGTTCTGATTCGGACATAACTGTTGGAGCGTCAGCAGTTTACAGATTAAAAACTCAAAGCGATTACAGCCGAATAGAGCCGAACAGAACCGAGAGTCAACACTAGCAGGACAGCAAATAAACAACAAATTTGTATTTTATATAGATTCATTCATGTAAAGTGTTACATATCTGTGAGTTTTTATGTTTTTAGCTTACAACTGATGGAAAGCCTGAAATGCACTCAGAAAATTAGACAATTGCACAACCAGTTAAAAGGGATTGTCCATGAACTTTACAGCATATATACTCAATACTTGCTCAGGGCTCGTTTTGCATAAATTACTGCATTAGTATGCTAAATGGTTGAGGTATTAGAAGCTGAGATGACTCGATGATGTAAAGACAAAATTATTTTAGAGCTCATAAGTTAAAGATTCCTTTACTATTTTAGTCCCCTGTATATCTGCAACTAATGATTGTTTTAGTTTTTGGTTGATGTATCAATTCTGATGATTAACAAAATTAGCATGTTCTGCAGAGTTGAATTTAAGCATTATTATACAATATTAGAAATACATCAGAAGATGCAAAGAAACAGATAATTCAATTCCTTTTTTAAGTAAAAAGTAAAAATTGTATTGCCTAAAATTCAACAACAAAGCATTCCTTTAGTTTATGCTTGATAATTTGTAGCAAATAGAAACTTGTAACATCAACATGTGAAAAGCTCAGCCTTTCTGCATCAGTACAATGTAGAGCTGATCTGAGGATTAGTTTTTGGATTAATCAGTTAATTGGATAGAAAAAGTGCTTATTAGGAGATTTTTTTTTTTTTACATATTTTGAGCCAGGTGAAACTAAAACTATAGCTTATACTTATATATGTGATAATTGGTTGTTGTTGTATAGTACAGTTTTGGTTGAATTACTGCTCTGAGTGTGCAGTTTGTTCAGTAAATTATCTATTTCTGAGTTTGTATTCTACAGTTAACTAAATTAGTTTACCATTATTTGAATAATCAATTCACTGCAATTAATCCAATTAATTGTTTCAGTCCTCTGTAATCAGACTGATAGACTTTAATATGTTGTGTGGCTCTGTTAAAGTTAATACTGAAGTTATAATGTCAATGTCAAATTTATTTATATAGCACTTTAAAACAGGTATAAAACTGCACCAAAGTGCTGTACAAGAACGACAACACAAATGACTAAACAGAGTAAAAACTATACATCAATTAAATGCCAAAGAGTAAAAATGAGTTTTAAGAAGCGATTTAAAATGATCCAGGCTGTAAATAAAACAGGAGCAGCAACAGAAAAAGCTCGATCTCCTTTCCTCTTAAGTCGAGTCTGAGGAACTGTCAGTAATAACTGATTATTTGATCGTAAAGTCCTGGACACAGACCGGAAATTTAAAAGGTCCCGAAGATAAGGGGGGGCTAACCCATTTAAACCCATGGAAACAAAGTTACAGCTGAACACAGAAGATAAACCCTATTCTCTTTCCAAGCATGGAGTCAAAGCTGCTGAATGGCTGGCAGCAGCAGAAGGCGGAGCTGGAGGTGGAGGTGTGTCGACTGCAGGAGGATCTGGCGGAGAGCCGAGCTGAGAAGGAGGAGCTGGAGTCCAGGAGCAAAGCTCTGACGGACAGGGTGAGGGGGCTGATCACCCGGTGGGGCTCAGGTGATCAGCAGGAGATAATCGTTCTCAAAATGTTTCTCTCCCCAGCTTTGTCAGACTCTGAATCCTTCAATGTCCCTGCTTGATGAGGAACAGAGGAGGTGGAAAAAGAAGTTGAAGGAGGGGAGGGAGAGGGAGGCCAGACAGGCGCTGCTGATCCACCGTCTGCAGAACAAGGTGAGGCCATAGGGGGCGCTGTGGAGCAGAAACCGCTCATTCTGCATCTCAAGTCAAACATTCAGTCCCTCCAGGAAGTCATGATGTTGCGATCGCAACTATTAATGCAAATTCAGTCATCATTCGCAAATTTTGCGCTGACTTGCAATTTTCACCAATCATCGCAAATTTACAGCAAATCTGACCAATCACCTGTGGGTGTATGTGTATTCTGACCAATCCCTTTAGCCTCTTTTCAATTTAACTCCATGTTCCACAATCACTCTTGAAAGCCGAACCTGCAACATTTACCTTTTTTCATTATTTTTAGTTTCTACAAAGCCATTTTGAGATGTTCTGTATGTCTATATTTATACAGAGTTTTCCTTCAAACAAACCATGTAAAATGAGTGAGGGTGGTTAATCCATGCCAATATGTTATACTTGGCTTGTGAACAAGAATACTAATGTACTAACTTAGGTTATGGTGCTTGCTAGTTGGGTAATGCTAAGAATAAACCAAATCCTCTTTAATTTTACAGAAGTTGTGCCCACTTTGCTGTACACATATTTAGAAATGATCTTTTATTGTCTCAATAGAAAGAGCAAAGAGTCAGGGAGGAGACATTAGACCAGCGACCAGCTGCTGGTTCTTCTCAGGTAAAGAGGGATAATAAGTTGAAGGAAAAGGAAGATTTGCAACATGTTGTAATTTCAACATGTTGAGGGAAAAATAAAGCTTAAAAAACGTGCAATTTTTTGAAAACGCGCTGTGAAATCTGCAATTTTAGGCCAAAGCAAGCACAAAAAAACATCACAACATCTTGGAGGGACTGAACAGTGGACCTTGACTCCACCCACACTGAATGAAAATGGAGATAATGTTCAAGATTTGTCTGTTTTTCTGTAGGTGATCGAGTACAAGGAGCGGTGTCACCGTCTGGATCAGCATATGCAGGAAAATCACTCCAGGGTTCTGATCTCTGAGGTCAGTCCAGGACCTCAGCGGTACCACAGAACCTCCTGGATGCAGCAGAACTGCAGACGCTCAGATGTCTTTCTGTTTTACAGCGGAGAATCAGAGATGAGCACAGCCAGTCTCTGGAGAGCGCCCTCATCAGTCTGGAGGAGGAACAGCAGAGGTAGGCATTTGTGTGTGTGTGTGTGTGTGTGTGTGTGTGTGTGTGTGTGTGTGTGTGTGTGTGTGTGTGTGTGTGTGTGTGTGTGTGTGTGTGTGTGTGTGTGTGTGTGTGTGTTTCAGGTGGTCGGAGTCAATCACAAAGCTCATGATCTCTTCCCCCCTCAGGTCTGCCAGTCTGGCTGACACCAACGCTCTCCTTCGTCACCAGCTCAGCCAATCAGAGCAGACCAACGGGGAGCTGGCAGAAGACCTCAGGAAGCTGACTGCTGATTGGACGAGAGCCGTGCAGGAAGTGGAGCAGAAAGAGGCCGACTGCCAGAGAGAGAAAGAGGTTTGAGGATTGTTGGATATAAACTCTGATGTTCAAATCAGAACAAATCGAACCAACAGGTTGTGTGTGTGTGTGTGTGTGTTTCTGTGTGTTTAGTGTCGGTGGGGTCACATGAGTCAGCAGCAGGCCCGGCTGCTGTCACTCTGGAAATCTGTACTTGATCTGAGGCGACACTGTCACAAGCTGAGAACAGCTGCTGACAGGTCAGTTCAGTCATGTGACCTCTGACATCATCATGGTTTCACTTCCTACAGTTAAAGCAATTAATTACCGCCACACTCTTCAGTGTGGCGGTAATTAATGCTTGAAAATTCAATGCTTGAATTTTCAATTCAAGCATTAAAAATGCTTGAATTTCAATTAAGTGTTTTCAAGGCTTGGAAGGTTCTTGATATGCAACCTGCTCAGTTTCGTAATAAAGTCCAATTTACCCTTTAATTAAAACCCTACATTTTATTGTAAACATAATTTACAGCTGAAATCATATATTTTCTTAAATTAAAAAAAAAGTCATATCAGACTTTCTTGTTTTAGGTCAGTTAGAACTACCAAAATAATTTTATGTGAGACTTAAAATGTTGTATTTAGTTTACCCTGTCCCTGCTATAGGATGTTATACCATCACAAGACATTTTTATTTACAACATTAAACAATTAAAGATCCAAATCTTTCAGTGTTTTGTAATTCCATTCAGATTTTTAGGGTCATGATTTGATTCTGAAACAATTTTTAATTCAGAAATCAATGTTTCTATTCAAACAGTCTAGAGATTCCATTTAAATGATGTAACTCACAGGAAGAGCAGACACTGTAAACAAGTTAAACATTTAAAACAACTTTATAAAGCTCCATACTGTCTCAAATTCCATCAGTCTCATGCTGACTAAAATCAAATTTTGACCATTTTAAATTGATTCAGAATTAACAGACGAAGATTTACAATTCTCTATAGAATGAATTGTTTTTCTGCACATCTATAAGTTATGTCATATAATAGTGAATTGAAACCAAAGTGTGGTCATGGAAAAGTTTGAAAACTAACCATGAAACTGCTTGGAAAGTGCTTGACTTTTACTGTGGGAGAAGTGTGCGAACCCTGAGGTCAGAGGTCAGTTTGGTGTTTCAGCCTCTTCTTGTGGACGTTTTCCTGCAGGGATCTGTGGCAGCTCAGGGCGGAGTTTTCCAGACTCTCCTCGTCTCTCCTCTGCAGCTGTGACTCCTTCTGCTCCTCACTGAGGCTCAGTGCCCCTCAGATCAAACCCGCCTCCTCTCACCTTCCTCCTCCATCATACTCATCTCCTCCTCTATCCTCCACTCTCATCCACCCCCCTCCGGACGTCTCAGGCTCTCCTCTTTGTTCCCACTCCCCTTTCCCCCTGGGGATATTCACCTTAGTAGAGGAGGAGGAGGATGAGGAGGAGAAGCCACTGGAGTTGAAGCTCCACTGTGAAGTGGAGGTGTTCCAGCTGGAGCAAAGGTAAAAGACATGTTGGGTATGGAGGTTGTGTGAGAGGCTCAGGTCTTTACCTCCCTCCATCTGTGTGTGTTAGGATCGAGGAACTCAGTCGCTCCCTGCAGACGGCAGACAGAGCGAGGGAGGCATCTGAGGCAGAGGTGGAGCGGCTGAGGGAATCAGACAGGACGCTGCATTCGGTCGGTCAGGCTGTCATCAGCATGGTGAGCCTCTCCTCCAATCAGATTCTGTTTCTTCCTGGCCCGTCAGTTCACCTGGACGTTTTGTCTTCAGTTCCGGTCCCTGAGCAGGATCAGCAACCAGACGCCGAGCGTCTCCACGGACGGCGTCCTCAGCCTGGATCCGTCCTCCCTGCTGTCGGTTCTGTCTCAGACTGAGAGCACGCTGCAGTGGAAACACGAGGAGCTGCAGGTTGGTGACTGAAACGGGGTCAAAGCCCAAAACACACCATTTACATTCCACGATTCACACTTCGACCAGTAGACCAAGATAAAGGCCCAGCTAAGTGTGGACAAGGACTCAGTCTGTGTGTGTCTGTGTGTTAGGGGGCGGAGCTAAGTCTGCGGCGGTTCAGCGAGGAGCAAACGTCTCTGCAGCTCCGCCTGAAACAGCTGGAGGAAGAAAAACAGCAGCTGGACATGAAAACTGGGAACACACAGCAAGAACTGAAACACACACTGGACTCTCTGAGCAGGTGACCGAGCTGCTGCCCCCTGCTGGTTGCTTCTGTTTTTGATTTAACTTTGACCAGTCTCATTAGTCGTCACGTAATCTTTCTTTCACTTCCCTCAGTGAAGGAGATTATCGTTTCTGAGATTCTGGATCATCAGTTCCCCAGGATGAACTCAGTTTAATTTATTATCGCCTTTTAGTTTAGGGAGCCGTTTGATCAAATTTGTGTTTCTGTGGCAGGGAGAAGGAGGCATCCACCTCCCTGCGTCTGCAGGTGGAGGAGGTGCAGATGAAAGAGGAGGAGATGAAGAGGGAGATCGACAGACTGAGGAGAGAGAGAGACAGATTGGAGGAAAGAACCCGACAGCTGGAGGCAGAAAGATACAAACGGTAGCAACAGGTTCTACTGAGACATGTGATATTATGATATTCTGTTATTTATTCTGCTTTTAACTGGTTCTGTTATGATGTAATTTTAACAGATATTTTCTTAAAAAATATTACATGTAAAAAAATATTCCCTTTTATTAATTAAGTTTTTCTGTTGCTCTTACTGTTGGAGGAAGTAGGAGCACAATTATTGACCTGCTTTTACTCAGAAGCATATAAGAAAAAAACAAAACAATCCAAAAAAGGTAGGAACTGTGAGCCTGTCTGATGCTAATGTAATGTGATATGGCATAAAAATAAAGTCTCCAGTTTTTTTATAACCAAATCTGATTTTAATTTAAAAAAAATTCTCAACTTGCTTTCTTTTGTAAAAATGAAATTACAAGTCAAAGGAAACATTTTCAAAAAGTGTCTTTTATTTAAATCATTTCTTCTGTGAGTTGAATGACAAAACCTGTCAGAATATTAGCAAGACTTTAATGAGAAAGTTTGGATAATTAACTATTTATTTTCCTCCTCATAAAATTACTACAAACCAGATTCCAACAAAGTTGGGACACTAAACAAATTGTGAATAAAAACTGAATCCAATGATGTGGAGGTGCCAACATCTAATATTTCATTCACAATAGAACAAAAATATGTTGTTTCAACATTTCATGACGTCAACAAATCCCAAAAAAGTTGGACAAGGCCATTTTTACCACTCTGTGGCATCTGCCCTTCTTACAACACTCAGACGTCTGGGGACAGAGAGACCAGTTTCTCAAGTTTACAAATAGGAATGTCAGAGAGACACTGACCCTCTAAGAAGCTCTTTTTATTCCCAATCATGTTGTCAATTGACCTAATTAGTGTTAATTGGTCTTCCAGCTGTTATATGTTCAGTTTCCTTTTTCCAGCCACTTATTGCTACTTGTCCCAACTTTTTGGGGATTTTTAGACACTGTGAAATTTTGAATCAACATATTTTTCCTTTAAAATGTTTCATTTACTCAGATTAAACTTTTGATCTGCCATCTACTGCATTCAGTTTTTATTCACAATTTGTTTAGTGTCCCAACTTTTTTGGAATCCGGTTTGTACTTAATTCTCCTAATATTTCAATTGTATTCTTGTAATATTATGACTTTATTCTCGTAATTAAGAGAATTAGCCTGATCCTTATACTTCGTCGTAGAGTTCATAAATAGAAACTGTAAAACACACTTGTCAAACAAGATGGCCACCCTGAGTTTGCTGACATCACTCTGAACTAGAGACCCAAGGAGTGCATCTGTGAAAACAGTTCCAATCTTCAAAAACTAAAATTTTGGTTTAATTGTTAAAATTGGTTTATGCCCCAACCCTTGTTCTGCTGTCCTTTCGGGTTTTACAGCTGCTCTCTTTGCTGCAGGGTGGAGGCGGAGCTTCTGGAGAATGTCCAGCTGTCAGAGAGAGAAACTCAGCAGCGGATTGAGATCCACAGCCTGAAGGTAGAAACTCTGCTTCCAGTTTTATTACCCAGAGAACTCACATCTGCAGGATAGAAACAAATAGCTGCTGGTCTACCTGCAGGTGATGCTGGAGAGGGAGCAGCTGGACAGGCAGAGAGCAGAAGAAGAAGGTGCTGATGCCAGAGAAGCCCTGCAGAAGGTTTGAATGTCCCTGAGTGTTCAGTGGAAGTCAGCTGTTCATTTTAACCCTGTGTTTACTGGTGGTGCCCTCTCTCTGTCGCCCCCTGCTGGCGCTCTCTGCTCAGTGCAGGGAGTCTGTGCTGCACCTCTCCTCCTCAGAGACGTTGCTGAAACGGGAGGTGCAGGAGACGCGGGACGCCCTGGAGAAAATGTCGGCTCTGAACTCGTCTCTGGCCACAGACAAACGAGATCTGAACATGCAGCTGCTGAAGGTAAAACTCTCTGCTGCCTGGCTCAGAGGCTCCAGGGCAGCTTCCCGTAGCTTCATCACATCTCTCCGGTCATGTTTGTTTCAGCTGGAGACAGAGCTGTCAGACACCCAGTCAAAGCTGCAGACTCTGAGGTCAGAGGTCATCGGTCTGCAGAGAGACATTAAAAGTGTGAGGAGTGAGTGCAGCCTCCTGAGGTGAGTCTCAAGTCCTGGAGAGGAACCTCCACGCTTAGTGTTTTGGTCCGACAAATCAAATCTCTTCAGAGTTCAGTCGGAGACGGACGCTGACGTCATCCATCAGCTGAAGGAGCGACGCTCACACCTGGAGAGAAACTTGGAGGAGAAGGAGAAGGAGCTGGCCTCCCTGGAGGAGGAGAAGAAGACCACAGATCAGCAGCTGGACGAGGTAAACGGGAAACCAGGCTGATGTAGGGCTGGACAGTCATCCATTAAATCAATTTCATTCTATTCTTAGTTTGGTAGATTTAACTTTTGAAATATTGGGATTTTTTTCACCAATTCACTCCTTGGGTTTCCATAGTTCAGAGTGATTTCATCTTGTTTGACATGCATATTTTACACTTCTATTTATTTTGAGTTTGAACTAAGGTCAACTCTACAACACAATATTAGTTTCAGGCTAAGATTGTTTTAATCACAAGAATTAAATTGTAATATTTGGAGAAAAAAAGTAGTAATCTTATGAGAATTATGACAGAAAAAATAAAGGAAGAATGTTGAGCATCTTTTGCCATTATACTTAAAAATACTTAACACTTTATAACAACTGATTATCATTAGGAAGATTTTGAAACAACCTTGTATGTTTTTATAAGACAGAACCACACAGGTTGAGGTGGTCGCAATGTTAACTTTTTTTCTTATTAAAACAGCTTTTTTTCAGGTAAAACTGTGTCTTTATTTGCTAGTAAAATTATTACATTTTTGTAATTAAACTAAAATCCTCTCATCCTGGCCCTAATATGCTGTCAGGCAACTCGAAACATCTTTTAAAACAACATCCACTTTCTGAAAATATTTTCGCGTATTTGTATTTTTTTTTTTTCAGAAGAGAAAGTGAGAAAAATAAATATCGATTAAAATGAGAAAATTGAATCAGATTTTATTTTTAAGCCATGTCTCAAAGCCCCACGCTGATGTGACTCATGTTGACCTGCATCGTGTTTGACGGCTCCTCTGTGCTCCTCAGTTATCCTCCCAGCACACCCTGGTACGTAAGGTGCTAAAGGAGCTGCAGGAACAGCTGTGGAAAACCGAGGAGCAGCTGAATCAGACGGAGAGACAGAAGGAGGAGCTGCTGAGAGAAAGCAAGAAGCTGCAGGAGGAACAGGAAGTTCAGAGGAGATACAAGGAGCAGCTGGAAGAGGAGTTACAGGAGCTGAGGTAGTGAACACACCTGACGTCAGCCTCCTCCTCCTCCTCCTCCTCTTCCTAACAGGAGTGTCTGACCACAGCTCCTCTGCTCCTCCTGCAGGTCCGTGTCGGTGAACCTCCACCTGAAGCTCCGCCTGCAGCAGCAGCAGCTCTCCCAGTCTGAGGTGGACAGATGTCAGCAGAACACACACATCTGTACGCTGCAGCAGGCCAAAGCCATCTTACAGGGTCAGTCAGAGAGAGCACTGCTGTCGCTGGTTCATCACATGGGTCAGAGGTCACAGGTCAAAGGTCTAATCAACGGCCAGGAACAAAAACTGAAACTGGATAAAAAAAGCAGTTAAAGGTCTTCAACATTGGGGCCAGCTGTGCAGGTTGTTAGGAACTTCATGGCATTTTGCTGACTAAGGTCACGACCCCAACGTTGAAGACTTCTGGAATAAAGAATCTGTTTCGAATCAATCTGCTGAAAATCAAAAGTACGGAATCTGTTCAAGTGAGAGAGAAAGAAATTGAAACTCCACCTGGAGATTTATTTAGAAAGTTTCAGAGAGGAAAACAGAAGTCTGGTTGTGATTTAATGTTTCTGTCTGTCTGAAGGTGAGATCGAGTGTCTGAGAGGAGAACTGCAGCGAGAGACGGCAAGAAGAGAAGATGAGAGGGAGAAAAGGGAACGAATGTTGGAGGAAAAGAGAGAGTTGAATGTAGAAATGGAGAGGCTGACGGAGGAGGTGAAGGAGCTGCAGACCAGGTGGACGGAGGAAGACGCCAAGAGGAAGGAGGAAGAGGAGTCGTGGCAGAAAGATAGAGAAGTTCTGAACAAAGAGCTCGGCATGAGAGATGGAGAGGTGGAGGCCCTGAGGAGGCGCGCCGAGGGACTGATGAAGGAGGTGGAGGAGAGGCAGAGAGAGGTGGAGAAACTGAGGGAGGAGGTGGCAGAGGGAGAGACTGAGATCAGCTTCACGATGGAGAGACTGCAGAGAGTCGAGGTAGAGAAGGACAAACTGGAGGAGCAAGCGAAGAGGAAAGAGGTCAGTCTAGAAGAGGAGGAGGTGAAGAGGAGAGAGGAGGAGAACCAGAGGGATTTAGAGACGGAGGCTCTGTGCGAACGGATCGAGAAGCTGGAAACAGAAAAGAAAACGATGGAGGAAGAGCTCTGTCAGCTGAGGAGTGAGGAGGAGGAGAGGCAGAGAGAGAGAGCTGTGGCGGATGAGGAAATCAGCAGGCTGAGAAAAGAAATCTCCTTTTTACACGGGGAGGAGAGGAGACGGAGGGAGAAACAGCAGGAGGAGAAGGAGGAGCTGGAGGAGCAGCTGAAAGAGAAAGTAGGGGAGGTGGAGCTCCTGAAGGTGAGGCTGAATGTGGCTCAGGAGGAGTATGAAGAGATGAAGGAGGAGGTGGAGAAGAGGGAGCGCGGCCTGGAGCGACAGATCAGTGCCGTCAGGGACCGAGAGGAGGAGGTGGAGGAGTTGAAGGAGAGCCTGAGGCTGACTGAGGAGCAGAAGGAAGAAGAAGAACGGGAGCGGCAGGCAGTCTGCCACAAACTGAAGCAGAAGGAGGCGCAGGAGGAGCAACTGGAGGCTCTGCTGACAGAGACTCAGGCGCTCCTCGAAAAGGAGAAACAAGAAAGAGGAGAAAAAGAGAAAACGATAACCTTCCTAGGCAAGGAGCTGCAGGAGGCTCAGGCTGAGAGAGAGGGAGCAAATAAGAGGGTCAGAGAGAAGGAGGAGGTCTGTGAGCAGCTGCAGGAGGAGGTCAGGATGTGGGAGCAGACATTAGAGCACCGTGATAAGGAGGTGAAAAAGCTCCAGAAAATCAATAATGAGCTACAAGAGGCAGTGCAGAAGCTGACAGGAGTGTTAGAGGAGAGAGAGGAGGAGTGGAAGGAGAAGGGAAATGCGAGGGTGAAAGAGGAGAAAAAGCTCAACAAGGTCATGAAAGAGCAACAAGAGGAAGTGCAACAGCTAAAGGCTGCACTGGAGGAGAAGGAGGAGGAGGTGAGGGAGTGGAAGGAGAAGGCAGAGCTGAGTGGGAAGGAGGAGAAAAAACTCAACAAGATAGTTAAGGAGAGAGCAGAGGAGGTGAAGCAGCTGAGGGCCACACAGGAGGAGGTGGAGGTGCTGAAGGAGAGCCTGAGGCAGACTGAGAAGGAGAAGGAGGAAGGAGAACGGGAGCGGCAGGCGGTCTGTCACAAACTGAAAGAGAAAGAGGTGCAGGAGGAGCAGTTGGGGGCTCTACTGATAGAAACTCAGGCACTCCTCGAGAAGGAGAAAGGAGAAAAAGAGAAAATGATCTCCTCCCACAGCAAGGAGCTGAAGGAGGCTCAGGCCAATAAAGAGGGAGCAAATAAGAAGGTCAGAGAGAAGGAGGAGGTCTGCGAGAGGCTGCAGGAGGAGCTGAGGAGGTGGCAGCAGACAACAGAGCACAGTGATAAGGAGGTGAAAAAGCTGCAGAAGATCAATAAGGAGCTACAAGAGGTGGTGCAGGAGCTGACGGTCACGCTAGAGGAGAGAGAGGAGGAGTGGAAGGAGAAGGCAGAGGCGAGCTCCAAGGATGAGAGAAAGCTCTACAGGGTCATCAAGGAGCGACAAGAGGAGGTGCAGCAGATGAAGGCAGCGCTGGAGGAGAAGGAGGAGGAGGTGAGGGAGTGGAAGGAGAAGGCAGACATGAGTTTAAAGGAGCAGAAAAAACTCAACAAAGTTGTTAAAGATAGAGTAGAGGAGGTGAAGCAGCTGAGGGCAACACTGGAGGAGAGGGAGGAGGAGGTGAGAGAGGGGGAGAGGTGCAGAAGGATTGAGGAGGAGAAGAGCAGGAGGAATGAGGAGAAGGTGAAGGAGGTGGTGCAGCAACTGGAGAAAGAGAAGGAGGTGCTGAACACAGTGAGGGAGGAGAGGAGGAGGTTAGAGGACAGACTGGAAGCAAAGGAGAAGGAGGTAAAGGAGCAAGAAGGGAAGCTAAAAGAAATGGAGGAACAGAGTAATGTTCTAAGAATGAAAGAGGAGGAACTGAGGGAGGTGAAAGAGGAGCAAAAGGAGCAACTGTTAGCTGAGAAAGAGCTTCATCTGGAGGCAGAGAGGAGGAGATCCAGACTGATAGAGCTGGAGGAGGAGAAGGCAGGACTGCTGGTGGAGCTACAGAGTAAGGAGATGGAGGTGACAGGTCTTACAGAGGAGGTGCAGAGGAAGACAGAGGAGCTATCTGAGCTCAGAGAGGAGGTCCAAAGAAAGCAAATAGAGAAGGAGGAGGAGCTGAGATCAAGAGAGGAGGAGTGGAGGTCAAAGGAGCAGATGAGTATCATGAAGGCACAGGAGGAGGAGAGACACATGGAGAAGCTCCAAGAGGAGCTGATTAAGAGTAAAAGGGAGGTGTCTAAACTGAGAGAAGATCTGTATAAGGAGGAAAGAGAAAAGGAGGAGAAGCAGGAGCAGCTGAGGAGCTTTGAAAAGGATATGGCCGCTCTCAGAGAGGAGATGCAGAGGGAGAGGAGACGAGAAAAGGAGGAGAGGAGACTGATGGAGGAGATTGATAAGAATTTCAGAGAGGAGATTCAAAGAAAGCAAAAAGAGCAGGAGGCGGCCCATGAAGCAGCGCGGGAGGAGCTTAGAAGGAGGGAGGAGGAGTGGATGTCAAAGGAGCTGGTGATCAATCAAATGGTGCAGGCGGAGAGGAGGCAGATGGAGGAGGTACTGGAGGAGCTGATAAGTAGCAAAAGGGAGGTGTCTGCACTAAGAGACGAGATGAATAAGGAGCAAAGAGAAAATCAGGAGAAATTGAGGACGTTTGAGGAGGAGGTGACAATTCTCAGAGAGGAGGTGATTAGAGAGCAGAAGGAAAAGGAGGAGAAGCAGGAGAAGCTCCGAATATTTGAGAAGGAGGTGTCTGAACTCAAAGAGGAGCTGGTGAAGGAACTCCAGGAGGGGGAGAAAATCCGAGATGAACTGATGAAGAGGAAGGAGGAGGTGGAGGAAGAGGTTAGGACAACCAAGGATGCATTAAAACTGCTCACTGAGGAGGTGAAAAAAGAGAAGGAGCAGATGAAGGAGAAGTTAACACGGACAGAGATGGAGGTGGGGACTGTAAAGGAGGCCCACAGGAGGAGTGAAGAGGAGGTGTCACTGCTCAAAGAGGAGCTCCAGAAGGAGCAGCAGGAGAAGCTGGAGATGCAAGAGAAGCTGAAGAAAAGTAGAGAAGACGTCTCGGATCTTAAAGAGGAAGCAAAGAAGGAGCGCCAGGGGAGGGAGGAGGCGCAGGAGGAATTGAGAGGTGTTCAGCAGAACGTGGAGGTGAAGGAGGAGAGCCTGAGCTCCCTGCGGAGTCAGGTACACAAACAACCCAGGGAGGAGCAGGAGATGCTGAGGAGGTGAAATCCATTCAGGGTTTCTAGCTAAGTCTGGTGGTCGGGGTGCTGGGCGGTCCGCCATGTTTTTAAGTTAAAAAAATGATAAAAGGAAATTTTAAAATATGACGAGATAACTACAGTAGAGTTACTGAAAAACATTATAATGCGCAACATACAACTTAGTCTTAACAAAGGCAAACACAAAAATTCAATTTAAATAAATATTTTTTTTCCCCTAAAGTTAAATCACAATTAAATAATCAGCAAGTGGATCTTTAACGGAACATCAATCAACTCCACAGTATTTACCTTTAGGTCCCAAAATGGTTCACCTTATAAAACTACGACGCGTCAAAAACTATTGAACGCATCACAATTTTCCATCTATCCATCCATTGTCTAACACCCTTGTCCCTTAGTGAGGTCAGGAGGTGCTGGTGCCTCTCCAGCTAACGTTCCGGGCGAGAGGCGGGGTCACCCTGGACAGGTCGCCAGTCTGTTGCAGGGCAGACACACAGGACAAACAACCATGAACACACACACACTCACACCTAGGGACAATTTAGAGAAACCATTTAACCTGACAGTCATGTTTTTGGACTGTGGGAGGAAGCCGGAGTACCCGGAAAGAACCCACCATGCACAGGGAGAACATGCAAACTCCATGCAGAAAGATCCAGGACCTACTTGCTGCAAGGCAACAGCTCTACCAACTGTGCAGCCCATTTTCAAACATGCCTCCATGTCCCAGATTCCACCAAATCTGCAGTGAAAGTGTTAGTGGTGGTGATTTTCTTAACAGGAAGAAGGGCTTTAAATCATGTTCTGCTCAAGGCACTGTACAACACCGGACCAGCTTTGGTCACATTTAAACAAGTAACAAAAAATCTAAAATGGGTAATGATAAATATTTATATGCTTAACAAAATTTTCTTAGGATAAAATATTCACTGTATTTTTTGTATGAAGTATTTTCTTTTTTTTAGTAATATATGCTGCTGCATGCAGTATTTTGATTTACTGGTTGAGATTGGTTGTTATTTATCCAAACCAATGCAGTATTTACAAAAAACACTCTGAATGAAAAAGGCCTGTTGATGTAAATGATGTGGTTCATTTACATCACCTTTATGAAGTTGCAGTGCAGACACAGACCCAAGCACTTATTGAGCGAGCATGTGAAACATAAATGCACACAGCACACATCATTCTTCATTCACAAAGATACATGCGCTCATATTCTCACTGAACACTTGACACAAACCTTTAAAAACACAACTATGTTCACAATTTGTGTTGAGCTTTTGTACTTGATACTTACCTTGACGGTAGAGGTGAACCTGCTCTGCAAGATCACCTTTCAAATCACACAGTTTGAGTGAAAGGCGGCCACCTGGGACAGGTGCACAGCCCCGGCTTCTGCTATTTTCAATGTATCAACAAACCCATCTTTGTCACCACTGTTACTGGTGTATTAAAAAAAAAAACTATTTAAAATGAATCAACAAGCAACGTTAAGCCTGGTGGGAGCCAAGCCAAGCCAGGCGGCCTGCCAGGCTTGTGATACTCTGGTTTCTGTTTCAGATGTGGAATCTGAGCCTGAGCCAGGGACAAGCTCAGAAGGAGTTGAAGGAGAAGGAGGAGCAGAACCAGGAGCTGAAGGATGGGCTTAGGGTGGCCCTGAAGGAGATGTCCCAGCTGGAGGTTCTCCTGAAGGTACAGTGACTCCTGCTGGACAGGGTGACAGTCTAAGGTCATCGTGTTTGACCTGTCTGTGAATCCTTAAAAAGTCTCACATTTATTTACCTAAAATGAAGACCTTTAAATGGATTAAGTTCATTTTTGAAAAGTAAGTTAGCCTTATTATTTTAATCACGTCTTAAATTATGTCTTAACACAAATATTTAAATAGATAGTCTATGTATTTTTTACATAGCTAACTAGCTAGCTTTTTCCATCTTTTTCAGTGCAAATTTATTGACAAAGTTCATACATTTCTATAGAGGTACAAGTCTTAAATTTCATTCACAATGGTCTTAAAAAATCTTAAATTTGAGTTTGTGAAACCTGCAGAAACCCTGTTTATCTCTTTGACTCCTCGCGTAGGAGAGCCACACTGAGGGGGAACGTCTGAAGACCGCCCTGATGGAGATGAAGAAGGAGATGGACAGAATCAGAGAGGAGAGTCAGAAGGTGGCCATTGAGGAGCTGGATAAGCAAGGAGAGCTGGAGGAGCTGCGAGCCAAAGTTAAGAGCCTGAAGAGGAGAAAAAGTGAGATGTTAGAGGAGCTGGACAACGCAGAGAAGAGGAGGAAGGAGGCTGAGAAGAAGTGGAAGAGTCGAGTGGAAGAGGTGGAGAAAGAGCAGATGGTGAAGCTGAACGCTCTCAATACAGAAGTCCAGATACTGCGGAGGAAACAGGAGGAGGTGGAGACAGAGTGGAGGTCCAGGGTGGAAAAGAAGGAGATGGAGGTAGAGAAAGCAAGAATGGAGGTGCAAGAGAGCCAAACCGAGCTAAACAAGTGCAAAGCCTTGACAGAGGAGCAGAAGAATCAGCTCTACATACTGACTCAGAGCAACAAGCAGCTGGAGGCAGACAGGGACCGGGTCCGAATGGCCCTGGAGCGGACAGAGTCAGCCATGATTGGCTACAGGGAGAGAGTGCACCAACAGGAGCAGAACCCCGGGGCGGTTCCTCAGTCAGAGGAGGTCAGTGCAGCGTGTGATTGGTTGGGTTAAGGGCAGGTGACCTCTGTCGTTACACGCTTACACCTGGCTGTCCTGATTGACCTTGAGAGAAATGTGTGTCCTCAGAGTGACAGACTGCTGATCCTGCAGCACCAGGTGGCTGAACTGGAGCTGAACCAAAAACGGATGGACAAGAAGAATTCCCGTCTGGAAAGCCTGAAAGACAAGCTGAAGAAAGACAGAAGTGTTCTCAAAGACACGTTGAAACAGGTGCCCACCCTCATCTCCACCATTAGCACTTTAACCCTGGGCTCTTAATGGAGCTCTTGGTTTTCCATTCTAGGAATGTAAACTGAAATTGAGGCACAAGGGTGCATTTATTCTGGAGTTAATTTAATACATACAGGCTTCAGTTCATATATAAACCCACTCTAATATTTTTTAAAATGTCTTTTAGTAAGTTTAATTTCAACATCACAATATTTCCTTTTTTTGTTTATTTTTTGGAGACATTAATAACTGGTGTTGAAATTGTCACCCCCTCCAGGCCTAAAGTTACAGATTTTACTGGACCTTTTTTAAAAAGTTGCAGTCAGTGATGAGTGAATTTTCATTAATAGTTGCGATTGCAACTTCCTGAAGGGACTGACTGGTGAGCAGCTCACAGCAGGCTGGAATGTTGTTCCTGTAGCTCCTGACCAGTTTCCTGTCGTTTGAGGGCGGCGGTTCATGTCTGTGATGAGTGGATGGAAACTTCCAACCACAGTTCACAAACACAGATACTAAAAGTCCTGCTTTGATGTGTTTTGTGGTTTTTGTAAATTTGTGGGCCTTTTGTCTGTCAGGTGGAGGAGGAACGATCGAGGCTCCAGCAGCAGCTTTCACTCAGCTCCAGGACTCAGGCGAGACAGGTGAGTCTGTGTGACGAGGCTTCTCAGGTAAGCAGCTGCGACTCCGTGTGATTAACAGGTGTGTGTGTGGTGGTGTGTGTTCAGTCATCTGAGAACACCGCTGACGTGGACCGCACCGTGAGGGAGCTGGAGGACCAGGTGAGATCACCACAGAAGAAGAGTTTTAATGTTTTGATTGGTCAGGTGGATGCTGATGATGTCATCATGTCTGCACATTCAAGGTGAATCGTCTCCGCATCTCGCTGGCGGTGGAGCAGGAGCAGAAGGCGGAGTTTATTGAGCAGTCGTCCAGAAACAGCGAATGGCTGCTCTCGATGAGGCAGGACCTGAACAATTCGCTGGACGCCGTCTCACGCCGTCCAATCCCAGCAGTCCTGGAGTCTGAGACGCAGCGATTGGACCGCAGCTTGAGGGAGGAGGACCTTAGGTTGTCTCTGAGCCAATCATAGCACACGACCAAAAAGACTTCATATCTGAGCAGCTTAGATTTCTGATTGGACAGATTCTGCCTACAGTGAGTCGTTATTTAACGTTGACCAATCAGACGAGACCAAACATTACAGCTAACGAACTCTCACCTGAATACTTGTTGGGGTTTTTTTTGTTTGTTTATTTTAAATGTTATTTATTTTTTTGTAAGCAGCTCAATAAACCAAAGGTTTTATAAGTGAGGATGTTTGTGGTTTTCATTTTTTTTGTGTTAGTAAATGAATCCATCAAATTCAGGTTTGAACTCAAACTTTCAGCTCATTCAGGAAGTGTGCAGACATCACCACCAAACTGGGTCCAGTTCTCATCCCAGTTCTCAACTGGTTTAGTTTCCCTCAGTAGACAATGGTTCCTCTGATTCTGGTCCATTCTTGTTGACCACTGACGGGTCGTTCAGCACCGAACCGACTCAATGTTCTGATTCAGTTACTCGTACTCAAAAAAAAAAAAATGCTAAGTTCAGGATCCCATCATCATGTTTGTTCAACTTTAATTAAATTTTTTCAGCTGTCCTAAAACCCCAAACCAATATTTTGCTTTTCCGAAATTATATCAACAGTTTTATCCACATCTTTAACCTACATGTGGTAATTTATAATATTTTGACCTAATAGTGGGTTTCTTATTTGTTTATCTTTTGTAAAGCTTTAAAATGTGTTTTATCAGCTGAATGTGACCATGGATGACTGAACGATCTCAAACTGCAGCTTCCTCTGCAGCACAGACCCAAACGTTTGATACAAACCTGTTTTTTGTCTGCAGCTGGAAACATCTGTCCCAGTCCCAACAACACAGAACATTTTTGTTTTGTTTCCAGTTTCCTGCATCGTGAATCATCCGAGTGAAAAGAGAAGCTCCACCTGAGACCAGAGCCTAACCTCCTGCCAGCAGCTGCAGCTGGTTCATGTCTGCTGGTGTTAGACACAGAGTCCTACGGAAGAGCATTGGAGCCTAAAAACAAAAAGAATTCTGGCTTTTTATCTCAGAATTCTGATTTTAAAAGGCCATTCTTAGGTGTACGGCAATTATTACCACATGAAAATGATCACGTAATGATCTTTCTATTTTATATATTTTGTGAACCTGCACTTTGTCGCCCGTGAAATCCAGTCCCAATTTTTTTTGGGAAGATTTACTAGATTTTGTCTGTAAACAATTTAAATAAATTTGAGACTGAAATTAAAATCAGAATGGATCAGAATTCTACATCATTGTAGTATGCCTATTATAATTTTTTTAAGTATATTTCTGCCAAAAAAAATTTGAAATATTGATCTCAGATATTTTCTAGAAAAAAAACTTGGAAATTTCTGAGT
Source organism: Poecilia mexicana (assembly GCF_051168715.1). Taxonomy (NCBI): domain Eukaryota; kingdom Metazoa; phylum Chordata; class Actinopteri; order Cyprinodontiformes; family Poeciliidae; genus Poecilia; species Poecilia mexicana. The sequence goes on from NW_028263371.1 coordinate 53,399,336, forward strand.
TTCAAGTCAATTGTTTTGACTTGGAACTCTGAATATTTTTAACATTTCAAAGTCAGAAATTTACAAGTTTTTTGTACTAGAAAATAACAGATTAATCTCAAATTTTTAGTTTTTCCTAGCAAAATTTTGATCTTTCAAATTCAGAAATGTCCATGTTTTCTCTAGAAAATTTCTTGGATTAATAACATTTCTGAATTTTTTTTCTTGCAAATGTCACCCTTGTCCTTATTTTTTTTCTGGAAAATTTCTGAGTTTTTTTTAACGGAGATTCAGCCCTATTTTTTCTATTTACAATGGTCCTAATACGCAGTCGTAGAATTCTTATTTTAAAAGTCAGTATTATTATTTTTATTTTTTTTTTTTCGTTACTATATTCCAAGTCAGTAGAGTTCGGTTCTGGTTCCTCATGTCTTCATTGTGCGTTGATGTGTTTACAGTGTGTTTTGTGTGTGTGTGTGTGTGTGTGTGTGTGTGTGTGTGTGTGTGTGTGTCACAGAGCGCAGTGTTTGTTTATGGAAGGCAGATGTCTCTCTGTCACTCAGCTTGCTGATAATCCTCGTCTATTTTTACCTCCGTCGCCCCTCCTCGCTGTTCCAGCCGCGCTTCCCCTCGCACCGCTCCGGCTCCACTTTCAGCCAGAAAGCGTTTGGACCGGCAGCACCGAGCCTCAGGTACCGTGTTCCATGTGTTCTGCGTGGGTTTCAGGCCTCGGACTGTTTAAAGTTTTGGGTTTGTTGCGTTCAGTAGCGGCTCCAGCAGCTGTAAGAGGATCTTAGTGATAATTAACTGGAATCTCAGTTTACATGTAATAAATGACACCAGCTGCAGGCCTGTAACATAGATATGTGGGATCATAAATGTTAAACACATATAGTTTAAAGCGAGATTAGGATAAATGTTGCTACATAATAATCAGTTTTTATTTTATGTCGTTAATATTTTCTCAGAAAAACAGATTTTATTGCGTTATTGTTAGAGAGGCGACTTGAGATCCAACAGGATGCTGCTTTACTTCCTCTGAGCTCTGTCGCCATGGTAACTGATGCTGGACACCTGGCCAGAGTAGCTCAGTCCAGCAGGCATGTAAACAAACTAGAAAAAGCTTGAATGAAGTCTGATCGTATTTAAGACTAAAACTGAAGATGTTATAACTTTTTGAGGTCTGGCAGGAATCCTGTGACTGATCTCGATGTGTTTGACTTTTACTGGGAAGTAATTCTCAGAGGGATATATGCACATATATGGAGCCCAAAACAGGTTAAATATGTTAAAACATGACCTGGGACTGATTTTCTGCTCTAAATTTTCACATTATTTCATTGCTTCTTCTGTTGGTAAGTGTATAGTGTCTCGTTAGCTGCATATACTTTCATCAGATTTTGCTATGTTTATAAATATTGGAAATCATCACCTCTTTTTCTGTGGCAGGAGAAAGTTCCAGAACTGAGATGTTCCCACAGATTTGTGGGAACATCATTTCACAAACTAAAGCAGCAGGAAGCAGTCCTAAAATTGTAATTTATTTATTTATTTTAACTTTTTAAGATTCTTATTCTGTGTGTTTCTGTAGGAGATTCTGGCAACAGTGTTTAAAAACCAACCAAGAACCGGAGATACTGGGAAACTGGTTTTGGTTTAGTCTGACTTCAACTGCAGACAGACAGCAAATATTGGAGCAAAAACAAGAAACGAGGATGGATGTTTGAAGTACAAACTAACAGGAATCCAAGGAGAAAGAGAAGAATATTTTTATTCTCTTCAACCAGCAACAGACTGGTTTCAGTGTTTCCTCATGACGACTGAGAAAACAGAAGAAAGTGAAGAGACATGTGGACATCAGAGACAAGAGGACAGCAGCAGCAAAGCGTCCTTCACGACTCTGAGCTCCATCGCCATCCAGGCCGGCCGGACCCAGATTGTTGCTTCTGTCCTCCAGGTAACAGAAATACAGACATTCATGGTCCAATTAATGTCCTTTAATTTATATACAAAGACGAGTTAAAATACAACAAATCAGGGAGAAAAACCTTCATCTAATGTTTCCAAAATCTAAATAATTGGACAAATTATATCTGAAGGTGTGTTACTAATCATTCACTTTCTTAGTTTAGGTTTAATATAAGTTTAAAGTTTTAAAAATATAAACAGACTGTTAACTAACATACTTAAAGGATAAAAATGTTCAGCTTTTAAAACACAAAATTCATAAACTATGACTATAAACTCCACAGTATAAATACTCAATAAATAATTGTTCCACTGAGGCTCATTTGTCAGATTAAAATAACCTTTAACAGTTCTTAGTTTTCATTAAGCCCACATTTCTGTTTTAAAATGTTTTTTTTATTATTTGTTGACAAACAGGCTTGAAAACAATTCAGTTATAAACTGACTGACTATAACTCTAGTATTAAAATATAAAAAAGGAAAGAAGAAAAACTTGAATATTCTTGCTGTGTAATGTAAAACCCATCAAATTAAAGACAGTTTTAATTTTGATTTCTAAATATTAATACTGTTGTCTGAAAAGTCACGTTAGCTCAAGCTTTAAAACATTAAACTCATTTGCTGAATGACCATAAGCCTCTTGGTACGAACTATCAGCACGTTTCCTGAAAGCCTGAATTAGTTTGGTTATTTTTATAAAATAAAACTATTAACTGACAGACCAGTCCACCTTAAATCTGTTAGCTTGCAGTGTGTTTTTAGATCCGAGTTAAATAAAGCATCTGGCTGACTCTCAGTTTTAAATGTTAAAATCTACTGGCTGTCAGGCTGTGAATTTAGATAATTAAAAATATATTTGCTGATAATTTTAGAGCAGAGTTTAGAGAATGAAAGCAAGACTGAAAGCATTTTGCTTTAAATGAAACGATACAAAACTGTTTTTGTTGGTTTGTTTAAACATTAAAACATTTTATCTGGCAAAGCATTAAATAAAGTCTTTAGCTGACAGAATAATTTACTGAGAACTGAAACTTCTTTTAGTGGGGAGTTTAAACGTTAAAATGTGTTAACTGAGTAGATGTTTTAGTTTATAATGTTTTAAACAATTAAAAATGAGTTTCTGACATTAGAGCCATTAGCTGAAAGGTTGTTTTCTCTGGGTCCCTGTGGAGGTCATGTAGACCGACACTGTCGCTCCACGTGCCACTTCCTGTTTTAGCTCCAGGTCAGCTGTGTGTGTGTGTGTGTGTGTGTGTGTGTGTGCGTGTGTGTGTGTGTGCGTGCGTGCGTGCGTGCGTGCGTGCGTGCGTGCGTGCGTGCGTGTGTGCGTGTGTGTTAACACCATCTCCTTGTGTCTGTTTTTGGACAACATGCCAGAGATACCGTATCAAGGGAGGAATGCTCCAACACAAACACTGGTGCAGAGATTCAGAGTCAGACCGCAGCGTCTCAGATTCGCAGCTGATAAAGCTTCATATTGATACTGATTTCTGATCCATACATAAAATATTTCTGTTGCCTCGCAACAAGAAGATCTGATTTCTGATTTCTTGTTCTCTGTTCATAATGCCAGCATGTTGGAGTAGCTCTGTTAGTTCTGATTTGTCCTTTATCTAAACTTTTGTTCATAATTATTTTTTTATTTTAAGGGCCCACAGCTAAACATTTTTAAAATTATATAATTGTATTATTTATTTGTTTATTTATTAGGTTTTACATTTATTTCTTGAGTTAATAAGACGACTCTGTATGTCTTTCTATAAAATGAACATGATTCTTTGGGGGGCTCAAGTACTTTTCAAGAGGGGGCCTTGGCTCCCTTGCCCCCCCCTGGGATCACCACTGGTTAGTTGACTGATTACATGTTTGGATTCCCACTGGTTCTGGATGCTGTTTAGCTGGAAGGATTTTTGCTCTTACTTTTTAACTTTCGGACAGTTGTTATGATTTGTAGTGTAACCATGGCAACAAGCAGCCAATTATGATCTCAAAAGTTCAAATATATTTGAACTATGACCCTAAATCCCAGAAGAGTTGAAAAGAAGGCTTAATGGATGCAGAGCAGAGAAAGAGTAAGTTCAAACCAACTCTATCCCATCATGCTCATGGATCACATCCCCTACTCCAACATCTCTCTGCCTGGGCTTCTAACTGTAAGGTCAGATGGAGATTTAAAGAGAAACAGGGCAGAGTTTTTCCTGATTTTCTTTTTTTAATCAAAAACTTTACAATCAAACTACAGATAAACATATCAACATGGAATAACTTGCTAAACAGTTTCAATATAAAATGAAACATGTAGATTAATAAATTCTTAACTTTTAATTTGACATGAACAAACATTGAAAACATTTTTTTTTTTTTTTTTTTTGTTCTGATTTGGACCGGATGATATTATGTGTTTTGTTTGGTCTTTATTTTTTGGGATTTTATTATTCCAGCCAATAGTCAGTATTAAAGAAGAAGTTGACACTAGTCATGAATAAAATGTCTCTGGCTTGTGTTTGCAGAGCGGCTCTCTGATCCACCTCCAGCTGGTCCAGTTCCAGCCAGGACTCTGTGAGATCGGATCGGACCGGGAGGAAAACCACATCCTGATCCAGGAGCAGCAGCAGCTGCTGGAGAAACTTCAGGTCCACAAGGACTCACACACTCTGATCGAGGCGCTCTGCCTCTCTGTTGGGGATAAAAGTTATCGATTAATGAGTTAGTCTAAAGTTGATTGGTCTCATACATCGACACAATTGATACATACACACAATTGATAAGCGGCCATTTCTTAAAAACCTGAATTTTCTCTGTGATCAAGAGGATGTCGACCGTTTTTACACAAAAGGGCAAAATTCTTCATAATATGGTGAATTTGTATAAAGCATATTGTTGAATGTTAATATTTTGTATCAGTTGTACGAAATACTGACTGAATAAACAGAAAGTTGTAGTTTTCTCACCTTATTAATCTTAAAAATATATATAAAGTAAATCAAAACAAGAACCTCTTGGATCTCTGGATAGAAAAATGAAACTTGAAAAGAATGAAATAAGAGAAAAACTTTATCTCCCATAAACAGAGAGATATTAATACAGAAGTACCATCTATTGCTTGAATGAACGTTAAAACTTCGCTCCATGAAGTGCATTGACTCACGACAGCCCTTAAAATCAACCTCGCTTTAGCATCATGTTGTTTTTCCTTATTACAATTTATCTCTATTATTCTCTCCGCTTATCATTCATCATATATCCTCACTTTTCTATCACATCAGTAAGTTTTTAATCAACCATATTAAGTGCATTTGAACGCACACCTGTCTGCTGTTCTGGTCTGGCCGCCATCTTTATTTCTTTGTAAGAATGGCTCCGGTTAATGATGACCAGCAGTGCCCTCTGCTGGATGGCGGCCAAACTACAGCATTAAAATCTAAAAACGGATATTAGTTAAGGAATTTGGACTAATTTTAATATAGTAAACCATTAATCAACAATTACTTATTAGCAATCTTACTATTGATATGTTAATATGTTGTTGCAGAAGCATGAGCCTGAAGTGTTGGCTATGGTGGAAAAGAAACACCAGGAGAAACTGAGGATGAGGAGGGATGGAAGAAGGAAGCAGGAGGAAATGGAGGAGTTGACCGAGGCGATGAAGGCGTCTCTGAGGGAGGGATGGTCGCTGCTTCTCCGACTGCTGGAGAGACGACTGGACGTCCTGAAGCAGGCTTCAGATTTCTTTTGCCGAGTGATGGAGGTGAAGAGGGATGAAGAGGAGGGTCTTAAAGAGACAGTAACAAAAAAAAAAAAAAACAAGGCTCACAATGTGATGAAAACATTAAAATATGCTCCATTAGACTTCAGGAATAATGTTAGGAAATAAGAACAGAGTTATCTTTAATGTCTTCAACTGCTGTTTTTTCTTTAATTTAGTTTACATATCTTTTCTTTTTCACTTAAAGAAATAATTATATGAAAATTGCATTTTATTTTTACTCATATCTTTCAGTTTAGTGTGTCAGAATTCCTCACAGAAACAGAAGACGTCTTTGAGGGGGTGAAAACTTCAGACTTACTGTGACCTTCCTCTGTGGTTAGCTAGCAGGGCTGAAGATCGTTTGCTTCAGTCACACGTTCCTCCGTCCTGAACCAGTTTTGTTTCTGAACCGTTTTCATTGGCTGGCTGCACACCTTTTCACCAGAAACACCTGCTGCTGTCTGGAACATTTTGCAGCCACAGATAATCAGGAAAGCCTGGACAGCTGGAATAATCCTGGAGATTAGATCGTTTTACTGCTCTGCTGCTCACTACGGTCAACATGTCGCATTTAAACTGGTTTAAACTGTAAAAACTTGCAGCTGAATCTAAAAAGCTTTCATTAAAGCTAAAATGAAAGCATTTCTTTCTTTTTATAGCTTATATGTCACATCATATAGTGATTTATTCTTCATGAGCATTGTTTGAGAAGTTTCAGACATTAAATGAAACATGAAATTTGAAGCATTTGAATGAGTTTTGAAAGTAAGATTATTTTTTAGGATTTTATTATCACATCCAAACTCAATGTTCTGACAACAGGAACCACTTCTTCCAGCACAGACATCTCTGACATGGATGAGAATAAGCATTGTTGATGTAATTATTTTTCAGATAATTACACCAATTATGGGGGAAATGACTCATCACTAAGATCTCTCTGCATTAAGAACAACAAAAACAAAACATTTTTTTTATCCTCACTGTTTTGTTGTTGGATTAATTCACAAAAAAGCTCATTATCTTTCTGCTGACAGTTTCTATTCTGTGCATTATTTTTACACCCTTTTTAGTCCCACAAGGCTCCATTCTCAGACCCCTTTCTCTTCATCTAATTGAATAGTGATTTGATATTCGTTCAGAAAATAAACCAAAACATAAATAATAAGGTTTATACCTGTCTGACTCCTGTGCTTCTCTCTGTCTGCAGTTTGCCATTGGCATCGACAGATTAGAGGATCTCCAGATTAAAAATGAAGACAAACTGAATGATGTTCAGGTCTCCTACGACTGCATGAGGAAAGGTATCAGAGCTCATGTTAGTTTTACTAATCTGAAAACGTCACTCGATCAGGGATTATTTCTGACATCTAATTTGATGTTTTTGTAGCTTAAAGTGTTGATAAATGTCTAGTAAAGCGACTTTAGGTGTTTTAACAGATTAATCTGGTTTATTTTTGACTGAGATGATGATGATTTCTATGTTGACCTGCAGATCTTCTGGGAAAGTCGCTGCAGGTTTTAACCAGCAGCAGCATCCTGCTGCAAAGACTCCGACAGCTGCAGAGGACCGAGGCCCTCCAGAGGAGAGGAAGAGTACTGCAGGGTGATGAAGAAGATGTGGAGGAGGTCAGAGTTCAACAGTGCTGTTTGCAGGAAGTCTTTTGATCACCATGTTGTCATTTATCAGCCAACAAGACAGAATGAATCAGCTGTTTTCTCAGTTTGCTGTTTGATCTCACTGATGTTGATGCTTCTTCCCAGAGTTCCCAGTGTTCCCAGTACAGCAGAGGCCCGGTGCTGAGGCTGGAGCAGCTGGTGGAGGACCTGCAGGACCGAAGGCGGAGGGCCGACCAGGCTTTCAGGCTGCAGCTGCAGCAGGCAGATGTGGTTCTCAACTTGAGGGAAGAGTCCAAAGGAAAAGCAAGTCTTGATGTTAGATCATCACTTCTGTTTTTATTGACCATTTAAAATCATTTCACTTCCTTTTGATGTTCTGTCAGCTGATTTCAGCAGAATTCATGTTTTAACCTGTGAAAGACTAGAAGAAAAAGAAGAAATGTTCAATAATTTCACACCAGCCCTGTTTAGTCTGCTTTAATCAAACTCTGATGCAGACCAAAAAAAAAAAAAACTCTGGTCCACCTAAAAACCTCTGTCTCGGTTTGGTTGAAGTGAAATCTGGTGCAGTTTGAACGCGTATATGAACGCCACGCACACCGCTCCAAAAGCAGGAAGCAGACTATAGTACTGGCCATTCTGTTCCACTAAAGGGTTTGGTTCATTTGACATGGTGCAGTGTGAAAGTGAACCGCACCAGTTAAAAATAGAACAAATACTGCAGTTGTGGTCTCAAATTGAACTGAATCTATCAGACTATGAGGTGTGAAAACAGCCTAAATCTTTGATTTCACTGATGCAGATCTGCTTTCACTGATAAATGGCCCAACAATCCACTGTTTGTCGCATCTTTCCCAGTGAATCAGCAGCTGTTCCTTATGCTCCCCTTAACCTTACTGATCAGTTTTTATTATTATTTTACCACAGAACCAGAGTCTACTGAACCAGAACCTGCAGTTCGGATCGACATCAGACCAAACCAAAGATCTGGGGTTGAAGTCAGGATCCAGATCACATTTCCAGATTAAATCTTCCTCAGAACAAAACCCTGTAAAGCAGACAGAAGAACCAGACGATGTGAAGCTGGAATCCAGATTACAAGAGTCTGGACAAGAACCAGACTTAAAACCAGATTCCTGGTTCAACCCAAACTCCAAGTCTAGATTAAATCATTTCAGAGAGCTGAAATCTGGGTCCGGATTAGATGAAATCAAAGACGAGCGTGAATCCAGATCAGAGTCCAGATCAGGAGGAACCACTGAAACCAGGTCAGAGACGACCAGAACCCTGCAGTCTGAATCCAGTTCATCTGAGAGCACACAGCTGAAGACAGAATCTGGGTCACAAACTGATTCCAGATCAGACCTAAAACCCAGATCAGAAGAACCAGGATCTGGATCAAAGCAGGAGAATGATCTAAAGCTTCAATCTGGAACAGAAAAGACCAACAAACAGCAGCTGGAGTCCAAAACAAAGGAGACCAGAAACCCACAGTTCAGTTTTACAACCGTTCTGAAAACCAAGTTCAGATTAGATGAGCTGCACATATGTGAACCTGATGTGAAGCCAGGATCCAGATCAGGAGAAATCACTGAAAATAGATCAGAAAAGACCAGAAACCTGCCGTCTGAATCCAGTTTGGGTGAGAGTTCAGACCTACAACCTGACCTGAAAACAGAACCAGAGTCACAAAACTCCAGAGACTCTCAAACTGGGTTCAGATCAGAACCAAAGAACCAACTTCAACCAGAATTACTTACATCTGGTCCCAGACCAGTTTTCAAAACCAGGTCTAGATCAGAAGAACAGCAGCACACATCTGGGTGTGATGGAAAACCCGGATCCACTGGATCCGGTCCAGAGGGGATCAGAACCTTTGGGCTCAAATGTAATCCAGAAAACATCCCTGAAACCGGATCAGGGACGGCGCCTCTGAAGTCTGCATCAATACAGCAACGTGGATCTGGATCTGAGAAACCTGAATCCAGTTCAGCTGAGATCGCCGACCTCCAAACTGGATCCAGATTGGACCTGAAGAACCAAACCAGATCACAGCAGGGGGATCTGAATCATCTATCTGGATCTGAGAAGGCCGGGAACCAGAGCCAGGAATACAAAATGGTGGAAACTAAATCCAAATCCAGGTCAGATGAGCCACTAAGATGTGAATCTGATGCAAAACCCGGATCAGAACCAGAAGTTACCAAAACATCAGAGGTGAGCCCCTGGTTCGGGTAGATCCATCAGAACCAGAATCAGTTTAATTATTCCAGCCCTGAAACTGGAAATACATTGAAAAGTAAATTTCTGCACCTACCAGATCTCTGGATCTGGGTCGGACCCGGTATCAGTAAAGAACCGACTCGGTGAGCAACAACAGACGGAGGCACAGCAGCAACAGGAGGAGTTCAGGAGCGGGTACCAGGAGAGACTGGTGAAGGTATGGAGCTCCGTCTGTTAGCGGGTGGAGCAGAGAACTGGTTCTGACATCAGAACCTCCTGTTTCAGACCCGGCAGGACCTGAATTGTGTCTCAGAGCTGCTGGACTCCTGCACCAGCATGGATCTGGGTTCAGAACCGCAGACCAACAGGCTGCTGGAGCAGTTCAGACAGGCAGGACCACATTTCAGGGTAAGAACTGCTTCATGAATGGGTTTTTATTCAGTTTTATTCACATTATTTTTTATAAAATAAGATAAAAATTTTAATAAAAAAATATTGTTTATACATATATTGTATTACATAAATAAAAAAAATAAAACATTTTAAAATGTAACTAAATAAAATAAATAGTAAGGAACAGAAAGAGACATTGCTTGTTTCTTTTTACAATATATTTTTTGTTTAGAAAATAAAAAATAGATTACAAATTTTTAACTTTGTATTTGTTTCATAAAGATAAATATTTTAAAATGTAAATAAAAAATTGGTTCTTTTTTATTAATTTTTTTTTATTTATTAGATTAAAAAATTATTTTAAAAAATTATTACTAAATCTACTTTTTTTATAAAATGAAGAATAAGAATCTGACACCAGAATCTGAACATCTGTGAGTTGCTTCTAAACCTGGAACCAGATGAACCTAAAGATCTTCGGGACGTTTAGGAACCGACTGATGCTGTGAGGCGTTTGGTCTCTTTTCTCCACAGCAGCTGGATGTTGAGGTGGAAAATACGGTGAGGAGCTGGGAGAACCTGAGCGGAGTCCAGGCCCGGCTGGGAGGAGCAGTGATGGAGGAGGATCTATCAGAGCTGCTGAAGCTACAGCAAGCAGTGAGGGACAAAATACAGCAAGGCGAGTCGATCCTGAAGCAGAGCAGCAGCTTCCATCTCACAGCCAAACAGGTGAGAAGAAAACAAATGTCGGCATCCTGTGGGATCTTAAAAAGGCCCTTTTTAACAAAGATTGAATAAAAAATAACATGGAGTTAGAAATTTACTTTTTTACTTTACAGCATGTTATTTCTTCATTAAAAACATACCTGAGTGTTGCCTTGATTCTTTCAGGCATGTTTGATAAATCCTGTGATTTCCATGGCAACCATTAAACTGTGAAACACGCCTGCGGGGACCAGGTATTTCTTAATTTTTGTTGGCTAGTCTGAAGGAGCTGAGGTGTTGCTTCTCCTCTGACCTGCAGTTTCCAATCTCCCGCCTTCCGATTAGCCAACAAATTAGCCAATACCTGGTGGAACTGCACATCTCCTGAGCTCATTGTAGGAGCGAGATGTTGTGACGACTTACTCCAGAGACCTGTGCCTAATTTTAATGTTAATTTTTCTGTGTCCAGCTGGAGCTGCTGCTTCAGTCGGAACCTCCCAGTCCTTTAACTGGTTGCACTGGTTTACATGGGTCCAAAGAAGAAGAGCTGAGTCGATTACAGGAGACCCAGCAGCAGATCCAGAACCTCCTTAGAACCACGTCGACTATGAAGACGGACATCTGTACTGCAGTTTCACAAAGCGTATGAATGATTAGTTTGCTGTTTTTACTGAATCACACGATGGAAACTTCAATCAGCGATGTTCTCTTGGTGTTCCAGAACTGGGCTGGTTTCCAGGTGGACCAGCTGGGGATCCGTTTGGGGTCTCTGGACTCTCTCTGTGAGTCCTGGCTGAGCAAAGCAGCTCAATGTGAGGAGGAGCTCCGAAGGGAGCAGCTGACTCACCTCCTGCATGAAGACATCACCCAGGTGAGGTTTCAACTCAGAGCAGGCCGAGCAACAGTAGATCCAAACAAAACTATACCACAGAAATCAAACATTTTAATCTGAAATCGGTCAGAATGTTTCTAACCATCCGTCTGTTTTCTAAATCTGTTCAGAAGAAATTTATTCTTTTGTTATTTTTGGAGCCTCAACTCTAGAGATCCAAATTATGAATTTATGAAAGCTCTTAACAAGTTGTCAATCAGCAAAGTGACCAGCAGAGGGCGCTGCTGTCAGCCTTCATGCTCTCATTTAAAATCTGACTTCTACTGATTACCTACTCATAAACTTTGCTGTGTTAATATTTATCATCATCATCTTATAATTACTCAAAAACACATTTCAGCTCAGGAATTTATTACTTCCCTAAGAACTGTTTTCATTGCATCATAATTTATTTTCTCAATTAATTTTTTCTGGTCAGTTTTCATCTGTTTTTTCTATAAAGTGGTGAAACTTAATCATTAATATTAATTCTTCAGCTGCTTTGGGATAACTTTAAATTAAGGTGACAGACTTCAGGGTTTTTCTGTAGATTTAAATCATCTCTGTCAAACTGTGTCATCTTTGGGATTTTTTGTGAGACTATTAGCCTTTCAACAAAAAATTACAACATTTTGCGTCTATGTGAATATTCTTTGCTAAGTTTCCTGATACGTGTTGTTTTATTGCAGTGTTTAGTTGAGTTTGGGAGCCTTGTTCTGTTTGACTCATAAATCAGAGTTTAACACATTTCTGTAATGCAGATCTGAACAACCATTGTTTAAAGATTATATGAAATATCTGTATGATAGGAAAGTGTTGGGTGCACATTAAAAATCCTTAAAATAAATTAATATTTATTTGATCATATTCCATTTTTTTGTATTATAAATGTCCTGATATGTTAGAGAGCTCATGCTTTTGCAAGACAAACAGACCCACAGCATCACAGATACTCCGCCAAATTTAAACCCACCTGAAATATTATTACCTTAAATCTCAGTTTTACTCTCATCTGTCTGAGGAAGTTACAAATAAAATCCCATGTTTTCCCAATATCGATCAGTGGTTGCTATGGTGACCAAGTGGCAGTCCCTGCTGTTATTCTCAGCTCTGGAGATGATTTTACCTCCATTACCATCGTCCTCACTGAACAAAGTGAAATGATAAAAAGAAGCTACAAAAATTAGAATCATAAACTAAGTTTTTCATTTTTTTTTTTTTTTAGTTTGATTATTCAACTGAAAATAAAATCTGTTTCAAGGTTTTTACACATGTTCACCAGTAAATGGATCCCACTCAGTCTGATGGTTTGCTGGTGATACTGGGTCAGTGCCGTAACAGGAGGCATTTCCCATCATGCATCTGGTGCAACATGTTGACTATCACAAACACACATTAATCTGTGTTTAGGACTTAAACTGGTTGCTAATCCTGACCAGTACGAACATGTTGTGATGACTTTCTCTGTAGCAGTTTTCAAATGATTTCATACATAAAATCTGAAAAGTGTGGCATGAATATATACTCATACTGTTTATTTTCCCAGTTTTAATTTGGCATCACAGTGAACCATGTAAACCCAAAATTAAATTTTCAGAAATTTGATAATTGCCTAGCTACATTCTCCTGTTCCTTGCTCCATTGGAGCTCCTTCCTCTGACTCACCCCGGGTTTCCCCAGCCTCCTTTCTTCCCTCCCTGTCACTGCGACCCGTCCAGCCACTGGTTTTAATCGGTTCCGCTGACAGTCGGCTCCGTCTCTCTCAGCTGTCGTCAGCTGACAGATCAGACACTGGACACCTCCGCTCCTCCCAGCCGAGACAGAAATGTTCCTCTGCTCCAGAAATAATCCCATCAAAGACCAAAGTGGCTGGAGCTGCAGAAACAAACCGCAGAACCCCCTGATTCTCCTGAATGAAGAGGAGAACTCGGTATAACCCACAATTACCAACAGTTTCTCCAAAAGGTATATTGGTAATTTCTGAGTTGTCAAGAGGAGCACACAAAAACAAGATGATTGCAAACTGTTTATTTTGAGATAAACTTGGTGTACAGCATCAAAATCAAACAGGTAGCAGAAAGGTTGTTTTTATTTTTTGCACAAAATCATTCTTAGATGATATTTTATCTGTTTTATGACCTCTGTCACTTTAAATCCAAATAAGCTGCTGCCGGACACGCCCCCCAATTCAGCATTTACACTCATATGAAAATGGTTGCAAACACATGCGCAATTATACAACCGTACATCTTTGAAAAGTAAAACACTTGTCTTTTCCAGCAGCCATTATGCAGCGATAAGCTGCTGGATTTCAGCTTTGGTTACTAGGTAGCGGTGCATGTCAGTTGTGACTTAATAGATGGGAAGTTTTGAAAAAAGACTTTAAAGAAGTATTAAATGCATTTTATTGTCAATTTTCATTATTTCAATAAATACCACAAAATACTGTGATAAAGTATGACCCATCCCTATCGGATGCAGTGGGTTCCCCAACCAAACAATGAACTTCTTAACCGGCATTCAACACTCTTGTTGGACATTTACACTCTAAATGAAAGCGGCGGTTCTTCTTTGAGCTTCAGCACTAACAACAGTGTTTATCATCTATTTCTAGAGCAGATAGTGCCTTAGAGGAACTGTTGTTTGGTGTAACTTTACTCCTGTGAGCTCAAAGCAGCTGTCGCCTTTATGGACAAATCACCTCCTGTAACTGAAACCTTGACTTAATCAGTGCAGAAGATGACCTTCATATTTTATAAAAACAAATACAAACAACACCATTATGAATCTGAATATTAAAGGTGATTTAATATGCTTAGTTTAGGTTAGGTCTATAGTTTATACAAATCTTGTTCATTACATTTTTTTGCACAAAATTATTCTTAGGCAATGAGATTTTAGTCTGTTCACAACCTTCTGTTTGACATTCTGTTTTAACTTTTAGCTTCGTGAGTCCTTCAAGGAGCTGAAAAAACGTTTCAGCAACACAAAGTTCAACTACTTGAAGAGAAACGACCGAACGAGGAACTTGAAGGCAGTCTGGAACCAGCTGCAGCAGATGGAGGTTTACCAGGAGAAGCTGCAGGTACATCAGAGTTTTACCTGGTAATTAACCCTGATATGACCCACCTGGTCCAATGAGCGCTTCAAAACAAAGCTCAATCATTTACTGATTTTCAGCTTTTATTACTAGAGGAACCAAAGTTTCTTTTTCATGGCACTGAAAAGTTATTGCCTTTCCTTCTTCTTCTTTTCTATAACATTTAGAAGATAATTTTTCTATAAAAAGCTCAAACATCAAGAATCAAATCAGCAGAACTGCAGACCTGTTGCCCCTCCACCCATTAGGGGGTGCAGGTGTCTCTTAGAGAGACTCCCTCTTTGATGTTCCCAAAGGTTGGGAACCTCTGGAGTATATCTATAGACTGCTTTTAATTTTCTAGGATCCTCTCTGATGGTTTCGTCTGGAAATTTGAGCCTGAAATTAAAGTGAAACTTTCAGGAACTCCTTCTGTACTGCTTTTCTTGTCATATTGGGTTGACCAAATGTGGTCCATATGGTCCTGCAGGGGCTCAGGAAGCGCGTTCCTGGTGTGACGGCCCGGCTGGGATCGGAGGTCAAAAACACGGGCATGGCCCGGCAGCTGGAGGACGCCGTCAACGAGCTGCAGAGGCAGATGGGACAGCTAGAGAGAAACATCTGTGAGCACCAGAAAACCCTGGACATGACATGCAAGCTGCAGCAGGCCATGGAGGAGGTATCACTGCCGGCGATCAATTGGGATCATTGAAGAGTTGATCGATCAGTGGGTGTACAGCTGCATGTCGCTCTGCATCCACAGTACCATTTCTGGTGCGAGGAGGCGAGCGCCACCATCACTCGCGTTGGGAAGTTTTCCTTGGAGTGCCGCAGCACCGAAGCCGTCTCCGTTCTCTACCGGCAGTTTGAGAAGTTTGTTTGGCCAACGGTTCCTCAGCAGGAGGAGAGGATCAGTCAAATCACAGAGCTGGCTGTCAGGCTGCACGGTGGGTGGAAAACACTACTGAGGCCGAGGCTTTTATTCTGAAAATCTCTTTGGAGTTTGTACTCAGAAATGACAACTTTTATTTAGAAAGTACAGTGGTATAATAACAAGCTTTTATTCTGAAAGTACAGCTTATATGGATTTTTTTTTTCATAATGTCTCTGAAGTTTTTGATCTGGTTATGAATTTATTGGTGTTTTTATTGTTAAAGGACAGTTGTCTGACACTAAAAAGAACCTTTATTCTAAAAGGAGATCATCTCTGCTACTCTACATAGAAATAACAGCTAATCTAATATCATTTATTTAGCATTTATTTTGAAAGGGTAGTAGTTTATAATCAGCTTTAATTCTGAATGGTTTCTGCCTTGTCTTCATCTTACAGAAATGTTTATTCTGACAGCAACTTATTCACCAGATACCACAAGCTCTTTGAAAAATCAGCTGCTTAATCATCTACACTTATTCTGAAATGATAGCTGTGTGAGAATCTAATTGAGCTTTTATATATATTATCTTGGAAGCTTTTATTCAGAAGTGACAATGGTCTGATAATCAGAAAACAAGCTTTTATTTTGAAAGTATTGTTTCCTCATGAACAGCTTTCATTCTGAAAATTCAGCTTAGTTTGACTGAGCTTTGTCTCATTATCTTACAGGAGCTTTTATTCTGGCAGCTATGTAATTAGCATATATGATGCACTTTTATTTTTGAAATGACAGCTATCTAATTATCAGGTTGCTCTTATACTGAAAGGATAGTTGTCAACTTCACAGATGTTTTTATTCTTAAAAAAGTTAAAGCTCCATAAATATCAACACTGGTTGTTTTCAGTTTTTGGACACTTTTTTTAAGATCAGTAGTGAAATTGATTTCAAATTTCCAACTATTATGAACCACACTGTTCTTGTGTTGTGTTAAAAAATGTGTAATTTAAGAAACATGCAAGGAATTAAATAAAATATTTTTGGTGTTTCAGGGGTGGAGGAGGGCCAGCGTTACATAGAGAAGATGGTCAGTAAACACTCAGAGATGGTGGAGTCCATCAGAGAGCTGAGTGAGGGACTGATGGAGCTGGAGGCCAAACTGAAGGTGAACAAACTCCAGTCAAAGATCCCACTTACATCTGGCGGTCGATAATGTTTCTTCTTTTGTTCTTTATGATGGACGTTGAATTCAGTTGGAGAATCTGAAACAGCAACAGCAGAAGGATGTAGAGGAGGAAGTAGAGAGGAAACAAGGGAGACAGACAGAAGAGCAGGAGAAGACAGAGGAAAAGAGCAGGATGAAGCAGAAGGATAACCGCAACACACAGGAGGCTGCTGATATGGTAGAGATAAATAACTCAAATATAGAGGTGATTAGTGTGTGATTTATGATGTTGACAAAAAAGATTTAATTTCCAGCATGAACTTAAAGAGACAGGCCACACCCCCGAACTGATCACAGAGAACGATGGAAAGGAGGCTGCTGCAGCCAATAGGAAGCCTCCGTCAGAGAAGACTCAGGCGGTAAACGGACCGACAGCAAACAGGTCAGTAGGATCACATAATGCTGTACATTATTTCGTTTTCTCACTTTTTCTTCTTTTTGGCTTGAATCCAAATGATTATGAAACACAAACAATTAAATCAGAGGAAACTGATCCACCTGGGTTTGTGAACATTCACAAAAAATGAAATGTAATAATATCATTTCTAGCTTTATGTCCTCGGTATTGGTAGGCTGATTGAAAAAATGTTTTACGTCTCTAATGTTCAGCTTATCAATAAAAACTGGAGATTTAAAGAAATCATTGAAACATCAGTTTGAAACTATTAAAACTGGTGTTGCCTCACATTATTGTCTTTAACCTCAGAGAGTTACACAGTGAGAAGTTCACCTCCTCCTTCACTTCTACCCTCACCATCGGCTCACCTGTGGATGCCAAACGGCAGGTTCAAGCTGCCCTCAACCAATCACAGACTGCTGCTTCTGAGCCTCAAGCCCCACCCTCTCAGTCTGCCATTGGTCCATCATTTCCTGATAACCAGGAAGAGTTTCTTAGGGAAATGGAAGGAGCGGAACAACACATCGGTTCAAACTTCTGTGGCTCAAGTTCACTACAGGTTAGAATCAGCAGTAATATTCACCTCTATGCTGACGATACGCTGCT
The DNA here is from genome assembly GCF_051168715.1 of Poecilia mexicana. Classification (NCBI taxonomy): domain Eukaryota; kingdom Metazoa; phylum Chordata; class Actinopteri; order Cyprinodontiformes; family Poeciliidae; genus Poecilia; species Poecilia mexicana. Next base: position 53,417,022 of record NW_028263371.1, read on the forward strand.
ATATATCACCAAAAAGCCCTGATTGCTCAGGTAAACTTGTAGTATTTAATATAAAGCATCACATAATGGAGTTTTGTTCAGACAGACAAGGGAATTGTGGCTTGAAGGTAGACTTCAACAGTATTTATAGTCATGTTACGCTACAGTGGTTCTGCTGAGATACTCTGTATTACTTATCCAGAGCATTTTTCTAACCATTATTTAAAACAGTCTAGACAAATATATTATAAAACATTAAATTATTTTCTTCTTTACCCAGGAAACGTCTCCACATGTGGAGCTCCATCAACCAGACGTGACGACAGAGGATTGTTTTTCCAACGATGAGTACGATTGTGCGTCCCCTGACGACATTTCCCTGCCGCCGCTGGCTGAGACTCCAGAGTCCAACATGTTCCAGTCAGATGTTGAGGAGGGTTTCTGTTTTAGCTCTCATAGCGTTCACATCAGCCAGGTCAGCCACCAATGCTGTGCCCAGTCAGAACCAACTACAACTGATTCTGTCCCACAACATAAAGAGTCAAGTCAGATGGAGAGTTGTCCAGCTCCTACAGTCAGACTACACAGCAGGACCAGGTTTGTTTGATCTACATTCACTCTGGTCTTTGATCAAAGGTCTACTTCATTAATGCTTCCAGATGAAAGATAATGTTTCTGTTGTACCACAGGTTCAGGTCAGAGTCCAGATCCTTTAACCCAAATCCATCCACAGTTCCTGTTACAACACTTTTTACCAGTACTCTGTGCACCATCCTGAAAACCAAAGAGTCTACCTCTGACCTCTCTCTGGACAACCCAGTCCATGGGTACAACAACAAACACTGCTCTAAAGTTAAAAACTCTCCAAAGCAGAGATGTCCATGCACAACCCTTACACAGGATTTGAGTCAGAGCCTTCAGCCGCAGTCCTTCAATGGTTCAGACAAAAGTCTCCACAATCACAACATTCCTAAAGGAGAGACTGAGGTTCTAAACATCCATCCTAGTTACACCAAAACAAACAGTATCCTTCCTGAAAAGAGGGAATTACTTGAATCTCATCATTGTACAAGTCATACCCATCATGACATGAAGTCAGTCAAAAATTCAAGAACACCTCAACAAGACAGTCTTACTAAGATCAGCACAAGTTTAGTTTCCCAGCAAAACATTTACATCAAGTCATCTGTTTCAGGGAATCATTCTACCAACCCAATGGTCTGCAGCAACTCTGCACAGGACAGTACATTCAATCCCTCCTCTGATCCAGTCCCCAAGTTTGAAGAGTCTTCTCACATGTCCGGTGTTACAGACACTATCCCCCATAAAGACATAACCCAACCACAAGATAATAACCTTCTAGAACCTTCTACAACAAAACCCCAAAGTTCAGCATCTCAAGATCCAACCTTTTCGCAGACCAGAAGTGAACCAGATCAGGATGTACCTTTAACACTTAAAGACAGCAGTATTAGTACAGCTGCCACAGTCACCCAAAGCATCTTCAACCAGTCGTTGCCTTCTGGCAGGTCACAGACCAACAAAACTTCAAACCCAGGTCCCAGAGATCCACCTGAAGACCTCATCCAAAACCTTCCACAGCCTAAAACCATCAGCAACACCAGTATCTGCTGCAGCAAACAGGGTCTTCAGACAGTCTTCCCTCTCCAGGACACCCAGCAGTGTGTGCATGGTTCCAGCATGAGTCCCAGTTCAGCTCCTCCCCACCCAGAGCCTCAGACCCACATTTCACCTGATCCAGCTAACCTGCATGGCACATCTCCATATTTTACACCTCATGTACTAACACTATCTCAAGATCCTGATATTTGTCAACCCTTGGCTATCCGGGAGGAGATCAGACTTACTCCCCAGATCCAGGGGCCTCCTCTTCCTTCTGCTCGTCTTCCTCAGCCCTCATCAGAGTCTGTTCCTTTGGGAAAAGTCTCTGAACCTGGCCTCACCTTGTTCACCAGGCCCTGGTCTCAAGCCACCGTCATGGAGGGCTGTCCAGTGATGTTAGAGGTGGAGGTGTTGGGAAACCCAGAGCCCAGGCTCACTCGGTGGGTAGCTTACAACCAGCTCCATGGTAACACTCAAGCTTCATCAGATTATTAATAACTCGGCTCAAAAACAAGCAGCAATTTCATCTGTGGTAACAAACGACATCATAATCATCATTTTAAAATGTTTGTTTTACATTTTAGTTGATATAACTAAAATGTACTGATTACTACTGTAAAGCAGTAATCATAAACATTAGTACTGCTAACACTGAAGCGTTAGATATTGAATGGAAGCTAATGCTAAAGCGGTAAATTCAGTCATGTTGATACGAAGTCAAACATAGTAAATTGCTCTTAGCATGATAAACTTTACCTTTGTACACCTACCTGTAGCTTCAGGAAGTAATTATTTGTTTTCAGTTTTATTGTTGTTTTTGCTAACTCAGTTTCTGATTTTGCCTGTTTGACCATAGTAGGGATTCGGTTAGAAAACACACAACGTCAGAAAATAACAGTCAACAACCAAAACTAAATTACTTAAAGTTTGAAAAACAGCCAAGTAATTTAGCACTTTATTCAGAAATGTATTTAATTTATTCAAAAAATTTATTCAGTTTATTCAGAAGAATTAGCTCAGGGGAAGCTAAGCGCACTAAACATTTTCAAAGTTAGCTAGAGTGCAAAAAATGAACTCCACGATTAGCACATTAGCAAAGGTGTGCCCACCACCGATTACATGTTTGATTTATTGGTCGACTTAATGGGATGTTCATGACTCATGTCATTGAGTAAAATAATCAAAATACGACTCCCCTCCCCCGAAAAGAAACAAATAAATGAAATTTAAATATGCTCCTTCCTAACCAGTTATATTGAATAAAAACAAGAGCGTTTTTGCTAATTTTCTGCTTTTTTAATTTGTTGAAGAACGAACATCTACATATTACAATGGTTCAGTGGCATAAATGATCTTTACCCTGAGAATAGCATATATAAGTATAAAACTTGGAAATTTGAGTTTCAAAAGTGAAAAATATTTTACTTTAGAAACTCAAATGTCCAAGTTCTTCTCTAGAAAATTTCTAAGATTAATCTCAAAATGTAATTTTTTTTCTAGAAAATGTTCAACTTCTGAAGCTCAATTATTCAGTTTTTTTTCTCTAGAATTTCTTTTCGACATAAATTTACTGCTTTTTTCCAATCTACACTGACCCTAATATGGCATATCTGAAATTTAGTGAAACTGCTGCAGGTAATCATTGCCTGATTTTGCCTCTTTTTAATGTTTATGTCTTTATCTTTCACAGACTTAACGATATAAACACCAGTTTGCCTTTTCACAGAGTGAGCTTGTTTTGCACACAGTAACAGACTGAAGATAACCCTCCACTCCCTCACATGTGATCAGGGGCAGCAGCTGCTTGTTGTGCTGTCTGACCTCTTGTCATGGTCACTGCAGGTTTAAACTTGAAGAGGACCAGAACCAGAACCAGGATCAGGACTTACAGCTGTTGACTGGAAGCAGCAGTGGTGCTGATAATAAATGGCTGATGTTGGAGGCGTTGGACACCATCATGGAGGACTGGAACACCTGGTTTGGGACTCTCTGTGTCCTGCTGTGGCTGCTCTACCTGGTTTTACTCTGACTCAAGCAGTTATGCTCTGACCTTTTTATTTCTGCTGGATGCATCAGATATTATCTGAATCAGTTTAATCTGAGCTGAAGGTCAATCTGACTTTAGCTTATTTGACCTCCATGTCATTTTCATAATTTTGAACTGACTGTAAACCCAAGCTTTCATGTGTTGTAATTTGGTTTGAAATGTTTGTAGTACATTAAAATATTAAACCGAGTATGACGACAAACTTTGGAGAAAAAAAAAAGAAAGACTAGTCTCTTGATTTTATAGTTATTAGATACGCTTGGAATGTAATTAAACACAAACTCAATTTCTTCTCACAGCAGCAGCTGTAGCGTAACTTCTGATCGCCAACATCTGTGGTGATTCTTTACTGTTTAAATGGGACTTTAATTTAAAAAGAGCTGTAAAAAAATCTCTGTGCTCCTGAAATTAATAAAATGACAAGTTTTTGGCTCAAACAAGGCTTTTTATTGGTTTAAACAGGTTAGTTTAAAACAAAATCATGGAAATGCGCCATTTATAAAACGCAGATATAAAAAACAGTTCAGTCCCTATTTTTTTAATTTAATCTCCAATGCTTATCATTAGAAATCAGATGAAAACAAGATGATCCAGGAGGATAACAAGACAGACGCAGGTTTCAGGTCAAACCCTTTAACAACTCAGAATAAAATTGCCACTTTTCAACTCACACTTGTAAATGTCACTTACCAGCAAAATACCTGTAGCATTCCTTAAGGAAGTTCAAGTCAAAATGGATGCTGGGTCGTCCATCAGTGGCTTGCTGTGTGTTTGGGTTAAAAATGATGTTACATAAAGTCACAGATGCACAAGTAGGCATCATAATTCAGAAATTACAGAAACTAAAGGGCCGCTGAAGGGACAGCACAAGTGGTTCATAACCCACACAGCCACTTCAATGCCTCAAATATAAACCTTTAGCTAAACCCGTCTTTACTGCCACCAGTGTGGAAGAATCCCTATTTAAAATAACCAACAACCCATAGTCTGGTGGAGGACCGCACAGGATAAAACACTGAGCGAAACCCTGACTTCTGTCTATAGTTCTACGCTGTCTTTGGGCTGCTCTTGGTCCGATTCCTCATCTAGGAGCCGTTTGCCCCGGCAGACCCGACCCAACCAGAGCCATGAAGTCTGACAGCTCCTAGGATCTCTGGGACACTCAAACCCCTCCACCAGGATGAGGTGACAGCCCACAGAGGGGGAAAATAAAATGAGGAAGATTTATTTAGTCGATCTGGAGAGAGGCCTATAGGTGGCGCTTTGGTGTTAGTTCTTCATCTACCATCACTGTTCTGACAGTATTAAAATGGCTGCCTTCAATCAGCTTGATTCTGTTTCTTACAGGCTTTTTTCTACTTTGTTTTAAACAAACATCACATAAAAGATATTTAATGACAAATATCACAATGCTACAATAAAAAAAATATATTGACAATATTGGCGTTAAGGTCTTTATATATACAAGTAACGTAAAAAACTACTATTACTACTTACCTACTAAGAATGAATCGACACTTTCCAAAAACCCACACGTAAATATCACTTGAACAACAAAACACCTGCAGAATTTCTTGAGGAAGTCAGGTGTGTCCGGGTCACTGGGTCATTCATCAGCGAGGGGATGCCGATGAAGAGCTTTTCCGTTGAGCCATGAGGGGCGATGAGGGTGAAATCAGACGAAAACAAGATGAGCCTGAAGGACAACATGACAAGTGCAGGTACCAGATCTAACTCTTTTCTGTCTGGTCGGGGGGAGGGGATGGTGGTGGTGGTCAAGGTGTCTGAATGGCTTTTCCCCTGTGGATTATTGGTCGTGTTTTTTGTCATCGCTACCTTCTTAGTGACCTTTATAATGGATTCCTTACACACCTTTGCCCGCCGCTGGGAACACAAGCTCTGTTCTGGTTGCTGTACCCAAGAGCAAAACTTCTACCTTTCACACAGCCCACCGTGTTTTTCCTGAAACAAGCATCGAACCTGTGATGGATCCATCGCTTCGTTGTACTCCGTCACAAATTTCCTTGAACTCATCCGATGACCTCAGAGCCTTGAGCGGTGGCTACAGGAAGTAGCAAACCACATTTCCTGCCGGTGGGTTTGGAGTCTTGTGCCACAGCGACCATCTTGATATCCAGACCATCTACCAGTCTGAAGCCATCTGGTGTCTTCAGTCTCCATATCAACAAAAACTGTTGATGGTCTTCTATATCTTCTTCATCCATACACCATGTAGTGTTAACAAGGCCTTACATTCTCAACCATGAGCTCAAAACTATTCTCCATCTCCATCACCATACTGAAGGTGTATGTGGAGATAGTGGAGATGAAAAACTTCCCTTTAACAGGAAGAACTTCCAACAAAGGAAGATTAAGCAATGCATCATACTGAGGATCCATGCAGTGACAGTGGAGAGGAAAAACTTCCCTTTAACAGGAAGAATCTCCAGCAGAACCAAAGGTTGGTTCTGTATGAAAGGTCACCTGTCACTGAAAGGACAGAGCAAAGAAAGAAAAAGTGATTCCGTTTTCTTATTTGTCAGTTTTGGTCATTTTTTTTATATTACCCTTCATTAAAATACCACAAATTCAGTTTTAAAATGACAGTTTTAAAACACACTGTTAGTGTTTGATTGCATTTCTGAAGATCGCTGTTCTGGTTTGACAGAAAGGCCTTTAACCTGTCATTCACAGGTTGTCATTCACAATGTGGTGTCAAACTCCAGTCCTCAAGGGCCGCTGTCCTGCAGTGTTTAGATGTGCCACAGGTAAAAAACAGTGGAATGAAATGGCTTAATTACCTCCTCCCTGTGTAGATCGGTTCTCCTGAGCCTTGCTAATGACCTAATTATTCTTTTCAGGTGTGGTGCAGCAGAGGCACATCTAAAAGTTGCAGGACAGTGGCCCTTGAGGACTGGAGTTTGACACCCCTGTCACGAGAGGACCCAAATTTGGGTCCTCTCGTGAATGACAGGTTAATAGACGTGGAGACGGTTTGGCAAATAGTTGATAAAGAAACAAAGATATTATTGTCATCAAGTCAAGCCATATTAGTTGTAGATACTTGACATACTTTACTGATGAACTTAAAATAAGGTTCACAATGTAAATTAGCTTTATTTTTGGGTTATAATTAAACAAATGCATAGTTTAAATCACAAGCATTATTTACATCATAAACATACATGTTGTCTCTATCAAGAAAGCTGCAAATAAGATATATTTTATAAGCTCCGTTACAACTTATGTTCTGTCTTTTGATTAATTTGCCTTTGTGCTTATAAACAAGAAATTGTTCCTTCTAAACAAAAGCATCACGACTCAAACATGAGGTTAAGTTGTTAGAACATTATTTGCACATTCTAGTCAACATTTTATCCACACACTTCAAAGACACAGCAAACTGTTCTTATATTCTTCAGAAATCTGACTTTGATCTCAAAATTCTGACTAATTTTCTGAAATTAAAGTCAGAATTGTGAGAATCTTCTGAGTTCAACATAAATCCTCCTCCATAGATCCCTGATTCCTCTGAATGAAGCAGATTTCTCTTCAACTGATCTCTTGATTTCCAGGCAGCAGCTGCTGCAATGACTTGTATAAAGTGTCCATCCCTCCCAGGATGCCCTGCGGCTCCGACCAATCAGAGGCCTGTCCCTGCGTGATGTCAGGGGCGTATAAAGCCCCCGGCGGTCGGTGGGCAGCCCTGAGCAGAGTCAGCGTTCCCGGCCCGGACGCCTCGGCTGGAGGGACTGCTGTCAGGAGGAAAAACAGAACTACACGGCGCTGGCCTGTAGTTTTGTTTTTTTCTGAGGGCTTCCTGCGCCGCTCAGCTGCTCTTCTGGACTTTCTGACCCGTTTCTGGATAAAGATTTTAGATTTCCTGCACCCCGCCCTGCCGTGGGCCCCCCAGGCATCCTTGCGCTGACAGGTGAGTGGCAGAGTTTTAGTTGTTGGGACGGACTTTGGGTTTTCGGAAGCCATGAAGGTTTCTACCACTTGCTGCTGGAGGTGATGCAGACCGCCCAGAATAGCTGCTGAGCGTCCCAGAGGCTGATGGCTTTTTAAGGGAATCAGCAGCAGGGCTATCAGCTCTCAGATATGTGCCCCACATGGTGGCTGTCAGTCAACCCCGGGGGCTGGAAGGTGTATTTATAGCACCTGGACCCCCCCCCCCTCAGTTCAGACTGGGCTGATTGACAGAAGCAACACCTCACTGAGGCTCTTATTTTGGAAAGCAGCAGCTGCAGGAGTCCTTCTGATGATCCGACCACAAAGTTTCTGTCTGAGAGGTTTTCCTCTGGGGTGTCCAAAGTACGGCCCGGGGGCCATTTGTGGCCCTTGGACTGAATGTGTGCAAAAACACAAAATCCACTAGGAATGACTTTTGGTGTAGTTCCTTGTGGAAACATTTTAGTACACTTGAAATAAAACAAAACTAACTTAAAAGTTACTTTTTGGAAAAATGGGAGCTTATTTTAAGTCAATAACTCCTTAGTATTGATGAAAAAGTTTGAGTTCCTCCTGGCAGAATATTTCACATATAACAAGACATTTTTCCATGTTACAGGTGAAATAATCTGCCAGTGGAGCTGGTATTCACGGATTATTGACTTAAAACAAGCTCCTCTATCTTCCTAAATGGTTACTTGTAAGTTAGTTCGTCTACTAAGATATTTGCTGGTAATTAGACCAAAATACTTGTTAAGATTTTGTGTTTTTGCAGTGAAACTGCAGTCGATTCAAAAGTGCCTGGAAGCACTTTTTGAATCGACAATTTTGGTCCACATGATGTTTGTAGCTTCCTCCTGTAAAGTGGATGATTCATCTGCTCATTGTGGTTTATTTTAAAGAAAAAGGCTTATTTCACTCCAAAACTCAACAAATATGTTCAGTTTTCTATTTTCAAATGAAAATCTGATGCTTATGTAGTCTGAATGATCACTGCGGGGTTCAGAAACAAAACCATTTCAGAAACAAACAGAAATTTGCTGCTTTGTGATGAGAAAAGTTTTTTGTTTCTGCTGAAACTCAGGGTTTGTTTTTGATGTTCTGATTTACTAAACGAAATAAACTCACATCACAACAACACCAGCTTCAAATGTCAGTTAAAAAAAAGAAAGGCTTCATAATCACTCAGGTTTAATTATAGACAGCTCAGATCTACCAGAACATTCAGAACCGGATGTTTACATGTTTATAATGTTTTAAAATCTGATCGTGGCAAACTCCTGAAGCACTTGCTGGTTATGACCTGTAGGGGGCAGAGTGTTTACGTTAAACATAAATAAAATATTATATAAAAAATAAAAATGTATTTTTGATGTTTAAACATGTAAAATGGCTGCATTAAAAGGCAAAAACAACATTTTTGTCTAGTTTCTAGTTCAAATAATTAATACACTTGAAATGGGACAAAAGTAACTAAAAAGTCAGCAAGATAAACACGCTGATTTTAAATCAATATGTTTGAAAATATTGGCAGATTTTTTCACTTATAATGAGACATTTTTCCTGCGTTCAGCCCAGCAGGAACCAGTTCTGGTTCTGGTAATGTTCACCTATGTTGGTTCTGTTCTGTTTTAATCCTCTAAAGCAGAATAAGATGGAAACAAGCAGCTCACATGAGAATTAAAATACTTGGTTTCTATTATAAAACATTAAAACTAAGCAAAATTACCAGAAAAAGAAATTATTCTTGAAACTCATATCAGGATGCATCAAAATGAAAATTTGGGCAGGTATCAATATCCAATTGAAGATCAATTGGATCAAATTGGTTTAAAAGAACAACTTAGAACAACCAGACAGAAAAGGACTGGTCCAATCAGATTTAGACTGGGTTAATTTCCCCAGAATGGACCACAAAATGGTAATTAGAATCTGACGGAAGCTGCTGAAGTCCAAACAGGAACATTCAGGGATGAGCAGAACCATCCAGGTCCAAACAGAACAATTTAATACTCATTCAGAAATTAATGGAAGTGTGTGGAATGGGAACCTTCAGAACTGGATGAATCAGAACCAAGAATTTGAAAAACAAGCCGTCCGGTCCGTCCGTCCGTCCGTCCGTCCGTCCGTCCGTCCATCCATCCATCCATCCATCCATCCATCCATCCATCCATCCATCCATCCATCCATCCATCCATCCATCCATCCATCCATCCATCCATCCATCCATCCATCCATCCATCCATCCGTTGTTTTCCAGCCAGGTGGTGGTTTCCGTTAAATCAGGATTGTTTCCCATTTCCAGCCCACAGTCAGATTTCAGTTCGATGGCTCCCTGTTGCCTCACAGCTGATGGTTGACGGTTTGAATTCTGGTTGGGATCTTCCTGTTTGGTGTTTGCATGTTTCACGTTGTTCTCCTCGTGGATGTGTTGGTTTTCTCTGGGTGCTCCTGTTTCCTGTAGCAGGTCTTATGTTCACTGGCTGCCATCTTACCTGTTAGCTTCTGAGTTGAACTCCCTCTCTGAGTAGCATTCAGGAGTTTAATGAACATCTCACTAGCTGCTCTTCTATTCTAGTCATATTTTATTTTACATATATTACTATTTATTTTTTCACCCTTAAATTAAAGCCATTTCCCAGCCTTGGATCTTTTTACTGGTAATAAAGTGATTCTGATTCTTATTCTCCTTCAGCTTCAAACAGCTTAAACTTCCAGCTTACACTTAAACTAACGATAATCAAATCCAGTAAAATCCTTTTGCTTGGACTATAAACTAGTATCTTGATGTTTCTAAAGCTTTGGATATTCAAGCATTTCTGCTTAAAAAGAAAGTTGGACTGAAATGACTAATCGATTATTAAAAATAATTGTCAACAAATTTAGTAATCGATTAATCGTCACCTGAAGTACGAAAGGCAGTTTAGTGAAAAAACAACATATTCAGAGCAGTAATTAAGCCATTTAAGATAAAAACATATTTGTCTGTAAGTATGTCTTATGTTATTGCACTTTAGTCAATAAAATGTTCAGTTTCTTATTTTAAAAAGGAATTTAATTATTTATTTGCATTTTTAATGTATTTCTAATATATTTTAATATATTTCCAGTACATAGAAAGATGGAGGCTCAGGTGGTTAAATGAAAATTTGTAGAGTGTCCCATTTTTAAATCTAATTAATCGATTAATCGTTAGAATAATTGATAGATTAATGGATTACTAAAATAATTGTGAGTTGCGGCACTAAAAGAAAAGTGTCTGCTGCTGTCAGAATGTAAATATTAAACCTGTTGGTACCAGTTTATCTTCTCCAGTTCCATATGTAGGTAATTAGACAATAGTTTCAGGTTGTAAGGGAGCATCTTGTTTCTGATGGTTCTGTGTTGCCGTCCTCAGGGTGCCGACCGTGATGTCAACACAAGCGCCGACGTTTACTCAGCCGCTGCAGAGCGTCGTGGCACTGGAGGGTAGTGCCGCTTCGTTCGAGGCTCAAGTTAGTGGTAAGAAAACATCTGATGGCGGCATCACGTAACTCTGCAATATCTGAGCATCACAAGCAAAAGCTGAACTCACTTAAAACATTTCTTTCTTTCTTTTTAAACACAGGCATAAATGTAAAGAATTACACATTTATTTGATTACTCTGCACTAGTACAGCACATTTAAATACACCTGTAGCTTTACAAGCTTGGTCAAACATGTAAAGACAATTTTAATTTGTGTAGCAGCCAATGTAAAATAAATAATGAAACTGACAAAAACAATAGGTTCACTGCATTGGTAAACAAGTAAAAATAAACTACAACAAACTAACTGCACTTTGTTGGTTTTAGTCTGTGAGCTGATTTTCTGCGACTCCCAAACCAACTGCAATTCAAAAATGATACAGATTTGGCCTGTAGATGCAGATGGAGGCTTTTAATTTGTAACAAGGGTAAAATTATGACAGGTATACGTTTCTTACAAAGAAACATGTAAAGTACAGCGCAAAGTGTTTAAAAACCAAGCTTTAGCAAAATGTACAATTATTTATCCACAAACATCCAAATCAAGTTTTATTTAATTCATTAATCCTGACCAAACATAACAAAGTGACCCAAATCCTGTTTTTATTACTGAAAATAAATTTGTTCAATTAAACCCCAAAAAACTGAAAATTAAATTATTTTCTTTTAATACAGAAAAATGCAAAATCTACAATGGTGTATAAGGGGAATTGTAGATAAAGAAAAGGAAAAATAAATTACCATAGAAAAAAACTTGGACATTTTTGAGTTACAAAAGTGATCAAATCTACATTTTTTTCTTGAAAATTTCTGAGGTTACTCTCACAATTTCTCATTTCTTTTTTTTGCAAATTTTCAACTTTTTAAACTCAGAAATTTCCAAGTTCTTATTTTTTAGTAAATTTCAGTTATTTGGTGATTGGGCTACTTTATCTGCTTGGTTTTAAGGTGGATTGTTTTTTGGTGCAGTCTCTTGACTTACAGTAAAATTTCAGTGTTTTATAGTTGAAGTTCTGCAGCATGTCGTTCCTGCTTCCCTAACCCCTGACCCCTGACCTTCTCCTCTGCAGGTTTTCCAGTTCCTGAGGTGAGCTGGTTCCGTGATGGCCAGGTTCTTTCCGCCGCAGCTCTGCCCGGCGTCCAGATCTCGTTCAGCGACGGCCGCGCTGTTCTGAGCATCCCCGCTGTGACCGCCGCACACAGCGGACGCTTTTCTGTCAGAGCCACCAACGGCGCTGGACAAGCCACGAGCACCGCTGAGCTCCTGGTTACAGGTGAGATGATTGGACTAGACCGTCTGCACCACAAACAGACTGAGTGATTCTGAGACATAATCTCTCTAGTTGATTTTCTTCCATGTTTGATCATTTTGTTATTTTCCTGAAAACCAAAACCTCAGACTAACAGTCAATTATGCCTGAAATGATTAATTGTATTAATTGTGATTAATTAATTATTGAAATAATTGTCAACTAATTTAGTAATTGATTGATCATTAACTGGAGTCAGATTTCCAGCTTCAATTAGGTGATTTATGAACTGGATTTATTTCATCCTCACTAATGTAATCAGTTTTTATTATCCACCAATTATTGATTATTGATCATAAGATATCTTTGAACTACACATACTTTTTAAAAAAAATTATTGATTAATTTGAAGAAAAAACTAACAAAATAGTTTTTTATATATATAATATATAAATATATATTTTTAAGAACTGAAAAATTATTTTAAAAATGAAGAAAATAGATAATTGTTTAAAAATAGGTTAGAAATAATTAAGGAAGAAATTGACAAATTCTAATCAAAAAAAGGTGAAAAGTTTAGATGTTAGTTTAAATAATGTCTGGTGGGTCCGGTTGTCTTATGGAGCTGGGTCAGATTTGGACCTCCGTCTAGAGGAAATGACATTTTCCCACTGTTACATAATTGACTGGATTAAATTGAAAGTGTTTCATCAGGCAGTAAAGTTTATAGAGCAAAGACAAAGATCAAGAGACGAAGGAACAATGACAAAGGAAAGAAAAAACTTAGAGCTTTTGCTGCTTCAGAGTCAGATCCTGGATTATGGATTACATGTTATGACAACAAGATTAAATTCAGATTGAGAAACTAATTTCACAACATTAAGTTATATTTTGCTCCTAAATTCACACATCGACACCTTCGCAGCAGCAGCTGGTATTTCATCCCTCAGTTTACTGACCGTCGGTGTTCAGTGTCATTTTAATGACAGCAGCTAACTGAACCGTGACGTTGGGTGAATAAAAGTTTAAGAGTGAAGCAGTGCGCTCCGGTCCGAGTCTAAATTTATCCCACCATCAGCTGTGTGGGCAGAGCTTGTTATTTAATCCAGTGATAAAACCGATATAGATGCAGCTGCTGCAGCATAGCTTTCCTTAACTGGAATCTGGACTTTTATTACGCGATGATGGCGTTTGAATCATCATTTACAGAACAACGGAGGTCGGCAGGGAATGCTAGATGAGGTCAAAGTTCAGGGATGATCCTTTATTTCTGGTTTAAAGTTTAAAATTGATGAAAATGTCCTGATTTTTCTTTGGGTTCCTGCAGCCGAGACGGCGCCACCGACCTTCATTCAGAGACTCCAGAGCTCCACAGTGAGGCAGGGCAGCCAGGTGAGGCTGAGCGTCAGAGTCTCAGGCATCCCCACACCTGTGGTGAAGTTCTACAGGGAGGGAGCCGAGATCCAGAGCTCCACCGACTTCCAGATCCTGCAGGATGGAGACCTGTACAGTCTGCTGATCGCTGAGGCCTTCCCAGAGGATTCTGGGGCGTATTCTGTGACGGCCACCAACAGCAGCGGGCGGGCCACGTCCACCTGCGAGCTGCTGGTTCAAGGTGAGCTAAGTCCGGTTCAGGTTCTGGTTCTGACTGTTTGGACTGGAGTTAAACTTCCTGCTGTGTGTCTGATAAAGGTGAAGAAGCAGTTCCCATTAAGAAAACAAAGACGATCATGTCCACATCCCAGATGGAGATGTCTGGAGCCACAGTGGAGAGGGTGAGTGGAGTCAGAGTGACACCTAGTGGCCATCAGTGGCGTTAAATTAAATTTAATCGATTTTATTTAATTTAAATATCAATGAATGTACAATATTGTGCTAATTTCCATCTGTAGTCTCGTAAGACAAACACAAGATGAAAAATTATATTAATAGAATTTCATAAATAAAAATAAGAAATACTGTTAAAATAACGTGATCGGGAAAACCTATTTCAAGAGGCCTTTCTTAAAGTTTTAGTGCTGTTTTGAAAATGATGTTTTCTTGAGATAATGAGTTCATTTTATGACAGTTTCCTCAAGATAATGAGTTAATGAGTTAAACTAACTTGTCTTGAGAAAACCACTGGAAAAGTAAGTCGTTATTTGAGAAAACCTTTGGGAAAAGTACATCCGGAAAATGTCTGCCTTAAAGATTGAAATAAGTAAATTGGATCAAAATTTGCTTTTGGAACCTTTAAAACCTGAAATGTTTCTCCGTGTTCTCCAGAAATCCATGGAGGCCAGTTTCCAGGCCACCACCATGATGGAGATGCACGTTGAAGGAGGAATCATGACTCAACACATTGCTCACAAAACCCCACCGAGGGTCCCACCAAAACCCACATCCAGGTCTCCGCCATCCTTCATCTCCAAGGTAACGGGAGGCCGCCAGCAGTCGCCTTCACCCGTCAGACACGTGAAGGGGCCAACGCCCGCTCCTGTCAGGTAAGCGTCCGCCTGCAGGTGCGCTGTGGTTCAAACGGCTGAGCTGTGAGGTTTAATGAAGTGGTGTCCTCTGCAGACCCGTCTCTCCCTCCAGCAGGATGTCCATCTCTCCCATCAGACCTGTCCGGTCTCCCCTGATGACCAGAAAACAGGTGAGAGGGACCAAGTCCGGCTGTTTCATCTAAACCTTTAACTATTAAAAACATCCTGAGATGTTTGAGAAACATTTTGGGTTTTGATTCAAGCATAAACTCTTCATTTACTTCATAAACGGCTGTCTGTTTACTTTTCGTGGTTTTCTCCAAAACTTTCTGGCACAAAAACTAAACATTCAACCTTATTCTGTTGTTTATTTGATCTTTTTACATAAATGTAATTGAAAAAAAAGATATGATTTTCAGTCTTTTTGTGGATCAGCTTTAACTGAGAAAGATCTGAAGCTGTAAAAATGGCAACCATGTCTAAATACAAGTTGGCAGCCAAAAAGGATGTAGCAGAAGTTAGCTAGCACAGTTTGATTTACACCAAATTTTTATGATTTTCTAAAAGTTTTGGGGGCTGGTTGACCTTTAATTATTAATATCTTAATATAAAAAGATTAATATCTTTTAAAATGATAGCGACACAAACATTTGACACCAATTTAATTTGATTTAAAGAAGGTGTGGGTGTCAGCTTCACTCAGGTAAGGTTTCCTGTTTTGTACAGGATCAGACTTAGACTAAAACATTTAATTTCATTTATTGTATATATTCAGAAAATGAGGAATCTAATCCTTTATGCATGAAACTAACAAACTTTTCAGTAAATCCAGTTTGCATCAGAACCAAAGGGAGTTCTCTTGCTGCGTCATCCAAAGCCTTCCTCCTGTCTGCTTTAGGTATCTGGGTCCGCTGAGGTTCTGCCGCCCTGGAAGCAGGGGGATTACATGGCTGAAGGCTACACCAGTATGACCAGCATGACCAGTATGAGCAGTATGAGCAGCATCAGCAGCTCCACACAGCTGGAGAAACAGTGGGAGCATCAGGTGGCCGCCAGCAGAGAGGTGAGTGGAGGGTCCTTCTCAGTTCTGATCCGATCCGGTGTTTACTGTTGGATGTGTTTGTATCTTGGATCCTCTGGATCAGATGGGAGTTGTGATGAACTCAGACCTGAACATTCAGAGCCACATAAAGACAGTTACAAAGCCAGCCCAGAACATTTCCTGGATTAAAGGATTAACATTCCAGCTCGATTTAGAGAAACTCATCCATGTGTTTATCTTTAGTCACATTGATTACTGCAACAGCGTCTTCACAGGTCTGACTAAAAAAATCTATCAGAATGACGCAGCTGACCCAAAATGCTACTGCTGGCATTCTGACTAAAACCAGAAGGATAGAACACATGACACCAGTTTTAAGGTCCACAAACTGGCTCCGTGTAGCTCAGAGGATAGACTTTAAAATCCTGTTGTTAGTTTATAAATCACAGAACGGTTTAGCACAACAATAGATTAAAGATCTGCTGTTGTTTCAACCTTCCAGACCCCTCAGATCTTCTGGTTCTGGTCTGCTCTGCATCCCCAGAACCAGAACCAAACGAGGAGAAGCAGCATTCAGCTTCTATGCATCAGAAATATGGAACAAAATTCTAGAAAACTGCAAACAGCTGAAACACTGAGTTCCTTTAAATCAAGGCTTGCTTAGAGCCGTTTCTATTAGTGGCAAATGGAACATTGATCACCATATTTGATGTATGTTTGCTTGATGATGGTATCTGACAGAATGTAACATTCATTGGTTGTTTAATAATTGGTTACTGCATTTTGTTTTTATGATGCATAGCGCTTTGAACTGGCTTGTTGCTGAAATGTTCTATACATATAAACTTGACTTCCCTCCAGAGGAAGAACCTTTAACTTCCTGTTGACCCATCAGACCGTTAAGGATGTTTTCACACCTGACAGTCAGGTAGACTGGGTTCGATTGGGGACCAAAATTGCAACATTTGTTCCATTTTCAGCTGATATGATTCACTTTCACTGTGTCAAACAATCCAAATTCTTTGAGCAACATGTTCCCCCTCCTCACCTGTGGGGGCGCTGCACCAACAACAACTGAAGGAAGCAACATGAAAACCTCTGAAGAAGACACTGAGCACAAATTCCTGTTTACCAAATGTAAACAAAAATGGAGTGGCATGAGATTTTAGTGGTTGTAGGATTTCTCTTTTGTCTTTCGTGAAAGACCACGAACCATTTCTCTGGCTAGCGCTAGACTCTTGTGTTTGTTTTGGTTGTATTTACCCAGAATGCCCTTCTCCTTCTTTTGGCCACTTGGCGTTCCCATATGCATTCGAACCGCACCAGAGTTCACTTCAATTGAACCTTGACCTAGACCAGAGTTCACATTTTTGGTCCACATCGGAGTTTGATTATACATTCACACCTCCCCAAACGAACCAGTCTTTCTAGACAAACAAACAAGTTGGATCAAAGTGGACAAACAGGGCTGGTGCTTCCTAAATCACATCTTCTTTCCAAACTTGAGTTCACTTTTAGAAAAGTTGAAGGTTTTAAACCATTCTTAGTTCAAATTGGAAATGATAGTACTCGTATGAAGAACCCAGTGCCAACGTTTCTCCATCTCCTTGTTTCCCTCTGATGTTCCCCATGCTGCTGCTCTTCTTCTTCTCCTGGTTGAATATTTTAAACCTTTTCAACTCGACTGTCAACCTTCCTGAGATCTGTTTGCTGTTGGTTGTACCTTTAGACTGAAGGGGAGAAAAAAGCCGAGGCGGTCGCCACCGTGTTGGCCGCCGTTGACCTTGCTCGTGTTCGCCAGCCCATTCATGAGGAGGGGGTCTGGGCTGGAGAGGAGGAAGAAGAAGAGGAGGAGGTTCTCCAGGTGAAGCAAATGGCAGCAGTGATAACAGACAAGCAGGTTGTTGCTGCAAAAACCAAAGAGCAACGACAAGTCCAGATCCAGGAGGTCCAGCAGATCCATCAGGTCTGAGGACTCGACTGTTAGATCAAACCGGATCGGTCCAGACTCTCCCTAACGGCTCATGTGTTGGTCACTCCAGATTCAGAGAACAGCCGAGGTCTCCTCCCATGTGGACTCCGGCGTCGCTCCGTCCACAGTCCCGCATTTCACGGTTTCTAAAGTTTCCGTTCCCAAACCCGAACCGAGCCGCGAGGTAAGAGGTTCGGCTGCAGGGCCCGCCGTCGCCGCCCCAGAACCTCCATGCCATCTTTAACAAACACACATTTGTAACAGCTGTGGTTCCCTTTGGTTCCCTCCTCACTGTCACCCATCCTAAACCTGCACAGCTCTCCGATCCTACAATGTCTCGGTCCGTCGGCTCCGAACTGATCCTCCTCCTTCCTACTGGTCACTTTTCGCTCATCTAGTTATTTCACCTAAAGCCAGTCCTTTAGTTTTTAGGTTTCACTAAAGCTAAATCGGAAGACATTGGAACAACATGGAAAAAGCTAAATGATTGTCCAATTCTTGAATATCTGATGTCAAGGTCAAGCTTCATTTTGGTTATTTTCCATCCAGTCCTGCATTTTAGGCTGCAACACATTACAGAAAAATTCAGCTCAGTTTTCCATTTTAATGTCGCTGGCATTTCTTCTCCAAAATGATTGAGATCACAAAACACAAGAGTTTCCAGTTTTTAAGCTGGTTTTAGAAGCTCTTGGGATCCAAATGGAAGTCTAAAAACTTGTGAAAAGTTAATTTTGCACAACAGGTCTTTTTTAGGCCTTCTTCCTGAATGTTTGCATTCTGTGACTTTCTACATTCTGGCTGCTCCATTTTTGCTGACGAAGGGTTTCAAAGTCCATGTTGTTCTATCAGCTGTAGGATCGGAGCTACACAGGCAGACATATACATTACCTGGATCCTGTTCAGTGGTTTTTCGTGGACTTTTCTTGTCCGACTGAAGAACCTCTCGCAATCTTTTCTCCTCATACTTGCCATCGTTCCTGGATCTGATGACCAAACAAGAATTAAAATTGTCTCTTGGAATATCTTTTCTTTTTGTCTTCAATGCTGAATTGCTTCTCCCCAAAGGATTCATAAATGTGTTGCAGCCAGAAATGCAGAAATGTTTGGAAGTGAACAAATGAAATCTAAATAACATGAACAACATATTGACTTTTCTAAGAAAATCCAGTAATCACTGGATGCTTTGTATTTTATAGTGTTTTCCATGCGGTTTCATCGTTTTCTGGTCCAGGGTAGTTCTGTGCCTTGTGGGAGCATCTTTAACCCTGAACTTTCAAAAATCGGAATCTTCAGTGTATTTTATTGGGATTTTATTATATAATTATATATAATAATAATAATAATAATAATAGTAGTAGTAGTAATAATAATATAATTGTGAATTGAACGGAGAATTGATGCCAGAACTGCCTTCTTACTGCTGGTACAATCTACAAACTAGATTGGAAAGAGCGCATTTATTTCAATTAATTTTCAAATATTGCCACAGATTCTCAACTACGTTTAAATTTGGACTTTGACTAGGACATTATAATACATAGATATGTTTTGATGCTGAGGGTTTCTTTTGCAGCCTCCAACAGGTTTCCTTCCTTGTAGTTAGCTCCATCCGTCTTCCCATCAAAACCAGCTTATCTGTAAATGCTGAAGGAAAACATCCCCACAGTGCAATGCTGCCACCACCATGCTTTTTAATAGCGCCGTTGTGAGAAATAGTTTTTTCAGTTTTTCCTTCAGATATCTGGATTTATCTCAGCAGATCAACAATCACTGTTTTCTTTAGTGATTCCAGAGTAGAAATTAAATAAACACTTTTCATTGTTATTTTACTCAATTCTACACTTTTTTATGTTAGTCTGTAACATATGATCTCAAGAAACACTGGCAATGAGATAAAAATATTTAAGGGGTGTAAAAACTTTTGCACGGCACAGTAGTTGGTTTTATTTTTTCCCGGCTGCCTGCCGCCTCCTTTCTGACCTTCACTCAACGTCTCCATCACCGTCTTCCCTCACTAATCGTGGACTTCCTGTTTGTTCCTGATCGTGGTGTTTAACCTGCTCTGATTGGCCGGTTCAGGTGTCCATCACCGGCTCAGCCATCGCTGCTCTGCACAAAGAGCTGGCCTCCCCCTCCGCCACCAGGAAGATCATCAAACCCGTCAAGTCTCCTAGTCCTTCTCGCAGGTCGGTGGTGGAGGCCAGAGTGACGCTGGAGCCCCTCCCACCCCCGTTTAAGGACATCAGATATCAGAGGCAGTTTGAGGGCGGGGCTTATGCAGTGAGTGAGGAGGAGTTTGAGGACTGGGAGCCTCAGGTTGGTCCTTTACCACTGTCCTCTTCTTTTTTAACTCTGACCTCAGTCCCTCCCTGCAGCCAATCACACGTCACCCTTCTTGAAGACTCCTCCTCTTGTCTCCTTCTGTCTTCATCTGCAGACCCTCATCTTTTTTATCTGTGCTAACCAACTTCCTGTTCCATCCTCTCAGAACCCTGCAGACCATAAAACACATCTTGTTTGTCTCTCTAACTCTTGTTTTGTCTTTATAGGAGGCGGTCGCTGTGCCAATGAGAGCCCAGGAACCTGCAGTCCCTCCCACTATCCTGGCAGTAAGTAACTTTTCCCTACACTTTCTCTTTCTATCCTTTTCAAATAGGGCTAAAGTGATTAACTATGATTCATTGTGATTAAGCAATTATGGAAAAAATCCTCAACTAATTTAGCAACCGATAAATTATTAACTGGAGTAAAAAGACTCAAAAAAGACCAGATGCTTAAAGAACAACACAATCAAGGCAGTAATTAAGCAAAAACTGTACAATAAAACCTACCTGTAAATATGTTCTACCCAAAACTCATCTAGTGACAGTCTTGGCTTCACCTGGTTAAAATCTGTAAATTTTGAAAGATCTTCAGAAATTCTTGAAAACAATTGATTAGGATCAAAAAATTATTTCTAAGAACTGAGTCTTTTGTTCAGGTCTCTGACCATTTCTGTGGTTTGTTTCAGGGCCTGAAGAACCTGACGGTGACAGAGGGCGAGTCGGTGACCCTGGAGTGTCAGATCAGCGGTCAGCCCGCCCCCATCATCATGTGGTTCAGAGAGGACTACAAAATCGAGAGTTCAATTGACTTCCAGATCAGCTATGAGAACGGCGTCGCCCGGATGATGATCCGCGAGGCGTTTGCCGAAGACAGCGGTCGCTTCACCTGCACCGCCACGAACGAGGCCGGAACCATCAGCACCTCCTGCTACCTGCTCGTTAAAGGTAACAGATGGACACTCGAAAATCAACAACTTGTTCATGCACAACTCTGACATTGTGTCACATTTCAGCCACAAAGACAAAGTATTTTATAAGGATTTTATGTGGTAGACCAACAGAAAGTGGTGCCTGAATGAGAAGTAGAAAGAAGGATTGTGGGATTCAAATAGCCAGTCTGAGTCACAAACTGGGACTGGATGATATGCCTGAGAAATGGTTCATGATATAAGCTTTTTTTTTGTATCAGTCAATGTTGATAATTATTGATAAGTTTATTGTTAAATATCTGACATACTGCCTAACTGGTGGTTGTCTTTGCTTTAATTTCTACAGGCTGATTACTGACAAAAACATGCAAACTAACAACAGAAAAGGGTCAGATTTGGGGTAAAACACGTTAAAGCCGTGAAAGAGACAAATGGCTGTCTGGAACGCAAACTCTGTTCATGACTTTGTAATACACCACAGAGAAATTAAGATTAAACTGTACAAAAAACCAGCCTAATCTGGTGTCCTCTGATTATGTTGCAGTTTCAGAGGAAATAGAGAGCAGAGAGGAGATGGTGACTGTCACAGAAACTGGGCTCACACAAGCCAAAACGTGAGTTTTAAACACCAACCCTATTCTGCTGCAGTTTCTGAGCTGAATGTAAATCCAGATGTTGCTTCTCCGCAGCGTTGCTGTCGAGATGAGGGAGCAGACGGAGATCAGCACAGGAGAAACTGGTGCCCCCTTCTTTATTAAGAAGCCCACTCCCCAGAAGCTGGTGGAGGGAGGAAGTGTTGTGTTTGAGTGTCAGATTGCAGGAAACCCAAGACCTCACATCATTTGGAAGAAGAGCGGCGTTCCGCTCACCACTGGATACAGGTACGACCCACGGGGTTGCTAGGTAACGGGGTGAGCTTCACTGGGCTTGCTAGCTGAGGGGCAGTGCTAGCTGATTTGTGACATTTTTTTTAACGGCTCATTTTTCAAACACTAAGAAACATTAATTTAATGCTAAACACCTGCTGGATGTTTTATTTAAATCACCTGGACTGTTTTTAGAAGCAGTAGAGACACAATAGAAGTACAAATAAGTGCAAAATGTGAATATTGCATAATGAAGAAGCCTGTTTCAAATGGGAATGTTTTTTTCAAGAGCAGAATTTGTGTTTGTGGTGTTAATGCACTTACAAACACTTAACTATACAAATGAAGGAATATATAGTTTATCGTCATTTTTACCATTATTTCAACAGCACCACATGTCACAATAAAATTATAATTCCACGTCACCCACTCCTATCCTCGACCCCTGAATCAGAGAAGATAACTGACTTTTTTCTTCCTTTCAGATATAAAGTTGCCTACAAAAAGGAGACCGGAGAATGCCGACTGGAGATCTCAATGACCTTCGCTGATGATGCAGGAGAATACTCCGTCTTTGCTAAGAATCCTCTCGGGGAAGCGTCAGCCACTGCCATCCTGCTGGATGAAGGTATCCGCATTTTCTGTTTTTTGTCTTTATTTCTGCTTTGGACCTCACTGAACGACGACAAATATTAAATCTTTTTGACTGCTTTCTTATTGCAAATATTTCATTACAGTTGAAAAAGTAGCTCCACTGGCAGATTACTTCACTTATAGAAATAAATTTTTTCCCTGTTATAATTAAAATAATCTATTAATGGAACTAGTACTTTTCTTAATCAATATTCAAAAAAATTATTGATTTAAAACAATAAATCTTTCTGAAAAGTTATTTTGAGTTAGTTTTGTTTTATTTCAAGTGTATCTAGATATTTGCAGAAGAAACTAGACAGAAATGTTTGGAAGGATTTTGTGTTTTTGCAGTTCAGTCTCTTACTTTCTTTCCGCTTGCAGAACAATATGAAGCCTACATGAAGCAACAAGATGTGACATATAAAACCGAAGTGACGACGACCGTGGTCCAGGAGCCTCAGCCGGTCGTAGCTCAGTACGAGTTTGAACAAAGGAGGGTGACCACCCCCATGAGCTTCGTCTCAGAAACGGTAATCGTCTTCTGCAGATCAGTGACTTTGCAGTGGTTTATATATTTTTTGTACAGTTCTTGGAGTGAATTGTTCTTTCAGCAAATTAACCTCAGGTTTAATGTTCTGCTCTTTTTCTTTCAGGAGTTCATGATTTCAGCCTTTGAGGAGAGGATCATCCAGGAGATTGAGATCCGTATCTTGAGGATCACCTACAGAGAGTTGGTGACTGAGGACGGAGAGCTGATGGTGACTGTCGCAGAAGAAGAGGCGCTGCAGCCGGCCTTCGAGACGCCAGTGAAAAACTACCGGATCATGGAGGGAATGGGCGTCACTTTCCACTGCAGGATGTCTGGCACGCCGCTGCCTAAGGTGCAGAAAAATATATTTATATATAGTCAAACTCATCTCTGCAATATGGAAATTAGTCCAATCAAATCTGAACATTTCTGTGAAGTATGATGAAGTTTATGTGGTACCATTTATCAGAGTTTTGTATTTATGACCTTTAATAATATGCTGGAAACCCGTGTATTATGTACGTGTTAATAAAACTCATTAGTGAACTGTTAAAATAAGACAGTCTCTGCATTCGCTGAGTTCCTAAATTTAAATAATATTGAACCTCTTTTCACTTTGATCAGTCCCTCCAGGATTTCATGATTGTTTTTGTGATTTTTTTGCAATCAAAATTAACAGTTTTGTTGTTCTAATTTAGAAATATTTTTGCAATATTTGCACTTATGCATGATGGTAATAGTGACTTTTTGTCACTCGCCACATCAATCACAGACTATTAACTTGACACCAAGTAAGATTAAGGCAGCAGTGTTGTAGAAGTAAGAAATACTGCCCCCTGCAGGTTGGAGTCAGTCACTTAAACACAATGTTTTTGACTATTTTTGCAGAAAATGTACAATAAATTCAGTTATTCACTCCATTAGTTCAGAATCGCAAAAAACTTGAGAGACTTATTGATGTAATTTGGCATTATACATATATAATTGCTTTGGTCATATTGATAAAATAATATATAAGCACACAACTGTTATTTTGAAGGTTCTTTTTATGTATCTGTCTGGAGTCTTAAGGGCCACATAAAAAGCTATGACAGGCCTTGAGTTTGACACGTCACTTACAGCGATTCATAAAACCTTCTGCAGATTGTTTGGTACAAAGACGGCCAGCGCATCCGGCCCGGTGGCCGGTACCAGATGGAGGTCCTTCAGGATGGACGAGCCAGCCTCCGGCTGTCTGTGGTTCAACCAGAGGATGAAGGCGTGTACACCGCCTTCGCCTCCAACATGAAGGGAAATGCCGTCAGCTCAGGGAAGCTCTACGTGGAGCCTTCTGGAGGTGTAACCCCTCCCAGTTACACACCTCAGCCATCAATGCAGAGGATCAGGTCAGTGCTGAACAAATGTTAATGCTGAGAAATTATGAAAATGGAGATGAATTGACAAAATGAACTATTACCTACAAACCAGGGGGGAAGTTTTGCCTCTTCAGAGGCTGCAAAGAAACACCAAAACCTGAAAATGTCTCTACTGCTCTGAATGCTGCATCCGAAGTCTCGCCTGCTAACTGGTGACACACTGCTTCCCCCTTTTAGATCCGCATCTCCTCGCTCTCTGAGCCGCTCTCCTGGCCGTTCACCTGGACGTTCACCTGGACGTTCCCCAGCTCGCCGCCTCGAAGAAACTGATGAAATTCACCTGGAAAGACTTTACAAACCCGTGTTTGTCATGAAGCCCTCCTCTATCAAATGCGCAGAGGGACAAACTGCCAGATTTGACTTAAAGGTTGTAGGCAGGCCAATGCCTGAAACCTACTGGTTCCACAATGGTAAGAGAAACAGTGTTAAATATGTTTAGTGACTGTTTATTTGGTCCTTCAGCCTTTAAAAATACAGTCTTATCCTCCCTTTCAGGACAACAAATTATCAATGACTTCACTCACAAGATAGTGATTAAGGAAGACGGCACTCAGTCCCTGATCATTGTCCCAGCTGTGCCAAAAGACTCTGGAGAATGGACCGTCGTTGCTCAGAACCGAGCTGGACGAACATCTGTTGCCGTTAATCTCTCTGTTGAAGGTAAAACTTGGATTACAGAGTGCTACATCTACAGAAACCTTAAAAGTGTCTCATTATTAACTTCTGCCTTGTTCTGGGATCCGCAGCCAGAGAAAGCGTATCCAGACCTCAGTTTGTTGAAAAACTGAAGAACATCACCGTGAAGCAGGGCACATTGGTGGAACTGGCTGTCAAAGCCATTGGAAACCCCCTGCCAGATATTGTTTGGCTGAAAAACAGCGACATCATTACTCCATCAAAGCACCCACACATCAGGTATCTCTACTGTTTTGTTTTCTGTCTCTGTAAAGCAATTTATTTGTGCTTTGATTCACTTGATTGCTTGCTTTTTCTAGGATTGAAGGAACCAAAGGAGAGGCCAAATTCCAGATTCCTTCATCTGCTGGCTCAGACAGCGCCTGGTACACCGCCACAGCCATCAACAAGGCTGGCAGAGACACCACCCGCTGCAGAGTCAATGTGGAGGTAGATCACTCTGC
Source organism: Poecilia mexicana (assembly GCF_051168715.1). Taxonomy (NCBI): domain Eukaryota; kingdom Metazoa; phylum Chordata; class Actinopteri; order Cyprinodontiformes; family Poeciliidae; genus Poecilia; species Poecilia mexicana. The sequence continues at coordinate 53,442,693 of NW_028263371.1, forward strand.
CCCGCAAGCTGAGAGGAAGCTCATTATTCCCAAAGGAACCTACAAAGCCAAAGAGATTGCCGCTCCAGAGCTGGAGCCTCTTCACCTCCGTTATGGCCAAGAGCAGTGGGAGGAGGGCGACCTTTATGACAAAGAGAAGCAGCAGAAACCATTGTTTAAGAAGAAGCTCACATCTGTCCGAATGAAATGCTTTGGTCCGGCCCACTTTGAATGCAGGCTGACTCCGATTGGAGACCCCACCATGGTGGTGGATTGGCTGCATGACGGCAAGCCTCTGGCTGCTGCCAACAGACTGCGTATGGTCAATGAGTTTGGCTACTGCAGCCTGGACTATGAGGTTGCTTATGCAAGAGACAGTGGTGTGATCACCTGCAGAGCAACCAACAAGTTTGGAGTCGACCAGACCTCGGCTACCCTGATCGTCAAGGACGAGAAGGGCCTTGTTGAGGAATCTCAGCTTCCTGAAGGCAGGAAGGGAGCATATCGAATGGATGAGATTGAGCGCATTGCTCATGAGGGAGGACCTACAGGAGTCAGCCTTGATGATGAAACCGAAAAGACAAAACCTGAAATTGTCCTGCTTCCGGAGCCAGCCAGGGTGCTGGAAGGAGACATCGCTCGGTTCCGCTGCAGAGTGACCGGCTACCCGGCTCCAAAGGTTAATTGGTACCTCAATGGACAACTCATCCGCAAAAGCAAGAGATACAGACTTCGTTACGATGGTATTTACTACCTGGAGATTGTTGACATCAAGTCATACGACTCCGGCGAAGTCAGAGTGGTTGCAGACAATCCTTTAGGCACAACTGAACACACTGTGAAGCTGGAGATCCAACAGAGAGAGGACTTTAGAGCAGTGCTGCGTCGTGCTCCGGAGCCCAAAGCTGCTGAGGTCCCACATGAATCTGGCAAAATCGGATTTGACATCGTCAAGGTGGACAGACCTGGTGAAGTCCCACAGGACAGGGAAGTAGTTAAGTTGCGTAAGGCGCAGAGAATCGTTCATGAGAAAACCTCTGAGGAGTCCGAGGAGCTGAAGAGCAAGTTCAAGCGCAGAACAGAGGAGGGCTTCTATGAATCTATCTCTGCAGTAGAATTCAAATCTCGCAAGAGGGATGACTCCTATGAAGACCTACTAAAAAAGACTAAAGACGAGCTACTTCATCACATGAAGGAGATGGAAGAAGCTGAAAGGAGGAAGATGGAAGAACAAGGCAAAATCACCATCCCCACAATCAAACCAGAGAGGATCCAGCTGTCACCCAGCATGGAAGCCCCACACATCCTCGAACGGATTGGAAGCAAGACTGTTTCTCCAAAGGACGAGGTTCGTTTCAGAGTCAGAGTTGTCGGTAGACCAGAACCTGAGTGCCAGTGGTTCAAGAATGGCATTCTTCTGGAAAAATCTGATCGTATTTACTGGTACTGGCCTGAGGACCATGTGTGTGAACTGGTGATTAGAGATGTCACAGTAGAGGACTCTGCTAGCATTATGGTCAAGGCCATCAACGTCGCTGGAGAGTCGTCAAGTCATGCCTTCCTTCTTGTACAAGGTAAAGTCAAACACAAAGTTTCATCTGTAATTTACTTTTACTTTATCTATGAAAGAGGATTAGGACCACTGAAAAATAATTTTGACTTTTTTCTCTGAATTCTGACTTTAATCTCAAAATTCTTAGTTTTTTTGTCAGAATTCTGACTAATCTTCTGAGATCAAAAGTCAAAATTACTTTTTTTTTTCTCAGTGATCCTAATCCTCTTCCGTATGTACCTCCTGATGTCAAATTTTAATTTTGTATTTCTTATGCAGCCAAGGCAGCCATTAGTTTTACCCAAAACCTGGCTGATGCCAGTGCAAATGAGAAGGACACCATGGTGACCTTTGAATGTGAAACCAACGAACCATTTGTTAAGGTCAAATGGCTGAAGAATAATGTTGAGATTTTCTCAGGAGACAAATACAGGATGCACTCTGACAGAAAGGTCCACTTCCTGTCTGTGCTGGTGATTGAAATGAGTGACGACGCAGAATACTCATGTATGGTCATAGATGACGAGAACATCAGGACTAATGCAAGGCTCCATGTCGAAGGTTTGTACTCTGAATTCCTATTTATATAGTCTTATTTGTGTGGAAAGCAACTCAAGGTTCTTGACGTTCCTGTGTGCCTCAGGTGCTGCCCTGGAGCTCAACAAACATTTGGAAAACATTGAAGTACCAGAGAGCTACGCTGGAGAGTTTGAGGTTGAGGTTTCTCGTGAAGATGCTGAGGGAAAATGGTTCTTTGGCGAAAAGGAGCTCTCTCCCAGCAGTAAATACGTCATATCCTCCCGCCGAGGACGGCACACCCTGGCTGTCAAGGACGTCAGGAAGGACGACCAGGGGACATACACCTTTGTTTGTGGAGATCTGAGGACCAGCGCCTCACTGAAAATGAAATGTAAGCTTTTTTTAGACATTTTTGTTGCCACAAAATTCCCCTGTTAGCTTAAAATATGTAGATGTTTGATTAGTCGTTTTAGAAAACATCCAAAAAGCAGCAAAACACTGTTTAGACTTGCCTTTGATTAATATTAACTGACATTTTCTCTAATAATAGCATAATTTTTATTTCTTGTTTCATAATTGATGGATATTTTTATGATATAAAGCACTTTGAACTGCTTTGTTGCTGAAATATGCAATACAAACAAACTTAATTTGACTTGACTAGTCATTAATGAACATATGTGCGTTTTGTTTCTCTCCAGTGCGACCCGTGACTCTAATGCAGCCGCTGACTGACCTTACCATCTGTGAGGGTGACATTGCTCAGCTGGAGGTCCGGTTCTCCCAGGAGAATGTTGAAGGAACCTGGCTGAAAAACGGCCAGGCAATCTCTGCCTCAGACCGCGTCCACATCGTCATCGACAAACAGGTTCACAAACTGCTGGTGGAGAACGTCAGCAGAGAAGACGCTGCGTCCTACTCATTTGTTGTTCCAACTCATGAAATCTCCACTTCAGGCAAACTCAATGTGCAAAGTAAGTGTTTCCATATGAAAATAAACATATCACTTAGGGATGCAAACAATTAATTAATGGTTTATTAGATTTAAATTAGTTCCAACTGATCAACTAATAATCCGCCTAGAGCTTCTTTAGGTGTTGTTTGGCTGCCATCCAGCAGAGGGCGCCACTGGTCATCCGTAAGTGGAGCCAGTTGATACAAGATGGCGGCGCCATATTAAAAGAGAAACAGATTGGCTCCATCTGAATGGAAAATGCCTTTTATGCAGTTCTATTTTGAAATATTACTCAACAAGCTCCTTAAGTTTTATCTTATTAGCACTTATTTAGCCGAACTGCACGGTGTAGAAACTTCAACTTCTAAAATTACTGATGTGCTACGAAGGCGAGGATGATGTGATAATGCAGAAAAATTGCAGCGTGATGGAAAATACCAGCTTATCAATTAATCATTGGTCAGTTGATAAGTACAGTCAACTTTAGATTAACTCGTTAATCGATAACTTGCATCCTTAGTATCACTCCACCTCGGTCTCGTTAATCCTTACTTTTAAATGTTCTTCTATCTTTAAAGCTATCGACATAGTGGTGCCACTGAAGGACGTGTCGTCCATCGAAGGCACAAAGGCTGTCCTTGAGTCCAAGATCTCAGCTCAGGACATCAGCTCTATCAAATGGTACCACAACGACAAGCTGCTGATCCCAGGTGACCGAGTCCAGGCTGTGGCAAAGGGCACCAAGCAGCGACTTGCCTTCACCAGGACCTTTGCTTCAGACGAAGGACGTTACAAACTGGTGGTCGGCAAGGTCGAAACCAGCTGCAACCTGACTGTTGAACGTGAGCGAGATTAGATTTTCTCATCATTCATGTTCTCAGCTCCCAGTCCCATGTCTTACCAGTGTTGTTCTCACAGAGGTCCATATTGTGAAGCACATGGAGGACAGAGTGTGCTCAGAGTCCCAGAACGTTACCTTCAACGTTGAGGTTTCACATCCTGGAATCGACCCACTCTGGACCTTCAGGAACCAGCAGCTCAAGGCTGGACCCAAATACAAGATGGAGTCCAAGGGAACGGCTCACTCCCTGATCGTGTTAGACACCATGAAAGATGAAGAGGGCCAGTACATGTTCCACGCTGGGGAGAAGACATCCAGCGCTCAGCTCACTGTCTCTGGTAGGTCTCAGATACTAAAGGGTTAAATCAAAGAGCGTAACTTATTCACAGCTGGAACCAGATATTTACATCCACTGTGCGACTTAACCTTTCCTTATTTAGGTAAACTGGGATTACCAAAACTACCTCTACTAGCTAAAGAATTCCCTACAAATCTTTCATGAAATTATCTTTTTCACTATATGATTTGGGTCGAACCTGTTTGGTCCGTAAATATTCTCGCCATATTTTGTTGGAATTTCAGCCAATTCTTTCTACTAGAACTGCCATAACTGAGTCAGGTTTGTAGGCTTGTTTACACGTTTATTAGCGCTGGAACAAATTTTGTTTGGCACCAACATCATGGCCATTTCACAATAATTGACTAATTTGGCTGCATGTTTGGTTCAATTTGCACCTCAGCTTTAATTTCCAGCCTGATGTTCTGAGATATTGCTTCAATGTTTCCACATGATGTCCTTTTGTCATGTCACCATCTATTTTATGGAGCGCACCAGTCCCTCCTGCAGTGAAACACCGCCACAGCAAGATACTGCCGCCCCCATAGTAAATTTGCGATAGATTAAGGCTTCCATACTTCCCTCTTTTTCTACCAAATGTGACACCATGATCAAACACTTGTTAGTTTATTTAAATCACAGAAGATATATTAAAAAATCAAGGTCTTTCCAGCTTTTTATGTTCCATTGGGAGTAATGGCTTCTTCTTCTCTGAGTGACTTTTTAGCTAGTGCCTTTTTATCAGTTTTGTTTAATTTTTTACATTGAAACTTAACATCTTCGACCAGCATCTTCAAAACGTTTTGCTTTTGGTGTGAAGTTCATATTTCACACATTTCACAGCGAATCAGTTTCCTCCCTAACAAGTTGGCTGAACATTACCATGGTGTTGTAAATAATAGTTTGAGCAGATGAACGTTGCACCGGTTTGGCATCATCAACATCTTTGTTCTGACATTGAACAAACAAAATAATTTTGGTAATCTTAGCTGACTTAAAACTGGACAAGTTTAGTCAAGTTGTGTCATATAGAAAAAGGTTAGGGCCACTGAAAAAAAAACTCTGACTTTTTTCTCAGATTTCTTTATTTCTCAGAATTCTCACTTTAATTTTCTGATCCAAAGTCAGAATTATGAGAAAACCCTAATCCCGTTCCGTACATATCGCCCTCCCTACATGTAAATATCTGCTTTCCACTGTAACTGAACACAAAGACTAAAACTCTTTACAGATGTTGGAATTGAGGCTATGCCCCACAGTCACAACTGTTCACTTATGCAACCACCAGGTGGAGCCATCACACGGCCTCTGCAGGATGTGACGGTGGCCGAGTCTCAGACCTCTGAGTTTGAGTGCGAAATCGCCAACGCTGAAGCTGAAGGCAAGTGGCTAAAGGACGGTCAGCTCGTGAACTTCAACGAGAACATTGTGAGCGAGGTGAACGGGTCCGTCAGACGCCTCGTCATCGTCATCACCAGGCCACAGGATGTCGGAGAGTACACCTACCAGGTGGCCAACTCCAAAACCAGCGCAAACCTCAAGGTGGAAGGTGAGCGCCAGTTTTCTAAATGATTCAGAAGCCAACTGACCCAACAGTAAAGGGTGAGTAATGATTAAATGTGGTGCTCTTGTCTTGTTTTCGTCTGCAGCTGTGAAGATCAAGAAGACTTTGAGAAACCAGACAGTCACAGAGACCCAGGAGGCCATGTTCTCACTGGAACTCACCCACCCGGACGTGAAAGGAGCCCAGTGGATCAGGAACGGAGTCGAACTACAGAACAGCGACAAGTTTGAGATAATCTCAGAAGGAACAATCCAGACTCTGAAGGTGAAGGACTGCAACACACAAGACGAGACGGTTTATTCCTTCAAGCTGGGGAAACTGTCCGCCACCGCCAGACTCAATGTAGAGAGTGAGTATCAGCATCACTCATCACTACACACAGGGATGCAAGTTATCGATTAATGAGTTCATCTAAAGTTGATTTATTGTATTCTTGTATGAAAATGGCTGACCTTTTTTCCATAGCATGAAGTGCAAAATTCTTCGTATGTTGATTTTTTTTTTTAAAAAAGCACACTTTAATTTTAGTATTGTTTTCTCAGTTACATTAAATACAGACTGAATAAATAGAAAATTGTGGTTTAGCCATTTTCAAATTGTTAAACATATTTATAAAATATAACAAAACAGGAACCTCTTAAGTTGCTCTTTAGAAAAATAAAAGATGACGGAGGTTGTCGAATGTTTATCCTGTTCTGTTTTGAAATATAAAGTTCATATTGCATCTCATAATGGACTTTGTTTAGACCATTTCTCTTTCTCGTTCTGGTATGTATGACGGAACATTAGGGCCATACAATAAAAACTATAATATAATAATGCTATTATGAGGATAAAGTTGTACGAGAATAAATTCAAAATAATACAAGAACAAAGTCATCATATACAAATAAAGTCATAATATTTCAAGAATAAAGTTCTTATATTTCAGGTATGAAGTCGTAATATTTTGAGAGAAAAGTTGTAGTATTATAAGATTAAAGTCATAGTATTACAAGCATAAAGTTGTAATATTGTGAGTTTGTTCTCATACTTCAACCTCTTGCATTGTTTTGACTTTATTCTACAATTTTATTCTCATAATACTGAGTTTATTCTCGTGATTCTATTTTTTAAATTACCTAATACCTAATACTTCGTAATACGTATGGCCCCGCCGTCTTTGTTTCTATATCAACTAGCTCTGCTTATGGATGACCAGTGGCGCCCTCCTCTGGACGCAGGCCAAAGTACAACACTAAAATAAGGTCTAATCGGACGTTATCAGTTAATCAGTTGGAACAAATTTTAATCTAATAAACCATTAATCGAGAATTAATCATACGTCGATTAATTGTTTGCATCCCTACTACGCACAGCACCATTCTAACAAGTTTCTCTGCTTAATGACTGTTTCTGTCTTTGATCTTTGCAGCAATCAAGATTGTCAAGAAGATTAAAGACGTGAAATCCCTGTTGGACGGCACCGCCTCCTTTGAGTTGAGCCTGTCGCACGACAACGTCCCCGTCAGGTGGACGTTCAAAGGCGTCGAGCTGAAGGCAAGCGAGAAATGCAAGATTCTGTCGGAGAGGAAAGCTCACAAACTGATCCTGCAGAACGTCGACAGCAGCAACGCAGGAGAGTACACGGCCGTGATCGGACACCTGCACTGCAGCGCCATGCTTACTGTAGAGGGTACGCAACACTGAACACCCTGTCATGAATTATTAAGAAGGAAAAACTTTCAATAAAGAAAGTGATATAAACTACATTTACTCTACAAGTTTTTTTTCTTTTCTCCTTTAAAATTACGTCTGTTTTTGTTTGTGTTTTGTAAAAAAACTACTTAGGCGTTACATAGTTTTTTTTAATTATTCAATGATTTAAAAAAGTAAATACACTTGTGTAAAAAAAAAGTTAAGCCCCCAGATGGAGTGGTGCAAATGAAATTGTCTGTAAACAGACAGTGAGTTGATACAGAACATTTTCAGAAACGTTTGTTTCCTCTTCAAGACGGCCTTTCAAATACAGGATGTCCCTCAAGTCCCTCCGATTCCCACTTGATTTAACCCGAAGCTGGATTCCCGTGGCTCTCCACACCATAACACCAAGATGCCTGGAGTACCGCTAGTGCGTCTCATTGGCAGGATTGGTCCTCCACCCTTGCTGCCACCACACAATGATCATCCTTGGTGATGCAGAACTGAGATTACGATGCCACACCTCCCAGTTACGGCACCACTCCAAACACAGTCCTCTCTGCGTTGGTGTTAATGTCAGCCACATATGGAATGGGAAATGGGTATTTTGGCTGACATCCGCCTTTGAAACCACTTCAGGTGTTTGTAAAGAGTTCGGTACCTGAGTTTGGTGCAGATGTCTTTGGGTTCTGCAGTACTTGGTGGACAAACAAGGATCCCCTCTTGGTGCGGTCTTTCCAAAGCTTTACAACATGTGTGGGTACCCTCATATACTCATTGGCTCCAACGTTGGGCCACTGGTAATGCTGTCTAAAATATCTACAAGGCATCCTTTGTGTCGGCTGACTTTCACTCACTGCTTTGACTGACTCCCGCATGCTTGGTAGCTGCCTGATAAAACTCAAAATGCCACCTTCTAGATTCCTGGTCAAGCATTCACATTGGTCTGCATGTGGACCATCTTACATCCAAATCACACCATTCCCTCTGGGTGCCTAACTGTTTTTTGTTAGCAAGTGTGTATTTAAGAAATATTAAACTCAATCTGAGTTAAAGTGTTTTTAAAACTCCATCAAAAAGTCTCAGCTGGCTAAAACTGTCAGTAATTAGAAACTCAGCAATCACCTAAGCTATTTAAAACAATAAAAAATGATCAAACGTTACAAAACTATTTAGCTAGATGTCCAAAATAATCCTCATGATCCTAGATCAAAAGGCATGCTAATTCTGAACTACACCTAAAATGGTTTTGCCACATCTGTTTTTGAGCCTGGGTCCAAAAATATCCAGAAGCCCAGTTGGCCTGTGAACCTTGGTGCTCTGGCTGAAGTGTGAAGGTGTGAAATTTCACACAAGTAAGCTGATAACAGCCCTCAAAGACCCGAGAAAAAAAATCTACACTTAAATTAGACTGCAGAACTTTGGAAAAAAGAAAAAGCCAGCACAGGTGTGGTACAATCTCACTACTTGTGCCCCCCCCCCCCTCAGAAGGCGGGCCGCTGGGTTTTGAACAAGTGACAAGTCACGATTGACTAATTATAGTAAATATAGATGTGATGTAGGTTTGTGTTACTGTCACAAAGTCATGTCATAAACAAATCTAATCTTATTTCAGTTTTAAGAGCAGTGTGAAAATTCAGTGTTTCCATATATATCTGACCTCAACTTAATGGGTTCATCGAACTCTTAAAATCTTTTATTAGAGTCTCTGTGATTACACATCCCTAAGATGACTTACAAGGCTTTAATGTAAACATGTTGCTGTTTGTTGGAATAAGCAGATCAGAAAATGGTGAAAAGCAGTTCTTTGTGCTTTAAAATGCACCAGAAAGGGAGCAAGTTTAACAAGAATGGGACCAAAGGAGGAGCCTTGTGGTACTCCGCAACTAAGTGGGATATTAGGAAAGAATACTTTTCCAAACGGCCAGAGAAGTATTCTTTCATTAACCGTGTTTTCTTGTTGATGGCTGCAGAGAAACAGAGCTGCCAGAATAAACAGCTCCTCCGAGAGCCAAATCTCTCAGAAAAGCTGTTTCTGTTAAATTATTTGTCTCTTTTTTTCATTGTGTTACAATTTCTCGCCTGCAGCTCTTTGTGTCACCAAACCAATGAAGAGTGTGGAGGTCCCTGAGACCCAGGTGGCCACGTTTGAGTGCGAAGTTTCTCACTTCAACGTGCCGTCCACCTGGCTCAAAGACGGCGTGGAGATTGAGATGAGTGAGAAGTTCAGGATCGTGGTTCAGGGGAAACTTCACCAGCTGATGATCATGAACACCAGCAGGGACGACTCTGCGGAGTACACCTTCATCTGCGGGAACGACAGAGTGTCAGCAACGCTCACCGTCAACCGTAAGACCACAAAGCCTGATTTAGCCACTGCTAGACCTATTGCAATAAATCAATTGATAAATTGATTTATGATAAATTCAGAAGAGCTCAATAATTTCCTTTGCATGATGTTTTTCTCTTTTCTCTTTCTACCGAAAACTGGATGATTAAAGTCTGGTGCCTTGGTCTAGACCTTATTGAAAGAAAAACGTTGTTTACAGAGACTTCATGATTGTTTTGTTTATTTAGTCCCAGTGTTAAATGTTCATTAGAATTTAAAGTTCATTGGTCTGTGAGAAGGTTTATTGTGACAGGTCTAGCCACAGCCATTGTTGGGTTTTTTCTCTCTAAATCAGGGGTGTCAAAAGTACGGCAACACAAAGCATTCATCCTGATTTTTACTTTTAATTTATTAGTGATAGGGATCAAAAACATCCAGTGGCTTTACTGAAATCATTACTGATATAAATGTGTTATAAAAGTATTACTGATTGCACTTTAAAAATTAGGTAACTTTATGTTATTAAAGGTAAAGTTTAAACAGTAATGATTTCTTAGTTAATGTCAAGTTGTCATAAAGACATTTTGAATAATGTCAACTTTGTATTAAAAGTGTCATAATTTACCGAATGACACTTTATGACAACAGTCATAAATATTCATGAAGGCTTATTCATGTTTATGACAGGTGTTATGTCATGTTTATGACAGTGTCATGTCAGTCTTATTCACCCCCCTTCAAATAAAGTGTTACCTAATAGTCTTTGCTATTATAATTAAGAAGAAAATATAAAGAAAACCTTGTGGAAACCAGAGTTCTTGCAGCTCAACATTTTGGCCCAATCTTAAAATGTATGTTTCGTCCATCCAGCTGTCCTGATCACCTCCATGCTAAATGACCTGAACGCTCAGGAGAGAGACACCATCACCTTTGAAGTCACTGTAAACTATGAGGGCATCACCTACAAATGGCTGAAGAACGGCGTGGAGGTCAAATCATCAGAAAGATGTCAAGTCCGCAGCCGGCAGCTCACACATTCACTCACCATCCGAAATGTTCACTTTGGAGACGGAGGAGAATACCAGTTTGTAGCAGGCTCTGCTGCTAGCGCCGCTAACCTCTTTGTGGAAGGTAACAAAGCATTCATTGGACTGTTTTTTTTATATAGTTTAGGATGTTCCTTAAATCTACATTTCTTATTCTCAGCTCGTGTGATTGAGTTCACCAAGAAGATTAAAGACATAAAGATAACCGAGAAGAAAAAGGCGATGTTTGAGTGTGAAGTTTCTGAGCCGAACATCCAGGTGATGTGGATGAAGGACGGCCAGGAGCTGGACTTAACTGAGGAAAGGTCTGTCTATGATGACACTAGGGCTGGGCAACACAGCTGAAAAACACATTATTAAGTGTTTCATATCAGCCAATATTGATTGTTATTAATTAGTTTTTTGTCTTAAATATCTGAAATTCTGCCAAACTGGTGGTGTGACATTTTCTGTTTTATCCACAGTTTTCACTCCACACTGTTTGTTTTTTATTGTTAAGAAGCTGTGAGGAACGGTAACGAAATCTTAAACTGCTGTTAAGCAAGTTACTAAGCAGGTTGTTGCTAGGTAACCACAAGTTACGGAATGTGTTGTTGCTAGGTAACCAAAGATTGAGTCAGTTAGTTGATTCCACCTGCTTAGCTTAGCTGGCCGTCAGAGCTGCTGAAGCCTTTCTTCTGCCTACATCCCCCAGAAGTCTGTGCGGTTCAATGAATATTCTACATATTGAACACTCTATAAGATGTGTTGTCTATTGATATTGATTTATCCCTGGATGAAACCTCTGAATTCATCTCAAACAGAAACATTCTCAGTTAAGATCAGCTGGAAATCATTTTACTTGCTTTGTTCACAGGTATGTAGTGACGGCCGAGAAGTTTGTCCATCGTCTGATGATCCAGACGGTTCGTATGTCAGACGCTGGAGAGTATTCAGTCGTGGCCGGATCCAGCGTCTCCAAGGCCCAACTGATCGTAGAGGGACGTGACGTCCGCATCGCCGAACCTGCAGAGCGCGAAATCATGGTAGGATGTAGTGAAGTACAAGTACCTTTTTACTGTATTTAACTATTTTCTTCTTGTATCTGTATTTTACTTAAGTGGATTTAATCGTGGTTTGTACTTTCAACTTTTACTCCACTACATTTTACATTAAGTTTCTATACTTTCCATTCTTCTACATTCCAGTAATGTGTTGCGTTACACATTACATTCACACCACACTGCATTTTTTTTATTTGTTTATTAGTTTGAAAGTAATCAATGACTCAAGTTAACGACGGGTAGAGGTTTTGAAAATTTAAAATTTTGTTCATTATTCAACCATTGCAAGGTTAAACATACATTAACTTTTAACTTCTGAGTTGATGGCAAACTGGAGTTAAACTATCAGTGGAAGTGATCAGTACCAGTTCCTTTATTATGTCTAAAGCCCTTTTTTCAGGCAAATAACTTGGACTTGAATGTGTTTACTGCATTTAAAATAACACGTTGGTTTTGCTTTGTGTTAAATAAAAACTTTGACAGCTGTAGTCATTCCTCTTTTATTTAGCATTTAACTCTGCAGTGCAGGTCATCCCTGAAATTCTGATGCACAGAATCATAAGTACAAGTGTAAACTGTCACCGAAAGTAAACACAACAAAAATTTTCATTTTAATGAACATATAGTTCATTAAAATGGCACAGCAACATTGATACATTAAAGAGAATATACATAAAATAGGCACACTTAGTGATATTATGGGGAATACATTCAACAAGTATTTCAATACAATAAGTATTTTTACAAAGTAAAAATATTAATGTAATGCTTTTACCAGCATACATTTTTGTCTGTTTATTTCTCCACCATTGCAGTAAGACAGTTTCATAGCTTTACACCAGAAACAAGGAGATTTCTGCAGTAATCTCACCCTTCCCGTGCCTCCATCAGGTTCTTGAGAAACACAGAGCAACCTTTGAGTTTGAGGTGAACGAGGACGACGTCGAAGGACGCTGGCTCAGGAACGGCGTGGAGATCCAGTTCTCTGTGGAGGAAAGGTTCAGCTATGTTGCCATCAGGAAGCTGCACCGCCTCACCATCTCTGAGACCTACAGGAGTGATGCTGGAGAATATACTTTCATCGCCGGAAAGAACAGGAGCACCATGCACCTCAGAGTCAACAGTAAGTCGAGAAAAAGGTTCAGAACTGATGTAGATGAGAACCGTATCTTGGAAATATGGAGAGATATTCCTGCAAGATCTGCTCCAAATGTGTCTTTGTTGACTAAACCAAGGATATTATGGTTAACTAAAACTAACAAAATAACAGAAATTGAAATTAAGAAAACATTTTTGTCAACTGATATAAATAAAAACGGTAATTATTTATTACCGTTTTTATTTAACCCTAACCCTAATGGGGAAAGTGTACAGCTAACTCGAACTATATTGAGTGATTATAAAACTAACCAAAACATACTGAATTTATAGATATAATATTCTTTGTGTTTATGAATCTATTTATTTGTCTTTTGAACTGATGCGAAATAGATTTTTTTACTTCAGCTGTGGGAAACTGCAGTTCTCCATTCTCCTTCTGGCAGCACAAAACGGCAACAGCAAAAGTTGTGAGAAAATGTCAGTCAGTCAGTTGGTTGTTCAATAGTAACTGAATAAATTTTTTGAAAATGTCGTCTGTTCAGCATTCATTACCCAATTGATGTAAACATAATCACAATACTGCGTTTTTGTTCATTTTGCACCTAAAAGTTAAGTATGATGAAACTAATACTATTACCATAAAAAACTAAACAATATCTAACTAATAAAACTAGCAAACACACATTAAAAACAATCAAAACTAACTGAATTAGAACAGAAAGTCACAACTAAACAAAAGAAAACTGTAATGAAAAACCCTAAACAATAGTAACCCTGGACCAAACATTTTACTTCCCAGTCCCGGAGCCTCCTCAGATCCTCCGTCACATGGAGCCCCAGTCGGTCGAGGCAGGAAAGCCGGCTCGCTTCTCCGTTCAGGTGAGCGGCGTTCCTCCACCGCAGGTCTCCTGGTACAAAAACTCCCAGGCTCTGTCGCCGGGCTTCAAGTGCAAGTTCCTTCACGACGGCAACGAGCACACGCTGCTTCTGATCGAAGTATTCCCCGAGGACGCCGCCATCTACAACTGCGAGGCGAAGAACGACTACGGCACGGCCACCAGCACCGCCACGCTCAATGTGGAAGGTAAGACCCAACGTCCTGCTTGCAGAGCAGAATGGAGGCATGGCGGATGGAGTCTGATGCAGGTTTGTGTGCTGTAGTGTCAGAGGTGGTCTCTCCAGACTCTGCTGCCCCCATCGCTCCGCCCGTCATCATCTCACCCACCTCCAACACCTCAGCCAGAGAGGGAGAATCCGCTCACTTCCAGTGCAGAGTCCGTGGAGACGGTGAGAAGTCCTTTCAGAATTTAACATCAATAATTTGGGTTGTTTAGACTGTTATAACAGGAAGGGTTTATTTTTCTTAAGTCGTATTTTAACCCTGTTATTAATTAATTTATTAAATGCAAGAGTTAGAGACAGAATCTTTAATAAGCAAGCTAAATATCTAGCTCCAGTCTAAATATCTTGTTTGCAAGCTGAATATTTACCTCCAAACTAGCTCAAATTTAAATATGTAGTTAGCAAGCTGGATATTTTGTTTCCAAATAAAAATGTAATTAGCGAGCTAAATATTTAGTCCCAGTTAGCTAGATTTTAAAAACTGTTATCAAATTAAATATTTAGTTAAATCCAATCTAATATTTTGTTTGGAAGATATTAGATGCTTTGGTGAACATTTGTATTTCAACTTAAAACACAGAATAGCTCTTTCTGTGTTTTAAGTTGAAAAGCTCCTCATTGAGTGTAAAAGAAACAACGATGAAGAGGTAACGAGCAAAATCTGAAGTCAGTCAGTGTCACTGGGAGTTTATTTAAAGGTTCATAAGGTTTACTTTGATAGTTAGCTTTTGGTTATCTGCAAGTGATTTGCATATTAGCTAACATTTAGCTCTAAGCTAAATATTTAGTTTGTAGCTAAACAAACTCTCCTGATTTAGATGTGAAGATCAGCTGGTTCCACAAGGAGAAGGAGATCAAGCAGTCCGACTTCTTCAGGATGTCTCAGTTCGACGACAGCTGTCAGCTGGAGATCTCCAGAGTTTACCCAGAGGATGAGGGGGAATACACCTGCGTGGCCACGAACAACGCCGGGAAAGTGTCCTGCTCTGCCACTCTCACACTGGACGGTGAGTTTTTCATCAAAATAATGATGAAAGCTTGATTTATATCTAAGGCAGAACTTTTTTTTTGGTTTTGTATCAATGCCTGTGTAAAATGTCAGAAGTTATTAATCTGAGGTTGTATTGAGTTCAGTTTAAAGGAGCTTTTTTATGAATCCTGATTTGGATTCTGATCCGGAGTCTGTTTGTTGTTGAAAAGACTTTCATTTCTTTGGTTTGATGCAAAGCAATCAGTGGGATGGAATTTTCACTGAATAAAGAACGACCCCTGAACCTGCTTCATTTCAGGGCAAATTCAAACAGAGAGCAGTTCTGCCGAGCCTCAGTGGCACATCTCCAGCCTAAAGAAACCGTCAGTTGGCCAAAAGCCGATTTTCATCCAACCAATCACAAGCTGCGCAGTGACACACGGGGAGGTGGCCCGTTTTCATGCGTGTGTTTCCGGCCTGCCGAAGCCGGAAATCAGCTGGTTCCACAACCGGCAGCCGGTCCAACCTTCCAAGAACGTGGTGTTCCACTTCGATGAGGTGACGAACATCGCCACACTCATCATAGTGGACGCCTTCTCTGAGCATGCAGGGCAGTACACCTGCAGGGCGGTGAATAACGCCGGGGAGGCTGCATGCTCGGCCGGCCTCACCGTTATCAGAGACGAAGAAGGTAACACCTGGATCTGTTGGTTTGTAGCCAGACTCCCCCCTAAATCGTCACGTTTTTCTTTCTTCAAGATTGAGTCACTCTTTCTAAAAATAAAAGTCTGAGAGGATGTCCCGAACCAGATGAAAGCTTCCAAGATGAACCGGATTAGTTATAAGTTTTCCACTTTTTTTTATCTTACAATGCAAATTCCCTGAAAATCTGAAAACAGGGTCAATAGTAAGGACATGATTTTTTTTTTTAATTAAATGTGACCTATTATGCTGCCTTGGGCTACACAAAACATTTTTATTACATTTTGTTGCACAAAATCATTCTTAGAAAATGGGATTTTATTCTGGTCAGTTTTGACTATTTTCAACTCTTTTCAGAATGAGGCGTTTTAGGACGTCTTGTCACTTTAAATCCAAGTAAGCTGCTGCTGGCCACAACCTCCAACGCACTGTTTGCACTCACATGTTAACATAGCTGCAAACAGATGTGCAATTATACAACCATACATCTTTGAAAAACATTAGTAGAGCCTCCTGCACAACCAATCAGAATGTGACGAGTCAGCTTTGGTTGCTAGATGACAGGTAGAGCTCCGCAGGGGTTACTAGGTAACGGGCAGTGCCTGTTGATTTTGAAACGGATCATTTTCCAGACACCAAAAAACATTAACTTATTGGGTGATTTATTTATTTATTTATTTATTTATTTATTTATTTATTTATTTATATCACTTGGTTTGTTTTTAGAAGCAGTTGAGACACAAATGGAAGCACAAGAAGGGGCTAAATGTTAATTTTGCATAATAGGTCCCCTTTAAATTTATATGGATGGACAGGTTTCCAAAGTGGTGGGATATTTTAGTTTCTATGTATTTAATTAGGAAAACTGGTAGAATTATCTGACCAACCAATCAGAGCCAATTAAGAGAAAATTTTGATTTGATCTTTGTCAGACTGATTGGTGCAGCTCTAAAACGTGATAATCGGGACATCCCTCAGTCGTTCTTCATCTCTGACTAACATCACACAGTCAAACGTCTTCTTTCACAAATTCACGTGTTTGTTTGAATCCTGGAGTTTTCACTTCCTCCTTCCTCACTCTTCCTCTCAGGAACAATCCCTTCACTCATGCTCCTCCTTTGTCTCTCCACAGTAAAACTCACACATTTACTCTCTCTGTCACTCCTGTAGGAAGGGATCTTCATTTCTCTTTTTTCTACCAATATGATTACCTTTGAAAAACTTCCCTTTCTTGCTTTCCTCCTTGCTGGACACCAGTTTGTGCTTCTTCATTGTGAGCAGGGATTTCTGCTGCTTTTGTTGGATTTTGGAAAAGCTCGTTTTGGTTTTTTAGGAACTGATATTTGAGCCACAACATTTTGTAATTTTTGTGGAATAAATTGTCTTGTCACTGCTCCATTTTTAAATGAAACTTGAAACTAGACATAAATACTTGGTAAAATGTTGTGCTTTTGCAAGTTTGACAAGTGGTCCAGTAGTAATAACAAAAAGACTGGGTTATGGCATTTTGGTTTTATCCCAGATCAGGGATACATTCCATCAGTCTTAACCTGAACAGTGAGAAATGTGACAAAGGCATGAAGAGGCTAATGGATAAACGATAAACTGGTGTCTCTTTCTTCCACAGTGACTCTTGTGAGGGAGCAGATCGAAGCCACAATTGAAGAAGAAGTTAAAGGTAAGACCTTAACCTCTCTAGCCATGTCACACACAATTACTGCGATCACACCTGAGAAGATGATTCAGTGAAAAAGGGATAGTTTGACCTAGTTTCCAGTTACATCCTCTGACTTTTCACTGTAAAAGCAGTCTGTCAGCAGTCAACTCTGACGTAAGCTATGGTTCTGAGATTCTTGTGGAGACACCATGAAGGTCCTGATGAGAGAAACTGATGTGCAAATGCATGCTGTATGGGTTGGTTGGGTCAGAGTTGTCCTGCAGCAGCAGCTTGGAAACAAGTCAAATGTTGAACTGTCCCTTTAAAAAATCTTATTTTCTGCAGTTGCATGTCATAGTTATGTGTTTTGATGGAAAAATACTTGTTGTTTGTATCATCTGCTCTTTTATTATGATGGTATCCCATGGTTTCCTCCAGGAAAGCACTGATAGAACTTGCTTGTTCCAGTTTCTAAAGACTTTGCATCCAGAAAGTCATTTTGGCATGAAGGTTCCTCGGGTATTTCCAAGAAAAAGGTGCAGGATGTGTATCTTTTAAAGCTCTTTGAAATACTTGAAAGGCCCTTTAAAAGATATAGAGGTCCTCTGCATTTGGGACTGATACCTTCTTCCTGCAGAATATGTCCTAGCCTGGCTTGCAGATAGTGGGATGTGATTCCTGTGGTTTGCTTCCAAAATAACACCAGTCAAACTATATTAGTTCGAATAAACGCCTTTCTCGCCCAATTTTACGGCTTCAATTCTTAATGTTCTGAAATCAAAAATATGTATTGGAGAGCTTGTGCTTCATTCATTTCCTGTTAAGGATTAGAAAGGGCGTTTATTCTCCTGTCTGCAAGTCAGGTAAGGAACATTCAAGTAAAAACTCAACCATCAGAGAGAAAACAAGCGGATGTTGGCCGTCATGTTTTAACAATAATAAAATAATTCATGTTTTGAAGAAATTTCCACAGACGAAGGATCAAAACTTCCTGCAGGTTTCTATTAAAAAGAATCAAGTCTTGCGTTTATTCGAACAAATATGGTGAGTGAAATTATTTTTTATGGCATTGTGACTCCCAGCATGCATTTTAATATTTCCATTAAAGATCATCTTTTCCATCCCTTTACCTCCAGACCTCGTGTCGTTCTGACTGTCGTCTGTTTCTGTTTGCAGAAGCACACAGCATCACTGAGCTCAGCGGCACCCGACATCTCCGCGGAGCTTTCTCTGACACAGAGGAGTTCCTCGATCACGGCTTGGTATCAGCTAACCGCTGCTCAAGCAGAACTTCGTCAATCGGCTCCTGGACAGAGAACATGAAGCCGTCGTTCACAAAGAAACTCAAGTTTCAGTCAGTTCTGGAGGGAGAACCAGTGGAGTTAAAGTGTAAACTGATCGCTTGTCCTGTGCCGACTATTCTTTGGTTTCATAACAATAGATCTATCCCCAAGGAACGCAGACGTAGGATCTGTACCGACAGCAGGATGCACATGCACACTACGTGTCTTTTCATTGACAGTATCAGGGAGAAAGACTCCGGCAGTTACAAGGTGATGGCATTAAACTCAGAAGGTTCTGCTGAGTCCACAGCATCACTTTTGGTTTCGCTTAGGGAAGAACAGTCCGCTAACTACCTTGGCTTTGTTCGGCGCTCTGCCCAGGCCCATGAGAGTGTAGACAACTTGGCAGAGCAGAGGAAGGAGAGGAAGTTCAGAGTTGATCTCAGGTGTGTAGGATCTCCATTTGACAAAATGTCCAAAGTCCACCAGGGCAGATCCCGATCCAAACGTGCTTTAGTGAGAACTGTGTACTTCAGATCTAGTACGGGTTCTTTAGACAAACCATCAGAGAAGGAATCCAAACGTTTAGAGACTGCTTCTGAGCGCGCCCCGTCTCCTCCCCCCATGTTTGACAGGTCTGAGCGTTTTAACGACAGGTTCAGTGATATCTACTGTGACCGACGCACTGGGGCAAGATTCAGTGATAAGTTCAGTGACAGGTGCAGCGACAGATACAGCGACAGGTTCAGTGACACAGAAAGCCTCCACAACGAGGTCAGAGCAAAGCTTACAACCCTGCAGAAAGCAGTGAAACAAAAGAAAAGACTTTCTATTTCCACCATGTCCTCCTCTGAGTTTGAGGTCGAGTCAGTCGCCAGTGAGTCGAGCTATGCAGAGTATGTGGAGAAGTTGAGGGTCAAGCCCACCTCTCTGCCTGACGTCCAGCACCGAACATTGAATCAGGGTGAGAAAAAGTTAACCAGGGAACCTTCTCACCCTCGAAAGAGACATTTGTTTGAGCCTCAATCCAGAACAAGAGCCATTCAGATCATGAAAGGTGAGCTAGTTGACACAACACATCAGAGAGAAAGAAAGTCTGGTGACAAATTCACAGAGACACTGGAGGATAAAAAAGTCAGTGAGTCTCAGGCAGGTGAAAGTGAAGAGCACAAGGTGGAGACGGCAAAGGCCGAGTTTGAGCTGCTCCACAAAATTGAAGAAACCAGGACTTCTGTTCAAGAAGAAGCATCTGTCTTTAGTGAGGAGGTAATATCTGAAGCCCCAGTACCTTCTGAAGGAGATGAGTCCTATGAGGAGGAATCATTAAGGGCTCAGTATGGGAAGAGCTTGGAGGCCGACAGAAAAGAGTGTGAGGACAAGCTTCTTGCTTTGCGGATCAGGAAGTGGCAGCAAGGAAGTTTGATGTCAGAGCAAGAAACATTTCACGAAGAAACTGATGTTCCTCTGCCAGCTGAAATGCAATACATGGAACCTACAGGGCACCCTTACACCAAGCAGGAGGTGGCTGAGAAATTATCAGCTGAGGGAACTGAAGCCATACAAATCTCTCTTCAACACAAATCTCCCATGTTGAAGGCAAGGCCTCTAGGACTTGAAGTGGCACCACCAAAATCACCTAAAAAAGAAGTCAGAGGATTGGAAGTAGATAAATCTGCTTCTTTTGATCCAGTTAAACCAGCAGATAAACCAGAGGAGTCTCTGAGGGATCAGTATGAGAAAAGTCTGGAGGCTGAAAGGATGGAGTGCGAGGAGAAACTTCTGGCTCTGCGGATCAGGAAGTGGCAGCAAGGTGTCCGAATGTCAGAGGAAGAGGCCTTTCACCCTGAAACTGATCTGCCTCTACCAGCAGATAATCAGTACATGTTGTCTGAGGAGGTCATTTCTTCACAGCAGGTGATGGAGAAAGGAGCACCGTTAGATGTAGTTAATTTACCAAATCCAAACCCAAAACCTGCAACAGTGGCAGGTAAAGCAGAACGTGAAGTAACATCTGCACCCTCTCCTAAAGCCAGAAGTAAAACCCCAATACAAGAACAGGAAAAAGAGGTTCCAGTCCTGGCACATAAATCACCTAGAATAAAAGGTAAAGCAAAAGAGGAGGATGTTCAGTCACCTAGAACAAAAGTCAGAACAGAGAAGAAGTTGTTTGAGAAGACGAAAGAAGAACGAGAGCTGCAGCTTTCACGAGAGAACATCTCAGAACTGGAGAGTGAGAAATGTGTCAGTGAAGAGGAGGCCTTGACTCAGAGAATCATGAGATGGCAACAAGATGTTCTGATGGAGCAACAGCAGCCAGTGGAGCTAGAGTCTGACTGGGCAGAGCGTTATCCTCCGTTCCAGGCTGAGACGACTCCTGAGGTTGGAAGAATCTTCCCAGAAACCTCTGCTCTGCCTACATTTCAGCAGCCCACTTTGGCCCACAGCAGGAGGATTTCTCCTGGTCAAACAGCTCAGGAGCAGCTGCCAACCACCTCGGCTCCAGCAGGTTTCCAAGATCAGAAATCAGATATTCCTCAGTGGCCGCTAGCTGAGGAAGTGCCGACAGAGGGCCGCGAGACCAGACTGCAGACGGACAGCGAGTACTTTGTAAGCGAGGAAGAAGCAATGGCTCAGCGTATCCTGAAATGGCAGCAAGATGTTGTTGAGCAAGAGGAAGTGTCTGAACTGGAGTCAGAGTGGGCTTTAGACAGTCAGTGCAAACAGCCTGGACCTGTGTTAGAGCCCCACCTTCCTCCGATGGACCGTGAACTCCGTGCTTTGTCACCAAATGCAAGACTTTCAGCTGAACGACAAGCTGCACAAAGTAAACAGTCTTCTGAAACCCAGATGCCTCTCCGAGGCACTACTTCTCCTCTTAAGGTGACTGGGGCTTTTGCTAATGAAAAAGCTCTTCAATCAGGTGATGTGGGTGGAGCATCAGAGAGAATGAGGAGTAGGGAGGAGTATAGTCTGACCGCCGATAAATCCAGCCACCAGCGTTTCCAGACAGATGTAAGAGATAAGCGAGGGATAAAAGAGGAGGCAGAAACTGCTGGAGAGAGTAGTGGATGGCGACAACAGAAAGGTTTAGCAGGTACAGAGAAAGTTGAAGAAAGTGAAGATTCAGTTAGACTTAGAGTAACTGGAGCGGGAAGTTCTGCACAAGCTGCTATAAAGAAGGAGATTAAACTTCCAGAGTCCCAGAGGGTAAAACAAAGGCATGTGGATTCTCCAGGCTCATCCCCGGTATTTTTAAAAGAAATATCTTCACTTAAAGTTAAAACTGGTGAGATGACAGAGTTCACTTGCCAGTTTCAGGGTGATCCTCCACCTGTGGTTAGCTGGCTCAAAGATGGCCAGTCATTGGACCGCAACCCAGATTATGACATCATGATCAAATCAAACAACTCTAAGCTCACTGTATTCTATCCAACGACAGATCATGAGGGGACTTATGAGTGTATCATAACCAACAAGCATGATAAATCAATCTGCAGTGGTACTCTTGAGATTTTGGATAAGAAAGCATCAAAAAAGGCAGGTGTCACCCAGGAAGTGGTAGTTACTGAGGAGCTGGGGGGTCAGGAGAGTCTGATAGAGCAGGAGATTCAGACCTACATAGATTCAGGAAAAGCAACGCTGCAAGTTCCTCAAACTGTAGTCCACAAACGTCGATTGTCAGATGAATCGTTCACGTCCTCACCTGTAGAGATTCGAATTACAGCTGCTACTCCCCTCCCTGAAATGTCTGAGGACAGCAGTGAGGACAGACCTCAAGCTTTGCCAGAGAAAACTCCAGAGGTTGCCAGTGATGATGGAACGCCTCAGACTTTGAAGCACAAATTTACCTTCTCCTTTGATGTGGTTGGAGAAGCCCCTTGTGTCGTGACTGAACTGGAGAATGTGACGTGTCCTGAGGGCAGCACTGCAGTGTTGGAGTGCGTTATCACTGGTGATCCTGCGCCTGAGGCCACATGGTATTTTAATAATACTTGCCTTGATGCTGCAGCCAATAAATACAGAGCAGAGGTAGATAATAAAATGTACAGACTTTATATTTACAGTTTTAGATGCACAGATGCTGGGATGTACAGATGTCTAGCTAAAAATAAGCTTGGGGAGGTCATGAGCATCTGTCAAGTGTCAGGTCAAATCCGTGATCCTGTGCAGTTTTCAGAGCAAGGAGAAGCTGTGGAGGGAGAATATATCTCTTCCTCTGAAAGAGTAAGCGAGATTCCTGCAAGACTAACTGAGGATTTCAAGAAACCTGCCACTGTGCATGTTCCTGCCGTCTCTCGTACAGAGGATAAACCTCTAATTTCACCTCCTCCGTCAGATATGGGCGTCAAAGCCCCAAAATCCAGATTTTCTCCTTCCAAAGAGCCCCCAACACTTTCAGGCTGTGGTCTTCATGGTTCTGCTGCTATAATTAAAGTTTCTCAGATCAAACAGGCTTTTGAGTCTGACTCACCAGTTTCTCTAATGACACCTCCTTCACCTGAGGAGCAAAGAAAAGACACACAGTTTCCTGAAGAGTTTATTCCTTCTGTGGCCATTTCCCTAGACCAACAAGAGGAGGAGAAAGCGCTCGGACTTGACAGGGTGTCTGAGGAACCTGCTGTATCAGTAAATCCATATGTTCCTGAAGCAACTGAACCTGTAGTGTCAGATGCCTCTGAGGTCACTGGTGTTGAACAAGGAGCAGGTGTGAAACAGTTTGTGGAAGAGCTGCAGGAGTCTCCACAGCTTGTGAGACCAAGGCCACAGAAACCAGTTTGTGTCCAAGATCCTACACAGACTGGTGATGTCGAGATGATTGGGGATCAGACACAACAGCCATTTGACAGAACCAGTAGTTTCATTCCTTTCAAGCCTGAGAAGGTCCCTGTAATGAAACGTTCTGTTAGGGCGCCTGTTGAGGAAGGTGTAGCAGTTAAAACAATTTCTGGACATTTAGACACTGAGGGGCAGTTTTTACCCCCAACTGTGGGTTTGGAAGCATCTTTTTGTCTTGATGCAGCTGAAGTTGTTGAGACATTGGTTGAAGGTGGAACTCACATGGATGAGGAGGTCAAAAGGTTCAAAGAGGGATCAGTTTTAGAGGAAATAGGTGAGGAGGCTGTAGGTGGTGGTGAAGAGTTTATGTCTATCACAGAACCATCTATGGACAGTGGCATTTTTGTCAGTATGCCAGACTCAAAGACTGATGTAACAGGAATATCAGAGAAAGCTCTCACTGGAGAAAAAGATGGAACTGAAATAATAGCTAAAATTGGTAGAACTGGTGTTCATGTGAATCCTGAACCCCAAAAAATGATCAGAAACCCAAACATAAACACCCAAGTTAAACCACCTGATGTACTAGCTGCTCCACCAGAACAGGAAGGCGATACTCTTGAAGAATCTGTGGCAGCTGAGGCTCAGGGAGGGGCAGTAGCGGCAGCAGGTTCCATGCAGGAGGAGGAAGTAACTTTCGGGGCTGTGTACGAGTATTACAACCCTCCAACAGACTGGGGTAGGCCACTCACCCCCGAGTCTGAGATGTCCATAGAAATTGGCAGCACTATGAGTGAAGAGATAGCAGAGGTACCTGAAAGGTTTTTCACCCCAGGCTCTTCTACCGAGGTGTCTCAACCAATCGCAGAGTCCCTTCACACTCTCAAGTCACCACCATCCTTTCACACTCCAAACTCTGACAGACCTAGTGGGTTTATGACACCGGATGAGTTTCCGTTCTCTCCAGTACATCACAAGAGACCCTCAACGGGAGACTCCACCGAGAAGTTCTTCTCGCCGGTTCATTTCCTCAACTCTCCTGCTGATGAGGGTGTTAAAACCGATCCAAATGGCGTAAGCTTGGATGAGAGCAGATTTCTCTCACAGGGCAAAGGGTCACTAGGACCGGCCACCCTTCCAGAGAAAGTGCAGGGAATCCCTCCAGCTTTCCTTAAGCCTCTCATTAAGAAAAGAGTGTTTGAAAATGACTCACTGACATTTTATGCTGAGGTTTTTGGCCTGCCTTCCCCTGATGTAAGGTGGTTTTTCAACAAAACCCAGCTGGTGGCAGACGATAGAGTCAAAATGGACAGAGATGGTGATAACATCACGCTAGTGATTCATAATGTCACTAAGGCTGACCAGGGAGAATATATCTGTGAGGCTGTGAACTATGTTGGGGAAGCCAGAAGTGTTGCTCTGGTGGTGGTTGTATCACAGGAGGTGAGGTTCATGCCAGCACCACCTGCTGTCACCCATCAGCATGTGATGGAGTTTGATGTGGAGGAGAACGACTCCTCTCGTTCTCCATCCCCTCAGGAGATTCTGCTAGAGGTAGAACTGGATGAAAATGAGGTAAAGGAGTTTGAGAAGCAGGTTAAGATCATCACCATTCCTGAGTACACAGCAGACAACAAGAGCATGGTCATATCTTTGGATGTGTTGCCCAGTATTTATGAGGAGGGTGCTGTGGATTTTGTCACTCAAGAGCATGATGACTTGAAAATAGCATTTGAGGTCACAGAGATGCCTCCAAGGTTTATCAACCCAATCTGTGACATGGAAACCCCAGAGGGTACTACTGTTATGTTTGAGTGCTCTCTGATGGGAATCCCGTCTCCAATTGTGTCCTGGTTTAAGGGAGACAAGAAAATTCCACATAATACAAAGAAATACTTGCACTCCTCCGATGGAGATAACCACTTCCTGAAGATCTGTAAAGTTACGACTCAGGATAGTGGAGTTTATACTTGTAGGGCGATAAACCTCGTTGGGGAGACTCTTTGTCGAGCCTCCCTGGTGGTGATAAGTGCAAAGGCTTTTTCAGGGAAGACCAGAGGTAGGGAGCTGACCGCTGTGTCCTTAGGAAGTGCCAAAGTCCAGCCCCAGAAGTTTGACCTGATGGTTGGAAACACGTCGTTTGATGGTGAACAGGTGTCTGAAATCGAGCTTGAGTTTGAGTTTGAGCAAGAGCCTGATGAGTCACAGCGGGCAGTGAGGTTGGTGGCCAACACTGACCACCAAACCAGTGAGCAAGGGCAGAAGTATGTTAGTGTTAACTTTGATGTGTTTGCTGAGCCAGCCAAGGATGAAAAAATTGAATTTAAGGGGAAGTCATCGGATATGTGCAGCTTTCACTTCCAGGTGACCGAAATCCCCCCTAAATGTGTCATCCCACTGACTAACGTAACTGCAGCTGCAGGGACCCCTGTCATTCTCCAGTGTTTGGTCAGCGGCAAACCAAACCCCACAGCTCAGTGGTACAAAGATGGAGAGCTGGTCACTGACAGTAGATGTATAATCCAGGAGAAAAGTGCTGGTCATTTCAATCTGCTCATTACCAACGTGACTCAGAGTGATGCTGGAGAGTATAAGTGTTTAATCCAAAACTCTGCTGGCTGCATAGAAACAGCAGCACTGCTGAAGATTTTCTAGATATTAAGGTTGTAAGGTTTGGTCACACAAAGATTCACCAAGCAAAAGTAACCAAGAGGAAACAGAAGTTACCAAATTCCAAACAAAACCTTGGTCAGGATTTCAAACTAGAACCTTCTAGCAGTGTGGTTACACTGCTAACTACTGGGTTACCATAACTAGCACTAAAATCAATTAGCTAAACATTAATTTCTTTTTTTTTTTTTTTTTTTTTTTTTTGAAGTCATAAATTTGTGTGACGACAACTTTTGCTTATGGTATAAACTGAGAACTTCTTTGCTTCACTGCCTTATATATGGACTGATTTAAAAGCAGAAGCTGAGACATGTAGCAGAGTGTCTGTTGTACTGATGATGAAAACAGTGTTTTAGTGTTTGTCCTTGTAAGTCAGAAAGTTGATCTTTTGTTCTTTATGTTAAATACAAGACAATATTAGTTTAAGTAGAAAAGTCTTGGTTTATGTTTTCTTTGGTAACTCTGAGCTTGACAGATTGAATGTTGAAGTTAGGCTGTTTAAATTATTTTTCAAACTATATATGAAGGAAATTGCA
This sequence comes from Poecilia mexicana, assembly GCF_051168715.1. Lineage (NCBI taxonomy): Eukaryota > Metazoa > Chordata > Actinopteri > Cyprinodontiformes > Poeciliidae > Poecilia > Poecilia mexicana. The sequence continues at coordinate 53,469,355 of NW_028263371.1, forward strand.
ACTATAGCATTTCACTCAAAGTCACGTGTTAATTAAAGTTTAGTTTTATTGGTAGAATGTAGCATGTCTGCAACAACAATGCAGTAAACATAAAATAAATACATCTATTTGATATTTTGTTCACTTTAAGTTCCTTGTTCTTACAGTATTTACAGACATTTATATACATATGTTTTTGAAATAAAAGACACAATTCAGAAAATACTGACACAGGATTTCATTTGAAAGGACTTAAATTATAAATAGACTATATTTGTTAAATTATAATTTATTACTCGTAAGCCTTACTGTTATCAATCTATAAGTTAATATAATCTTCAGTAATATTAAAATTAAAGCTTAAAAAACAATCTTATCTGAAATAAATTTAAAAACTCAAATGTTCTGTACTGCTGACTTGAAATTATGTTGTTGGTTAGGTTTGAGTGGCCTTCAATGTGGATTTGTTTGGGGGGGTTGAGGCTTTCACTGCCTGTGTATCATTTGTTTGGAGGAATTATAAATCAAGATGAAAATGAAAAGGAAAGATAAGTTATTTTAAAAATGGACACTGTGAAACATTTTTTTTTTTTAGAAAACGGCTGTGTGGATGTTTTGTAAATAAATGTAATGTTAGGAGTGTACGAGTGTTCAATAACGAGAGAAAAAAAAAAGAAACTCTGGTGTTGTGATGAACATGTGTGGTTTATTTGTACAGATGTCAGTTTGTCTCAGAGTTTATATAATAAAAGGTTTCATGTAAAGTTTGAGTCTGGTCATGGTTTGTGTTTTCATGAATGATTGCCACTTTTATCATGATGTGTCATTCGGTAAACAATGATACTTATAATGCAAAGTTGACCATTTTAATTTACTTTTAATACAAGTTTTAATGCAACGTTGCATAGAAATTGTCATTATTTACCAAATGACACTTCGCGACAGCAGTCGTAAACATTCATGGAAACTCCCTCATCTTCATGACAGCTGTTATGTCATGGCAGTGTCGCGTCAGTCTTATACACACCCTGTCAAAGTGTTACCTAATTAAGTTTCCAATTTTTTGTGCAACTTAAATCATAAATTAGCTCAGCTTTAAATCCTGAACAAACCCCCATATATTTTCAAAGAAAAACTCGATAATAATTCACCAGTTAGGGTTTATATAATTATTTTTACTAGTGAATTTAAGACTATAACTAAAATGAAGCTCCTAATTAGTCATTTGTATTTGTGCAATCATATAAATAATGTCATTTGTACTAGTAGCGTTGATGATCCTCACTAACATTCGTGAAACATAACATCTAAAAGTTACGATCTTAGCTGTGTAACTGATAAACAAGTAAGTGAAAGTTAGTTTACATTAATATTACACTGGATGTTGAATTAAATTGTGAAAAGGAGTCAGGATTCTCTGAGTTTTACGGGCAGCATAAAAATATTGTTTGAGAAATCTAGAACATTCTAATCACTTGTAAATGAGTAAAAGCTGTTTGGAGTCTAAAGCTGCTGTACCAGCTGTCACATGGTTGTCCTTTTCACTCCACTTGAGTTCTTCCAACCTTCAAAACGTGGTGCTAATAAATGACATACATATTGAGAAAATTTTGTAGCTATGGACTGCATTGATTTGTTTTTGTGAGTTAATTAGTAAAATGATGAGGTTTTATTTGTGGACATTGTTTTCAGTGTTGCTCAATATTTCCCGCAGAGCGTTCTAGCACCACCATCACCACTGTGGAAGAACGAGAGGAAACCTTCTACACTGGTGTCCAGTTACCACAGAAATCTAAAACACTTGAACTCAAGCCAGATCCCAAACGTTACTCTTCCACTTTAGAGAAGAAAAAAGAGAAGCCAGTTTTCCTCAGCCAGCTATCCCCAGCAGCCGTAACCTCAGGGGAAACAGCCAGACTTACAGTCAAGGTGTCCGGCTTTCCAAAGCCGATTGTTCAGTGGTCTCGCAATGGTAGAGTGATAAAAAGCTCATCTGCGTACAGGCTGGTAGAGGAGAAGGAGGAGTACACATTGGTGATCACCAAAGTTACGTCTGAGTACGAGGGCGAGTACTCGTGCACTGCCACCAACAGGTTTGGCCAGACAACATGCACCACATACCTAGAAGTGAAAAAGCCCGACATCAGCCATGCAGAGAGGTGGGTAGAGAAAATGTTTAAGGTCACAGGTCAACCACCTACATTTACTGTTCAGATCCAACCTGTTAGATGTTCAGAGGGAGGGGAAGTTTATTTTAATTACAAAACCACAGGAGATCCAGTTCCTGATGTGAAATGGTTGAAAGGGGCTTTCCAAATCCAGCCCAGCAGAAACTGCATCATAGTAACCAACCCAGATGGATCTGGCCTAATCAATATCAAGAGCGTCAAACAGGAAGACAGTGGCCTATACACATGTAAAGCCTCCAACCAGTTTGGTGAGGCAACCTGTAGTGCTGAGCTTGTTGTGTTTAGGGAGTCAGTCTCCGTTTCACACAAAGAGGAGCAGCTGACCGTGGTTCAGAAAAAATCCTATAAGGTCTCAGTATCAGAACAGGCGACCGAGTCTCGTCTGTATCAGGTCAGCCTTCCAGGCCAGGACAAAACCCGATCAGATCAAATGGTTTACACCATTGGTACTGAAGACAGGAAGATCATTCCTAGTGAGCAGGTGGCCTCGCTTGGGGAGGTGGACATCTCTGCTGCAACCATCCATCGTGAGACACTGACCCAACAGGCAGCTGTGCTTCAGACTCATGAGGTAGAGGAGAGGGTTTCTGTGGTTCCCACTCACCCGCCTCAGGCATCAGCTGTTCCTGGGAAGCAGCTTCACATGGCAGCATTTACATCCTCTGTGGAAGAGAGTCAGGGCCTCACAGAGCAGCACTGTGACCGCATTCAGAGTCCTGAGGTCATTGAACTGCAGCTGGCAAGAGAAAAACAATCAAAATTAATGTCTGCTGTGGCAGAGGAGCTCACCCCACTTTCAACTGTCAGCACAGAGCTTCTGCATGACAGGAAGCCTGCTAAAGTCAAGCCCACCTCCGAACCCAAACACCTGGTCAGCGGGCATCAGGTAGAGTCGCAACTTTCTATTGTAAGAGAGCAGTCTGAGGATATCCCTGGACAACAGCAGGAGAAGAGCTACAGGGTGAAGGAAGGTATTAAAATTTTATATTCAGCTCAGTCTATGGAGAAACAAGTATTGGAAGAAGGCCACACAGCTGAACTATCAACAGCAGAATCTGCTGTCAAATCCACCATTAAGAAAGAACAGCGACGGCCTATTTTAGCCTCAATCAGTGAGTCCAAACAGACTCTTTCTAAGGAGACAGGGTTCTCAATGCAGATGCCTGCTGAAGAAGCAGCTCAGCTTTCTAAAGATAGAATAATGAAGGCAGCTTTAAATGCTGAAGAAAGGCAAATACTGCAGGCTGAGCCGACTAAAGAACTGCCATGTCTGGACAGGGCAGTGACTATTCAGTCACATGTAGAAAGTGGGAAGGTATTGCACCTGCAGGTCATCACAGACCAAGACCTCCTTTCATCTGAAAAGAGCTTCAGTTCTGAAAAACCAGCACCTGAGCAGGCAGATACCAGGAAGAGTCCCACCCTGTTGCACACTGTAAGTCAGGATGAGCAAAGAACTGTTTTTTGTGAAGACATATCAGAGTTTGAAGCGAAGGCCAGCTCGATAGCCATTCAACCCCAAAAAGAGGCTCAGACTTTGCTGCATCTCCAGTCAATAATGCCTGTAGAGGTGCTGCCTAAAGAGGGCATTTTCACAGATGAAAAGCCTAATGAACAGGTAGCAACACAGAAGCATGAAAAATCAAGGAGCCATGCAGCTGTCTCAGAAGAAAGACGAGAACTCACAGCAGATTACCATGCAGAGCTAGATTTGTCAGTGACCGGGGTTCAGTCTAACATTCGAACTGAGCCCAAGCCTCAGAAAATCCTCCAGGTCTCCTACCAGCCCATGCAGCTGCCAAAGGAGACCCCCATTACTGTTGATCTCAAGCACCAGAAAGCTTTAGTTCAGAAAGAAGATCGCTGGAATGTGATGCATGTCACCAGTGTAGCAGACAGTCAGGTCCTAGAAGAGGGACACACAGAAACTTTGTCAGGTGTGGACAAGTTTAAATGTCTAACAACCACAGAGCCTAAAATGCCCACTGAACCAGTCCAGATTGAAGAGAAGGAGATCTCCACTGAGAGCAGCATCTCTCTGGAGGCAGCAGAACAGGACTTTGCTGTTCAGATCCAAGAGGGTCAGTCCGTTAGGCAGTCGATAGTGATGGATGAGAAGCAAGTGTTGACAGGGGAGCTTTCTCAAGAGATCTTCAAGTCTGAGTCGACTGAAGTTATAGTCAGCACACAACCAAAACTGTCCCTATTGGCATCAGAATCCAAAGACAGCACTGCTCTCCCCAAAGAGATGATGTTTGTGATTCAAATCCCTAAACCTTCCAGTCTGAATATACGGCATCAGCTCAGAGAGGCACTGCAGTCTGCTGTTGCCAGCGACCAGCCAGTCCTACTGGCTGATGTTGTTGGAAAGTTACAGACTGTGGAAGTGCAGGAGGTCAAAGTTCAGCGAGAACCCAAACGGTCTATGTTTACATATCTGATCACAACAACAGGTGCCCCCATGGAGATCACACTAGCTTTTGAAGGTGAATACCCGCAAAAGGCTGATCTCAGGACCGAACTCCAGGCGGCTTTCCACTCTATTGTGTACCAGGAGGCTCATGTTCTTACCTCAGAGCAACCAGGCACCATGCAGCTAGACAAACCCCAGAGGGCTCATGTTTCCTCAGCCAGGTCAGAACAAATGCTTTCTACAATGGTAGAGTCCGTGCGTGTGGCAGAGAGTACAGTAGATTTCACAGCTGCGAAATCTCAGGCTGCTGCACTTAAGATTGAGTCTGATGTCACAGTTGAATGCGCTGCAGAAGAGGGGCAGGTTGTAGTTCAAGAATCCAAGAGAGCAAAGGTAGAAAAGTCCATCTCATCTAAGACCAAGATAACCACAGAGACTCAGGTGGCCTTTGAACAGTCGGTTCAGGTATCAAGAAAAGAAATGAGGTCTGTTACGGTAGAAAGTAAAGGAAAAGAAGTGGGAGCAGCTTTTGTCACTTCTGCTCTGCCTCTTGCCACCATCCCCACTGAGCAAACACTAGATGTAAGCATCCAGCAGGAGCACAGGGAAGAGATCTTCAAAGAGGAAGTCACTTTATCCAGACCAGAGCAGAGAGAATACCCTGAAATAGTCACCTCCCTACAGGACTTAGCTATTGAAGAAGGTGGTGAAGTCACCTTTATTACAACCATTAAATTTGCAACAAAAGTAAGCTGGTTTTTCAATGGCCAATTGGTGAAATCTGGCAAAGAGTTCAAGTGTTTCAAAGACCATGACACATATTCACTGGTTATCAACAAAGTTGTCAAGGAGAGACATCAAGGAGAATATGTTTGTGAGGCTGAGAGTGAAGCCGGCAGGACAACAACATCTTCAAGACTCACTGTGGTCCCAAGAGGTTTGCTAACAGGACAAATATATGTACCATTCATTCACCCATCCATTTTCTATGAGCAACTAATAATTCACATGAATTTCTTCATTTCAAGCGTCTCTCATTTAAGTACTTTGTATTTATCACTTTGGTTTTATATCCATTTCATAGCTCAGCATGAGCACTGTTAGGGTTCCGCATGGGCACTGGATTGCACTAACTCACTGTGTTTTGTTTGTCCCACATCATTTCTTGATCTTTATGTCCTAAAGACCAGGGCCATCACAGCCATGCAAAGACCACCTTGTGGTCCTGTGGTTTATTACCATCTTTCAGTATTGATTCTCATGGTCACTGGTCTTTGGGACACTTCACAGCCTTTTTAGGATCACCGTGGCATGCAAGAATCAACAGGTTGGTCTGTCACAGTCTTTATAGGTTCATTTTTGCTACATTGCCAGACTTTCTGCATGTTTGAGGGCTTCAACTTGGCATTGCATCATTTTCACAAAGATTTTCCTTTTTTCAGCTGGAACCCTAGCCCCATGAGAACCTTCTGTGAAAACATGGGGCTAATGTTCCTGCTCTTTTTCTCCTCCACAGTCACTGCTGAACTGCCTTCCACCATTGCTGTACATTCCACCTTTCATGCTCCTGTCAGTTTTTTTTTTTACTTAACAAAAGCTGTGGATGTCATAGCTAACATCTATGTTTCACTGTCTCTGTGTGTGCCTCAGTGCCACCTGTTTTCAGGCAGAAAATCAACCCTGTAGAGATCAACGTTGGAGGCCATGCAAAGTTCGACTGCGAGACCGAGGATGCGCCGAACGTGACCTTCAAGTGGTACAAATCTAACATTGAAATCAAACAGAGTGAGAAGTACCGGATCATCAGCCGCCACACAGGGTCTTCACTGGAGCTCCTGAATCCTGTGAAGGCTGACAGCAGTGAATACACCTGCAAGGCTTCGAACCAACACGGCTCTGATAGCTGCACTGCCTCGCTCATCGTGACTGGTAAGATCCCAGTGGGAACCTTTTTCATTTTCTATGCATGTTTGTGTTGGAGACAGAGAGAGAGAATTATATTCATGTTCTGTGTTAATGTGACTCAGTATGGTTTGGAAGGTGCTGTTTGACTCTGACCCAACATGTTTATGCAGAGGTTTAAAATGTCCTCAATGTTGAATCCACATCCCTCACTAAGTTGCAAAGTTTGGTTTGTTTCTGATGTTTTTTTGCTACTCATTAAACGCTGTGTATGTCCTACCTGCTTTCCATAGAGATGTATCCCCCAGTGTTTGTTTCAAAACCAGAGCCAATGACCTTATTTGTGGGCAAACAAGCTGTTCTCCAGTGCTCACTCACTGGATCTTCACCAATGGAGGTTGTCTGGCACAAGGACAACATAGCCATCGCATCTGAAGGGAATTATGTCATAAAAAGTGAAAAGAACAAGTATTCTCTTCACATTAAAAGTCTCGAGTTGACTGATCAGGGAGTGTACCTGTGCAAGGCCTCCAACAGTGTCGGCACTGCTACTTTTACCACAGAGCTTACAGTTATAAGAAAACCCAGCTTTGTTAGGACCTTTGAACCAACATCAGCTGCTGTCAATGACCCACTAAAACTGGAGTGCCAGGTGGATGAGGACACTGCGGTGACCGTCACCTGGACCAGGGATGGCAAAAAAGTCCACCTGAGCATGGACTGTAAGATGTCCTTTGAGGATAAGGTGGCAGTTCTTGAGATTCCCAAGTCCAAGCTCAAGGACTCTGGGAAATATGTTTGCACAGCCACAAATGAGGCTGGGAGTTCATCCTGTGAGGCTGTGGTAACAGTTCAAGGTAAGAACCTGCAGGTGATCACTGCTGGTAAAAACTTTTGGTGGTCTATCCGAACTGCAAGCTGCTGCTAATGTGTTGCAATGTTGTCCTTTGTTTTGCCTTTTGTCTTTATTTTTTTGCTGATGTTCTTCTGTGTCTGTTTTGACAATGTTTTTAAGTCTCAGTGTCTCCAAACATTCTTTCAGAACCCCCTGCTTTTGTCAGGAAAATGGAGTCTAAGTTTACCTGGAAGCAGGGTGCAGCTGCGCGTTTACAATGCAGTGTTAAAGGATCACCTGAACTTCACATCCACTGGTTCTGGAATGACAGAGAGCTTAGTGATGGAGAGAAATATAAAATCACCTTTAAGAACGGAGTTGCATCTGTGGAAATATTAAACCTTCTGGTGACAGACAGTGGAAGTTACACATGTGAGGTGTCGAATAATGCCGGTAGTGAGAGCTGCTGCACTGTGGTTGCTGTTAAAGGTTTGTTCTGAGAGAGACTTACATGATTCTCTGTGTTCAGTTCAGAAAATATTACTTTTAATCCCACACACTTTAATCTTTTGACATTCAGAGCCTCCATCTATTAGAAAAGATCTGCAGACCGTAGAAGCTGTGAAAGGTGCAGCAGCTCAGCTGGAGTGTGAGATTGCAGGAACGGCTCCTTTTGAAATCAGCTGGTTAAAAAATAAGAAGCCCATCACAGGTGATCATAAGTATAAAATCATCTCCCAAGATTCTCTGTCAAGACTAGAGATCCAGACCTTTGAAAGCGCAGACATTGGAGATTATCAGTGTGTCGTTTCCAACGATGTGGGGAAGGTAACCACCAAGGCCTCAGCTAAGCTGAAAGGTTGGTAAACCCGTTAAAGGCTGAGGATTAGTGCTGCACCTGAAACTCAGATTTTAACATGTTACGTGTTTTTGTAGAGCCACCATCTTTCTCAAAGAGAATTGAAAGTGTTACAGCAGTGTTGGGAAATGCAGTGAAGCTACAAGGAACCATAAAGGGCTCAGCTCCCATCACTGTTAAATGGATGAAAGACTCTGAAATACTCAGAGATGATGATCCAAATATCAAGATGGTTTTTGAGAACAACGTTGCAAGCCTTTCTATAACAGCAGTGGCCATTAACCATGGTGGCAAGTACTCATGCCAAGCAGAAAACCAGGCTGGGCAGCAAAAATGTGAAGCCACTCTGACTGTGCAAGGTCAGGGAAAATCTTTGATGCAGATGACATTGTACAAATCTCTTTCTCTTAATAACCACCTAATCTGTCTTACACCAGAACCTGCTAGAATTGTAGAACCTGCAGAGTCCATTAGTGTGACTGCAGGGGACTCAGCCACGTTGGAGTGTACAATCTCTGGAAGCCCAGAGCTGAAAGTGAAGTGGTTCAAAGATGGGAAGGAGATGATAAGTGGGCGGAAATACAAGATGACATTGAAGGACAACGTAGCCACCATGAAGATTTTGACAGCGGAGAAAGGAGACACTTCGGAGTACAAGATGGAAGTGTCCAATAAAGTCGGGAAAGACCAGTGCACATGCTCAGTCACTGTCTTAGGTTAGCTAGCTGTTCTACAAATTATGTACAGTATATGGGTCCTTCATAATGTTTGGGACATTGATCCATTTTTCTGTGAAACTCTGATTGTCAGTGTGAAACAATTCAGACATGATTAACATGACCATTCAATACTGTTTCTGAGGCTCTATCCACACCAGCTTCTGTATTTTGTAAAACGGTCTCACTCTTGGAACAAGATGCCACATAAACAATTAGGATTTTTTTTAACACAAACTCTCATTTTCTCCTGAATCTTTTGCCATTGAACTTCCACTGTGATCTAAAGAAGTTGCTCCTCCTGGGTTGTCATGGAGTTCATGTATCTTTGTGTCTTGTTCATGAGAGACTGTAGGATAGATCAAAAGAGGGATGGACAGATAAAAGTCTCTTCTGCACTAATGCAGGCACCTGTCCAGTCGGCTAGCTCTCTTCCCTTACACTTTCCTTTATGAAGAAACATGAAGACACAAAACCCCTGGAGAGACGATGTATCCCTTCTGCCTTGAGAACACCTTGGGATCCCCTAAAATGGGCTGGAGAGCTTCTCTGAAGAAAGGGAGGGCTTTTAGGATTTTCTTCTTTGTCCCAAATCCCATGACCCAATTTTAGATAAACGGATTAATTGGAACTGTCTGTGGACAGTAATCTCTGACAGCTGCCTTTTGCAGGCTGATCCTCAAATGTTCATTTACATTACCATAGTGATGATTCTTTTATGACAGCAGTGAAGATTTTCCTTTGGGATTCATGAGGCCACCATGTTAGATCTTCTTAAAGAGATTCTGCACCTTTGATTTTGCTTTTGAGTTTGATAATTGCTTGACTTAACTTTCATTTGTTCGGCTTTTCTTCTCATGTTGAACAACTACAGACTCCGTAAGATAGAAATGCTCCATATCACAGTAAAAAGAAATGAAACATAGCCCAGCAATTACAAATATCTGGAAAACCAATTGTCCAAAACAGCCTGACTGTGATTGAGAAATTGTACTTTCTACTTGGGGGAGCTGAAATGTGCACTTTAAGCATGTCTGAAATGTTAGATTAATAATTTCATACAAGAAAGAAGAGCGGGGAAGCTTAGAAAAATAAATACCAAACATTATGAAGGACTCTGTGTACCAGGTTATTAGAAAGCAACACTTTTTACCTCTCAAAAGTTGCTGCTTTTGAGAGGTAAATTGCAAAGTGCTGAACCAGCGGTGATTACTCCAACGTTTTGATGACTTGTTAAATTAAACTCTTTGTCCATTTGCCTTGGATTGGTTTTCCATGGCAGATGTAGAAGGAAGTTGGTTTTGATGACTGTGGTCTGAAAGTAAATCAGTATGAATACTTTAAACTTAAGAGACAGTGTCCAGCATATGATTTTGTCTTGGGTTTAGTTGAACAACTCTTTACAGAAGCAACACAACAGTGTTTATAAATGAGGTGCTTTTTCTTCAACTACCAGATCGGATAATGCCTCCAACTTTCACCAAGTCCCTGAAAAGAGTCGACGGCAACATTGGTAATGATGTGTCCATGGACTGCAAGGTGTCTGGGTCCCAACCCATGACCATTGTTTGGTTCAAAGATGACCAGGAAATAGAGTTGGGAGCCAAATTTCAATCAGAGTTCAAAGATAGCTCTGCCACACTGAGAGTCAGTCGGCTGGAAAAGGCAGACTCTGGAGTTTACAAATGCAAAGCCACCAACTCGGCTGGCTTTAAAGAAACCAGTGGCACGCTCTACGTCAAAGGTTATGAGTCTTTGTCTTATTTTCCCTTTCTTTCTTTCTCTTGTGTGACGTTTGAAGAATTTCATGTTAACATGACAAGACTATTTGTTTTTTGTTGGTGGCCTCCAGAGCCCCCAGAGTTCACAGAGAAACCAGAAAACCAGGCTGTTATACCAGGAGCCAAAGTCTCCTTCAGGGCAGCCTTCACTGGAACTGCTCCTTTGGCTGTTAAATGGTTCAAAGAGGAAAAAGAGGTTGTAACTGGAGGCATTTATTTTATAAAGAAAGATGCTTCTTCCAGCACTCTGGAGCTTCACTCTGTGAAACCCAGTGATTCCTCTCAATACATCTGCCAAGTGTCCAACGATGCTGGGAAAGTGGATTGCTCCACAGTTCTCTTTGTGAAAGGTTCTTGTCCTCATTATAACTGTGTCCTTAAATCCCTGACATTGAAGTGACACTTACAAGCCTTGTGTCCTCTAATGAATGTTAACCTCTTCTCCCAGAACCTCCTGTGTTTGTACGAAAGCTTGACGCGACCAAGCTCGTCACAAGTGGCGTCTCCATCAGGTTGGAGTGCAAAGTGTCAGGCAGTCCGGTCATCAGCTTCAAATGGTTCAAGGATGAGATGGAGATCAGCTCCAGTCCTAAATATACAATCAGTGTGTCTGATGTAGAAGCAACTCTTGAAATATTGAACTGTGCAACTGGGGTCAGTGGCGATTATGTCTGTGTTGCATCAAGTGAAGCAGGCAGTGATCGATGCAGCAGTACAGTTACTGTCAAAGGTTGGTTCATCTACAGGAAGATCTCCTGAATTTCGTTGGTTAATTGCAGTTTTAGTAAAGATAGTTTGATTTATTTAACTTTCAGTCAAAGATTACTGTAAACTTTGTATTATACTTATTCAGTCCAGTCTTCTGCTCGCTGACCAACATCATTACTGTCTTCTAGAACCACCGGTGTTTGTCCGTAGCTTGGAGGCCAAAGATGTTGTGAAAGGTTCTGAGATGATGTTGGAGGGCCAAGTCTCTGGCTCTGCTCCTTTCACTGTGTCATTTTACAAAAACGCCAAGGCAATCAGAAATGACAAGAGACACAAAATCACAGTGAAAGACGATCTGGTGGCTCTGCAAGTGCAGGCGGTCGAGGCTGGAGATGTTGGCTTGTACCAGTGCACTGTTGAGAATGAAGTGGGGTTGTCAACCTGTGAATGTCAAGTGACACTCAAAGGTTGGTTAGATGCACCTATATTTTGTCCAAAACTTTAATCTATAGTCAAAGACTTTCAGACTTGATATGTGTGATATCTTGAGATTTTCATAATGTCCATCTTTGACTTATAGAACCACCGTCTTTTGTAAAAAAGCTTGAAAATGTCAGTTCATTGGTGGGCAGTGATGTTTCTCTCCAATGCACACTGAAGGGCTCTGAGCCCATTACTGTGACCTGGCTAAAGGACAACCATGAGCTCAAAGAAGCTGAAAATGTTAACATTTCATATGAGAACAAGACTGCCCTGCTGCACATTAACGGATTGCACAACAAACGTGGAGGAAAATATTCCTGCCAGGCACAGAATCAGGCTGGTAGCCAGACATGCTCTGCTGTTCTGACAGTCAAAGGTTGGTTAAACCTTTTAATTTTGGGTTACGCTCTCATTTTATAGTTATAATCTTAGTCATTCATATTTTAATAAAATAACAAGCAAGAGGTTTCACTGAAACAGCCAATGTCTTCACATTTAACCTAAAGTTGCAAAGTGTAGCAATAACTCATTTCAGATTTTTTTATATAGCAACAGTCCTCTACAAACTTCATGTCAAGGCAATTTGCAACACAAACAAGTCCAGTTTATATCCAGATCTATATAATTCATATTCTTTTTAACTTGACCACTAGATGTCAGTATTTGTTATACAGTTCTCCTTTAGGTAATTGCCCTAACAGCTATTGATCAGATCTCCAAAAACCATCTCATCATACAAATGTTAGCATTTAGCATTGGTTTCAACCATCAACCACTGCTTATTGGGGAAAAAAATAGACATCTACACAACCTGCTAGATTAGGTATGTCCAAGTGTTTGTTAGAAGGGAACAGATTGGGAATGAACCGATATGAATGACTCTGCAAGTAAAAAAGAACCAGATGCTTCTCCTGAAATGTTAATTTTCTCTTTAAAATAATTCTTCTTGATGTATCAGAACCAGCTAAGATCACAGAAGAGGCTAAGTCCATCAGTGTGACTCAGGGGGATCCGGCCACACTGGGGGTCAGGTTCTCTGGTACAAAACCACTGAAGGCCAAATGGCTTAGGGCCGGCAAGGAGCTGACCTCAGGCCAGAGATTTAAAGTACAGACCACAGACACCAGCTCTGTGCTCAAGATTCTCAAAACTGAGAAAAGTGACAGTGGTGAATTCACCTTTGAGATTTCTAATGACGTTGGACAAAGTTCTTGCGAGGCCACGCTCACCGTTCTTGGTCAGTGCTTAATGTGCACGGGTAACATTAAAGTAAACTTTGCTTGTTTTCATCCAAATTTGCAACTTGTAACCCTTGTTTTTATGTTATTCATGTCAGATCAAATAATTCCTCCATCCTTTACGAGAAAACTGAAGCAAACAGAAGGTATTAAAGGATCATTCGCTCATCTGGAATGCCTTGTGTCAGGCTCCCTGCCGATTACTGTCCAGTGGTACAAAGACGAGAAGGAGATTCAGGCTGATGATAGACATAAATGTACATTCTTTGAGAATGTTGCTTGCCTGGAAATCTCTGATCTTCACCTTAAAAATGGTGGAAGTTATACATGCATCGCCAAAAACAAAGCAGGGACAGTCCAGTGCTCAGGAATCTTGTTCGTAAAAGGTCTGAAATGGTTGATTTGTCTGGTTTTATTGTTAACTAAGGATTTTCTTCACAAGCAGTGAATTGCTTCTCTGTTTCAGAACCACCATGCATTCTTGAAAAGCCTGAATCCATGAATGTGTTACCTGGATCAAAGGTCCAGTTTAATGTACTGCTCTCTGGCACACCCCCACTGAACATCAAATGGTTTAAAAACAAGAAAGAGATTTTATCAAGTGCTGATTGCTCTGTGATTAAAGACAACACATCCAGTTCACTGGAGCTTTTCTTTGCTAAGAGCTCAGATTCTGGAGACTATGTGTGTGAAATTCAGAATGATGTGGGATCCACTTCCTGCCAAGCAACGCTGTTCGTCAAAGGTTCTCTGTCGTAACTTTATATTTGAATCTCCTGCAGATACACATTTTAATTTGTTTACAGATTGTAATTGTTTTTATGTAGTTGCTTGTTCTGAATAGTGATGCTTTACTCATTAAGTCTAGACCAGTGGTTCTCAATATTTTTATAACAAGTATCAACTAAGTAAGTATTGACAAACTTGCTGTTAGCAGTTATGGTCATTAAGCACATCATTTAAATAGCTGATGTCTGTTTACATTCATATTTACCTCAGAATTGATTAAAACCAACATTTCTTCTGAAAGCTTTTAATCCAATTCAAATACCACAAATCATGCACATACCACAGTTTGAGAACCAGAGGTCTAAACCATTTGAAAGTAGCTCAAGAGAAAATTCTCATATCTCACATTTTAAGCCCCAGCTGTACTCATCATGATAGTTTCTAAAGTTTATTTATACCGCAGCTCATTTGGCTTCTTATTTTACTTCTCAGAGCCTCCTAAGTTCACTCGGACACCGGACCGTGTGTCCGTAGTGCGTCCCGGGCAAAGCAAAGTGTTTGAGTGCCAGGTGATCGGCACACCTGAAATAGACATGTATTGGTTCAAGGAGGGCTCTGAGATCAGCGCCAGTGATCGCTTCAAGATGGCCTTTGTAAACTCTGTGGCTACTCTGGAGGTTTGCGGGGCTGAAGCTAAAGACGGGGGTCTTTACTACTGTGAGGCTCGCAATGAGGCTGGCAGTGAGAGCTGCAGCATGGAGCTCAAAGTGAAAGGTTTGTTGGGCTGGAGCGTCGAGAATCCAAACACTAGGAAATTATCCTTAAAGTCAAATTGGTAGAGAGTTTTTCATGCTCTATTTAGTAGATGTCTCTTTGAAGCTAAATGACCTAATGGACCTAACTCACTACAATTATGTGGTTAAACACATGTATAGCATCAAATATTTACTAGAGAATTACCTCTTGAGGTAAAGTTATATGACAGTTTTTCTTCTTTCGTCTCAGAACCACCAACTTTTATTAAAGAACTTTCTCCAGCTGATGTTGTGAAGGGTTCAACAGCATCTTTTGAGTGCCAGATTGCCGGAACAGGTCCATTTGAGATAACCTGGCACAAAGATGGAAAAGAGATCAAGCCCAGTGCAAAACATGGCTTTTCCCAGATAAATGACACTTTGACCCTAGAGATCCACAGATGTGACGGTGTAGATGTGGGTGAATATCAGTGTACTGTAGCTAATGAGGTTGGGACCTGCACTTGTAAAACAACTCTAAGCCTCAAAGGTTGGTTTCTTTAGATGTAAAAGTCCCCTATTTTTAGTTTGTGAAGTGAAAACCGCTGACTTCACATTATTTTTTCCAATAGAACCTCCAACCTTTACCAGGAGGATTGAGGACAGTGTTACGGTCCTGGGTAAACTGGCACAGTTTCAGTGTGTTGTTGTGGGTTCTCCAACTCTTTCTGTCCAATGGCAGAAAGATGAGAGCTGGATTTTGGAGGATCCAAGGATTGAGAGAACTTTTGAAAACAATGTGGCGACTCTCAGGATTTCTGCCTGTGAAGCGTCTCATTCAGGCAGATACAGCTGCCAGGTGATAAACGAGGCTGGGCAAGATAAATGCTTCGGCACTCTCACAGTTCAAGGTAATCTGCTCAACCAACAATCCTTACTCCATACTTTTCACACTTACAAAGACATTTCATTATGTACACCTTGCTAGCACCGGGTTGGGTCCTTTGTTCTCAGAAATATCCTAATTCTTCATCCCATTTATTCAACAAGGTGCCTGAAATATTCCTCTGAGATTTTGGTCCATATTGACATGATATCATAATCCTAAATGCATCATATCATATTATGCAATAGAAAAGATGTACCTATAAAGTGGATGGTGAGTGAATATTACAGCAAGGAATCGATTTAATCCTGACTTTGCTCTGCGTTGTAGAACCTCCTCAGATCTTAGAGAAGCCTGAGGAAATCAAGGTAACAGTCGGAGATCCAGTCAGTCTGGACTGTAAGGTGAAAGGTTCACCTGAGCTCAAGGTGAGATGGATGAAAGATGGCAAGGAGCTTCAGTCCATAAGGCAGCACAAGCTTGTCTTTGAGAACAACATCAGCAGCCTAAAGATTCAGGGAGTGCAGAAAGCAGATGAAGGAGAGTATGTGTTTGAGGTGTCAAACCACATCAGCAGCTGCTCCTGCAAAGTTAAACTGGTCGTATTAGGTTGGTGCGACCATCCCGACTAATGAGCTTCATCAGCTACACACTGATTCAATCATATTGACCTTCTTACTCCTCTTTTGGTGACAGAGCAAGTAATTCCTCCAAGCTTCATCAAACCACTGGTAGAAATGCAGGAGATTCTGGGCTCATTTGTTCAGATTTGCTGTAAAATATCCGGTTCCCTCCCAATCTCTGTGGAGTGGCAGAAAGATGGGAGTAAAATCTCCAGTGGTGTCAAACACAAACTGATCCAGCAGGACAACTCCGTGTCTGTGGAAATCGAACAGCTTGAGAGACCTGATGCTGGGTCGTATTCTTGCAAACTGACCAATGCAGCTGGGAGCTGTGAATGTAGTGGATCCCTCAGGGTCAAAGGTCAGACACTGCTCTTCAGTTTGACTGGTCGTAATGTACTGAAACAAAGGTGAGTACCTCTTAAACCCGGTTTATTGTCTTGCCTTCAGAGCCTCCCAGCTTTGTGTTGCTGCCCGAGTCACAGGCGGCTCTGCCCAATGCCACAGTTCGCTTCAAAAGCACGTTTACGGGCACGCCGCCCTTTACGGTCAAATGGTTCAAGGACGACACGGAGCTCATGACCGGGCCAACATGTTTCACAGGCGTGGATGAAACGTCCTGCTTCTTAGAGCTCTACTCAGTGGCCGTCGCTCAGAGTGGAATTTACTCTTGCCAAGTCAGCAACGATGCTGGTTCTGTACGCTGCAGTGCAGATTTGACTGTCAAAGGTTGGGACTCACAATTTTCTGAATCGATTCTTCATCTCATGCTCCAGCTAAACCCATCCTTCCTACTTTATAGTGCAGTGATTCTGTTCACTCAGATGTAGTACATCAAAATGTGTCTGGTCTTTGTATTGCATTCGCTGCTAACTCATGACTGTCAGCTTGTATGCTCTGTTACTGTCTGTTCTGTTTGCTTCCAGCTGCTGATTGTCTGTCTGTGTTTTGGCCTTCCAGAACCACCTGAGTTTGTGCTGAAACTTCCCGCCACTAAGTTTGTAAAGCGGGACGAATCACTCCGCCTGGAGTGCAAAGTCCGTGGCACAGCCCCTCTGAAAACAACCTGGTACAAACACGACACCAAGGTCTCGGACGGGGGCAACTACAGGACCTCGTTTGTTGACTCGGTAGCTGTCCTGGAGCTGGTGTCCAGCAGCTTTGATGATGACGGAGTTTACACCTGTGAAGCTCAGAATGATGCTGGCAGTGTGAGCTGCAGCACCACACTTACGGTTAAAGGTCAGCCTCCCACGGACGTCTAACAAGCCTCTAATACTTGGTGCTCATGGTTAAAGCTGACATCTGTAACAACTCCTCTTTATCTCCATCTTGAATCTGAGCAACCACCATCAGAAGTGCTCTTCTTCACCTTAATCATTAATCAGATTGACTTCACTTGTACCTTCTTCTGAAATGAAACACAACGTATTAACAAACTATAATAAATTCTAACATATTTCCTCGATAACTCATATTCTAGCCATATTCTAGCCATACTTAACTACATACTAAACAAACACTACTTCCTAAACATCTGATTCCACCTCATTCTACATCCCCACTGCAAAACCACAAGAAGTTACAAAGTATTTTTGTCTAGTTAGGAGGGTAAATATCTTATTACATTTAAAATGTGACAAAACTGACTTGGTAACTTCTCAGCAGTATACAGGGGCTTATTTTAAATCAATAATTATTGAATATTGATTAAAAAAAATACCAGCTCCATTGGCAAATTTTTTCACTTGTTACTCAACATTTTCCCATGTTATAAGTGAACAAATCTGCCAGTGGAACTAGTACGTTTTATTGATATTCAAGAATTATTTACTTAAAACAAGCTCACATCTTACTGGAAAGCTACTTGAGTTAGTTTTAGTTTTATTTTAAGTAGACTGATATTTTCACTAGAAACAAAAATATTTGGTAAGTTTTTATTGTTAAGTTTATTGATTGGCCTACAAACCCTTTATTCCCTGTTTTTTTACTAAATAATAACACATTTTCCTAACACCTTCTAACATCATCTGGGCTTCGGTCCAGTCAACACTGATCCTCCAAGATGTAAACACGCCATCTGAATAATTTCTTAAATCTTCTAACTGAAGATAATTCCTCTAAAATGGCCTCCAAAGACTCAAACCCAGAACCCTCTTTGTGCTGCCCCCTTTTAATTGTTACAATTGTCTAAGTTGACCTTGTTAACAACCTGCTAGTGATTTTCTTACATTTTGAACTTGGAGCAAAATTCACCTTAATCCATCCAAACTCTTGAGTTTATGCGTGGACCCAACATTTTATCTTTAAACACATTAAGTGTTGTTTCTGCAAATTTACAATTAACAACTAACTGTGGGTCAAATTTTTTTTATTCTTTTCTATTTTTACAATGCAACTTTCTTTTAATTTCCAGATAAGTTTCTACTGATCTGTCAGCAGTTTTTCCCTCCACTAACTGCACACTTTGACCTTCACCTTCACTAAAGTTACCAATCTCATTTAATTTTCAACTTGTTTTTCTTTTTTAGGAGCTGTTTCTGACGTAGTTCCAATATGTAAACCTTATTTATCCCTGATTTCCACCAAATAAATCACATTTAGACCAAGCAGTTTGGTCCTCAGGTGCATCTCAGTAATTTAGAAGGAAGTTCATGTATTTCATAAAACTTGAAACTCATTTACAGATTCATTAAACACACACAGTGGATTTTTTATTCTCATTATTTATAGCCAATTAAATCCCAAAATTTAGTTTTTTTGAAAATTATAATATTACATAAGACCAATTAAAACAAATGAAGCTCCAACCAATTATTGAATCCAAATACTGTGCAGTGTAAGGTTATTTATCTGCTAAAATTGCCATTTAATTTGGTCTTATGTATCATTTTGAGTTTCAGTAACTGGAAGTCAAACTTATCACAATTAACAGAAATAAGCAACTGAAAAATTTCACCCTATTTAAAATTACTGAAACATATGAACTATGCACCTCTGTGTCAGAAAAACCCCTGAAATGATCTAAGAAGCAAAACCAAAATCTGTTTATGTAAAAAAACACCTGAAAGCAAAGACTGAAACTAAGTGTAAAAGTTATTTCCACTCTCATTTTAGTCAAGATATAGCAATAAAAATAACCTTTTACTTGTTTTAAAGGTAAAAGGCAGGTAATAGTTGATCACACATCTGGAATTCATGAATTAAACTTTAAAAGAAAACATGAGATTGTTTAGCCTGGAACTAAACCTCCAATCAGAACTGCTCAACAACAGGAATATAAATCACAGCTGATTTATTCCTAAACAGAGTTGAAATTGTGCTGATAAAATAAAATAAAAATTTCAGTCATTTTTCTTCAGTTTTCGGCTAAATTCTGATTTTTGGAACCATATACAGTTGTGGTCAAAAGTGTACATACACTTGTAAAAAATCATAATGTTATGGCTGTCTTGAGTTTCCAATAAGTTCTACAACTCTTATTTTTCTGTGATAGAGTGATCGGAACACATACATGTTTGTCACAAAAAACAGTCATAAAGTTTGGTTCTTTCATAAATTTATTATGGGTCTGCTGAAAATGTCACCAAATCTGCTGGGTCAAAAATATACATACAGCAACATTAGTATTTGGTTACATGTCCCTTGGCCATTTTCACGGCAACTAGGCGCTTTTGGTAGCCATCCACAAGGTCCTGGCAAGCTTCAGGTCGAATGTTTGACCACTCTTCTTGACAGAATTGGTGCAGTTCAGCTAAATGTGATGGTTTTCTTGCATGAACCTATTTCTTTAGCACTGTCCACATGTTCTCAATGGGGTTGAAGTCAGGACTTTGGGAAGGCCATTCTAAAACCTTAATTCTAGCCTGGTTTAGCCATTCCTTTACCACTTTTGATGTGTGTTTTGGGTCATTGTCTTGTTGGAACACCCAACTGCGCCCAAGACCCAACCTTCGGGCTGATGGTTTTAAGTTTTCCTGCAGAATTTGGAGGTAATCCTCCTTCTTCATTATCCCATTTACTTTCTGCAAAGAACCAGTTCCACTGGCAGCAAAACATCCCCAGAGCATAATACTACCACCACCATGCTTGACAGTAGGCATGGTGTTCCTGGGATTAAAGGCCTCACCTTTTCTCCTCCAAACATATTGCTGGGTGTTGTGGCCAAACAGCTCAATTTTTGTTTCGTCTGACCAGAGAACTTTCCTCCAGAAGGTTTTATCTTTGTCCATGTGATCAGCAGCAAACTTCAGCCGAGTCTTAAGGTGCCTTTTCTGGAGCAAGGGCTTCTTTCTTGCACGGCAGCCTCTCAGTCCATGGCAATGTAAAACACGCTTGACTGTGGAGACTGACACCTGTGTTCCATCAGCTTCCAAATCCTTGCAGACCTGCTTCTTGGTGATTCTTGGTTGACTCTTGACCATCCTGACCAATCTCCTCTCGGCAGCATGTGATAGCTTGCGTTTTCTTCCTGATCGTGGCAGTGACACAACTGTTCCATGCACTTTATACTTGCGTATAATTGTCTGCACAGTTGCTCTTGGGACCTGTAGCTGCTTTGAAATGGCTCCCAGTGACTTCCCTGACTTGTTCAAGTCAATAATTCGCTTTTTCAGATCCACACTGAGTTCCTTTGACTTTCCCATTGTAGCTTTTGTAGCTGAGTCTAATCACTGGGTCAAATGAGCCCTATTTAAATGGGCTCATGAGAAGTCAACAGCTGTAGTCAATCAGAATCACTTACAAGAAGTGAAGAGGCCATGACATGAAGCTAATTTGATTGACACAACTCGCTACATCACCAAAATTGACAAATTTTGTTGCTGTATGTATATTTTTGACCCAGCAGATTTGGTGACATTTTCAGCAGACCCATAATAAATTTATGAAAGAACCAAATTTTATGACTGTTTTTTGTGACAAACATGTATGTGTTCCGATCACTCTATCACAGAAAAATAAGAGTTGTAGATCTTATTGGAAACTAAAGACAGCCATAACATTATGATTTTTTACAAGTGTATGTAAACTTTTGACCACAACTGTATAAATCGGACCATATCTGATTTACATGGGAATCTATCGGATATGGTCGTGTTGCGTTTTATTACATTTTTACATCACTGATGTGAAATAGGCTTCATAGTTCTGCACCAGGAAAAGCCAGATGTGGTAAATCTGGATGAAAGCAATGAGTGAAAATTTTAATCATGAAATATTGAAAGAAGTCTTTGAAGCTCATCATATCATAATCTCACCACAGTGTAACTTGTTAATTTTGGTGAAATGTAGATATTTGTTTTCTAAACTCAATTTAGATGTTTACAAAGCTTCCGCATTTAATTCATATTTAATAACCCAGACATTTAGAGAGTTTAATCATGTCTTCATTCAAACAATGCTCTGTGAGACCGCAGAGATTTCATATTTTTACAAAATCACCTAAAACTCCAGTTACAGCTGTCAGCTTTGAGCTTTTAGTTGTGATTCATTTTCCCGCTCCTGCCTATGTAACGGTTTCCTGATCTTTTCGTAGACCCCCCTGCATTTGTGAAAGTACCCCAGCCCGTTGAGGGGCTGATGGGTAGGGACGTGAGCTTGTACTGCGAGATGAGCGGTTCCGCTCCGTTCCAGGTCGCCTGGTTCAAAGACAGGAAACCTCTGATGGAGAGCAGGAAGTATAAGATGGTGGGCGAGGGCAGCTCAGCCACTCTGCATGTCATTGGGATAGAGCCTTCGGACGCCGGCGAGTATGAGTGCAAAGTTTCGAACAGTGTAGGAAGTGACTCCTGCCACACTTCGGTTAAACTCAGAGGTCAGTATTGAAAGTAGTGGACCTTCAGGCTACCTTACCCCCCTCCCTCCGCTGCTGCCGCCTTTTCTCACTCTGCCTTCTGCGCTGTTTTTGTCCTCAGAGCCGCCATCATTTGTGGAGAAACTGTCCAACATGACAGTGATGCTGGGAGAGGAGGTGACCCTTATGGCCACTGTTAGAGGCTCTGAACCCATTACTGTGTCCTGGGTTCAGGACAAGGATCACATTCTCAGGGACAGTGACAACAGGAAAATCACCTTTGAGAACAACCAGGTGGCACTTACTGTGTTTAAGGCGGATGCAACCGTGGCAGGCAGATACACCTGCCAACTCAGAAATGATGCTGGGAGTGTGGATTGTTTCGCTAACTTGACTGTCCTAGGTTTGTAATCGTATAATTCTCTCTTCCTCTGTCAGTGTTGTTGGACGGTGTATTGTAAATAGAAAAGAAAAGGAGTACATTTTCACCAAAAACTCAGATATTTTGAGATTAATCTCACAAGTTTTCTAGAAAAAATAAGCAAGTTTCTGGCTCCAAAATTTGAAAAATTTGCTGGGGGAAAAAAAAAAATCTGAAATTTTTAGGTTAATCTCAGAAATTTTCTAGAAGAAACTTGAAAATTTCTGAGCTTAAAAAGTTGAAACTTGCCAGAAAAAATCCACAAATTTTGAGATTAATCTTGCAAATCTTCTAGCAAAAACATGGACATTTCTGGACTTCAAAAGTCAAACATTTTGAAACTTAGAACTTCAACTCAATTTTTAAATATCTGACTTTTGAACTTCAGAAAATTCCATATTTATTCTAGAAAATTTTAGCTTTTTTCATAGTAAAATTTCTGAGATAGATCTAGAGTTTTTTCTAGCACATTTGACTTTTCTAACTCAGAAATTTTCATATTTTTTTTCTATAAAATATCTGAGATTATTCCCAAAATTTCTGAATTTTTTGGCAGAAATTTAGTCCTTTTCTGTTTCTATCTATAATGGCCCCAATACACCGTCGTCTGTCTGTCAGTCAATGTGTTGTCCATGTTTGATGAAAAGCATGTTCTGCTCCTTCCCACTTCCAGAACCAGCTAAGATCATAGATAAACCCGACACTTTGAGCGTGACGGCCGGCGACATGGCCGCCCTGGAGGTCAAAGTGGGCGGAACGCCGGAGCTCGTTCCCAAGTGGTTCAAAGACGGCATGGAGCTGGCCACATCCGGGAAGTACAAGATCTCCTTTTCGCAGATGATCTCCAGCCTGAACGTGCTTTCTACGGAGAAACTGGACTCTGGGGAATACACCTTCCAGGTCATGAACCAAGTGGGAAAAGACCTGAGTAAAATTAACCTCACCGTTTTAGGTGGGTGTTGAATCTGTGTTAGTTTGGTCTGAAAATATGTAACATTGTGTGATTTCTTTTAGTTTCTAAAAAATGTGGATTTATTATGTAAAAGGTTAAGAAAAATCTACATCAACAATAATGTATTTATTTCAGGAGTTCAAGTCAAAAGGAGAAACTAATTATATAGATTCATTAAACACATAATGAAAAAATAAAATATTACAAATTATTTTTGGTCTAGTTTCTAGCTGCAAATATCTCAGTACATTAGAAATAAGACAAAACTAACTTATAAGTGACTTTTCAGCAAGATTTAGGAGTTTATTTTTTAATATTGATAAACAGTTCTAGTTCCACCGGCAGTCGTTTTCACTTATAAGACATTTTCCCATTTTATAAGTGAGAAAATCTGCCAGTGGAGCTAGAACTTTTTCATTAATACTAAGGAATTATTTACTTAAAACAAGCTCCTCTGTTACTGGAAAGTTACTTCTATGTTAGTTTTGTCTTATTTGCACTAGAAACTAAATTAATAAAAAGCCGTTTCTGCATTGAGATTCTCATTAAGTTAAATATGAAACATCTTTTCACCTTGATGTTATTTGGCACAATACAGATAAAACAGGTGTGATTTGACTGATAAAATAACTGTAATGTCAATGGTTATATTTAGAGTGTAGGGCCACATGAAAACTTCTAGCGGACCAGATTTGGCCCACGGGCCTTTAGTTTGCCACCTGCTGTGGTGTATGTTCTTTTATTTTATCTTTACTTCTTTTCTTGGCTTTTTAAAACATATGTTTTGCATTCTTTGTATTTTATAAAGTTGTAAATTGTATAAACCTTAAAAACCTAAAAGGGCAGACTACCTCTGACTTCCTGAAATAAAAATATTTTTATGATATTGTGATTCACTGAGTTGCAGCTGTAAACCTGAGCATGTTCTTACAAACTGTTGCCTCCGTTGTCAACAGATAAGACCGTTCCTCCGTCGTTCACCAGGAAGCTGAAGGACTGTAAGATGACGGTAGGAGAAGCTGCAGAGATGGAGTGCAAAGTGTCGGGCTCCCCACCTTTTACTATTTCATGGTACCACGATGGTGAGGAGATCCAGAGCGGGCCGAACTGCGAGGTTTCCTTCAGCGACAACAGCTGCACACTCAGAGTGCCGACCCTGAGGCTGACTGACTCTGGAGTTTACAAGTGCAAAGCCGTCAACAAGGCTGGTTTCAGCGAAACCTCAGCAACTTTGGCTGTCAAAGGTCAGTTCCTGCTTCATGCTGAGCGTTTCTGTTTTGGTTCTGTTCAGTGAAATGCAAATAATTAATCTACTTATGATTTGTTGTTCATTAACCAAAGATTAAAATTAGCTCCAACTGCTGCTTAGACCTTTAGTTAGTGTTGTAGCGCGGCTGCCATCCAGCAGAGGGCGCCACTGGTCATCCTTAAGCAGAGTCAGTTGATGTAAGAACGGGAAATAGAAATGGTCAAACTGAGTCCGTTGAGAGATGCAACATGAACTCTGCGGTTCTGTTTTGAAATGTAAAAAACGGACAAAGTTTCATCTTAACAGAGCTTTATTCAGCTGAGCTGCATGATGGAGCAGCATCAAGTTCTCATTTAAAAATTATACATTTGTTAAAAAGTGAGGATGTGTCAACAGAAAAGTGGAGGTATAGACGAGAAAAATTGCACCATGTTGAGAGAAAACATGATGAGAATAAGCAGAGTTGATTTTGAAGGCAGTTATTTCCCTTTTAACGTCCCTTTAAGAGCAACAGACGGTATTTCTGTATGAACGTCTCTCTGTTTTGGGGGAATTAAGTGTTTCACATATTTTATTCTTTCCATATTTTATTTTTCTGTTGAGCAAACTTAGAGGTTCTTGTTTTTTATATTTTATCAATATGTTTCAGTTTAATATGAGAAAACCACAAGTTTCTGCTTATTAATACAGTTAGCACAAAACAGTGTTAAAATTTACTGTTTTTGTTTTTTAATTCACCTCTTGATCCACTACAAGTCTCAGGTTTTTAAGAAAATGGCCTCTTATTAATTAATTAATCCTTAGTCGATCGATCAATCATTAATTAACACATTAATTATTAACTTCTTTCCCTATCACATTCTGACTCCACCTTGTTGGATGTTTCTGTCTCGCCCAGAACCTCCGTCTTTCGTGGTGCCGCTGCAGCCGATGGAGGCCATGCCGGGCTCCATCGTGACCTTCTCAGGCATGGTGAAGGGCAGCGCGCCACTCACCCTGAAGTGGTTCAGAGGAACCAAGGAGATGCTGCCAGGGAAGGACTGCAGCTTCACCCTGAAGGACAACCAAGTGACTCTGGAGCTTCACAACGTGAACCGATCCCATGCTGGAGAATACACCTGTCAGATCATCAACGACGCAGGAAAAGAAAGCTGTGCTGTGAATCTCACAGTCAAAGGTCAGTTTCACTGCTCTACCTCCAGTTACAGTCCTAGAAGCTCCAGTTAGAACCAGGATGAGAGGAAACGGTTCTTCTGGAGTGATAATAGTTGTTTAGATAACTTAAGGTCTGTAAGTTACCTAAAGAGATAACTTACAGATATGAAGCTAAACCAGGAAGGATTAGGTCCCAGTACGTTTGTATCTCAACTGATAAAAATGAGGAGTTGTCTAAATGATGGTTCTTTTACATGCTAATCAGCAGTTGTGGCCACTATTAGCTAAACTAACTAATAACTTCGTGCTTTAGCTAACTTTGAAAATGTTTTGTGCCCTTAGCTTCCCCTATATTATTTCTTACAGATAACTTATGAAGTGCTAATTTAGTTGGTTGTTTTGTAAACTTTCAGTTGTGTTAAAGTTTTGGTGACATAACACAGTTTAGATGTCAACATGATTGAAATATGCGCTTTAGCATCAGTGGCGCCAGCTTTTTAGTTTAGTTTATCTCATTAGTCTCTAAGTTTATAGAGAAGGTGTGAGAATGAGCAGAGATGATTTAGTTTCCTCTTTAAAGGATGTTTTGTTTGTGTCTGTCAGAACCGGCAGCCTTCTCTAAGAAGCTGAAGGACGTGTCGGTCGAGAAGGGCAAACCTTTAACGCTTGAGTGTTCGTACACCGGAACTCCAAAGATTACAGTGAGCTGGTTCAAAGACGGCCAGCAGATCTTTGCTTCCTACAAATACAACATCACCACGACGGAAAGCTCCTGCATCCTGGAGTGTCTCAGCACAGACGACAAGGAGGCCGCAGGGACGTACAGCTGCCAGGTGTCCAACGACGCAGGAAAGGACACAAGTGATGCTGTTGTGTCCATTTTGGGTTAGTCTTACTTCAGATCCAACTGATTTTCTTCTGTCGAAGAATCACAGAAGTCCTCACTCCCATGTTTCATTGTGTCAACAGAGCCTCCATACTTTGTTGAATCTCTGGAGCCCATGGAGGTGACCGCTGGTGATGCAGTGTGTCTGAAGTGCCAGGTGGCAGGTACACCTGAGATCAAGGTGTCCTGGTTCAAGGCTGACGGCAAAGTGCGGTCCAGCTCCAGCTGTAAGTTGGAGTACTCAAAGGGCGTCGCCAGTCTGAAGCTCAGCAAAGCCACCAAGGCTGACATCGGGGAGTACACCTGCAAGGCGGAGAACAAGATCGGCTCTGCCTCCTCCACCTGCAGACTCAATGTTCTCGGTAAGGAGGTTTTCACACCTGATAGTCCCATAGACTGTCGGAACATTTCTTATATTTTCAGCTGTTGTGGTTCTCTTTCACACTGCACTGCGTCAAATGAATCAAACTAATTGAAAACTTGTTCCCCTCCTTGCCTGTGGTGGCACTGCACCAAGAACTACTGAAGGAAATTACACTGAAGAAGACACTGAGCCAACTTCCTTTTACGCAAAATGTAAAAAAGAATGGAGTCACATCAGATTTAGGATTTCTCTTTTGTCATTGTCATTTCTCCTGTTAGCACTAAACTTGCATTTCTTTTGTTTTTTATTTACCCAGAATGCCCTGCACTATATTTTCCTTCCTGCTTTTGTAGTTTTTTAAATGGACCAGAGTTCACTTTTTTGGTCCAGATCAGCTTTCACACCTCCGTGTGAACCAGAATTTCTAGGCAAACAAACTGGAGTTTGAATAAAGCGGACTAAACAGCCTGGTGTGAATTCACCCTAAGAACTGAATTTAGAGAAATCCTGACACCTACTGTTCCTCTGTTTCCTCCAGAGGCCAAAACGCCTCCTTCCTTCCCCAAAAAGATCACCAGCCTGCAGGAGACAGAGGGTCAGGCGGTGCGTTTTGAGTGCCGTGTCGCCGGCTCATCACCCATTGAGGTGTCATGGCTAAAAGACGGCGAGCCGCTGACGCAGGGAGGCGAGTTCTCTATGCTGTATGACGACAACACGGCTGTGCTGCAGATCAGCCGTGGCGAAATGAGGCATTCTGGGGAATATACATGCGTGGCGACCAACAGTGTTGGCTCAACTTCCTGCAGAGCCAAACTCACCATGCAAGGTCTGTTATAGTCCCACTGGAGGATGTTTGCTAAGGAAGCAGAGGATTCTGGGTCTTAGTTTAACTCTGCTTTTGGATCAAGAATGAGTCTTGTTTGTTTAAAGCATTTAAACAAACAAGATATTTGGACACTACTGATGTTAAGACTATGTGTGCAGTGGAGAGTAAGGGGTTTAGAAACCTTTCTGTGCTGTAGTAATGTGTCAAAACAGCTGGAGTCCATCTAAAGATTTCTTGTTTTATCTTCTTGCTGCTCCTTCATGGGTCTGCAGAACCCAGATACGCTCCGGTCTTTGACAGAAAGTTGTCACCGCGGGAGGTGACGGTGGGTGACAGCATCGAAATGGAGTGTCACATGACTGGGTCCGCCCCCATCAAAGTCACATGGTCCAAAGACCATAAAGATATCCGCTCTGGTGGGAACTATAAGATCAGCTGTGTGGAAAACACCGCCCACCTGACCATACTGAAGGCGGATAAAGGTGACACGGGGAAATACTTCTGCCATGCCTCCAATGACATGGGGAAGGACTCTTGTTCCACTGACATCTCTGTCAAAGGTATTTTGGTCTTCTCATCCAAAACCCTCAAACCCATCTGAGGGGAAGTCTTAGGTGAGTACCCACTTCTTCTCTTCACCGTTTCTTTTCCCTCTTGGTTTCAGAGCGTAAAAATCCACCGATGTTCACCAAAAAGCCCTCGGAGCACATCGAAGACATGGAGGGAAAGCTGGTAAAAATCGAGGGCAGAGTCTCCGGCTCTCAGCCCGTTTCTGTCAGCTGGTTCAAAGACGGCAAGGAAATCCACAGCTCTGACAAATACGATATCAGCTTTAAGAGCAATGTGGCGGTGCTGTGCATCAAGAGCAGCCAGGTGACCGACAGCGGCAGGTACTCCTGCCAGGCCTCCAACGAAGCTGGAAGAGCTTCCTGCGACGTCACTGTGGGCATCCTGGGTGGGTCTGGTATTCAAAGGTCACTCAGTCGATCGGCTGATGTGTCAAACGCTTTAAGACGATAAAGATTTTTAAATGATACAACGAAAAACAACCTGTGGCTGTAAAAGAAGTTAGATTCCTCTTAGAAATAATAGTTCAGATACACTTTAAAGGGGACATGTTATGCGAAATGTTCATTTTGCATGTCTTTGTACTTCCATTTGGGTCTCCACTGCTTCTACAAACAGCCCAATTGCTTAAAAAAACCACCCAGCCATTTTATGGCAATAAGCTAATGTTCTTTGGTGTCTTGAAAATGAACTGTTTCAAAAACTTTCTGTTGCCTAGCAACCCCAGCAGAGTTCCACCAGTCACCTAGCAACCCAAGTGAAGCTCCAACCAGTTTGGTCAGCTGGTTTTACTGCTGGATTTACATGCTCTGGAAAGACAGTTGTTATTTTAATTTAAAGTGACAGGAGGCCCTAAACAACTAAATTCTCATTATCTAGGAATAATTTTCCCCATAGACATATAGTAACATGTTCATGGAAGCATAACAGGTCCCCTTCAATTTCCTTCACTTTTACTAGGTGAAGGATAATGCTCAGCTGCAGAATAATGCTCTGCAGCTGAGCATTATTCTTTTTTTATTTGTTCCTATTGGTTATTTGGTTTGTTCCTGTCTCTGTTTTTGCCTGTTATAGTCTCTGTTGGTGTTTTCCAGTCTGTTATTTCAAGCAGCTGAACGGTCACCAAAATCACAAATCTTTTGGTATTCATTCTTTTGTCAGTGTGATAAACTGACGGCCTCTGCCCACAGGCCCACTCTGACTTTTTAGTACCTTTTCAGAAACTTGTTTTTTGTAAAAATGTGTTGTACAGAATGAAATGGATCGCCCATTGGTGCCACGGTGCACAAGTTTTGTTTCTAGATTAAACTGATCGCTGTGTCTGCAGCTGAGTTCAAACCATTTGATCTCATCTGCAGAAGCCAAGAAGCCTCCAGTGTTTGACGTTCCACTCAAACCAGTGACTGTGGATGAAGGCGACAAGCTGAGCCTCAGGTGTCACGTCTGTGGGTCCGCTCCTCTGAAGGTCCAGTGGATGAAGGACAGGAAGGAGCTTTCATCAGCCGGCAGCATCAGGCTCGGCTTCTCTGATGGTACAGCCAGTCTGGAGATCAGCTCAGCCTCCAAACACGACGCTGGCGATTACCTCTGCAAGGCTACAAATGAAGCCGGCGCCGAGTTCTGCAAGGCCAAAGTCACAGTGAAAGGTAAAACCCGAACGGCCTCCTGATCATCTCAGCGTATCTAAACCTTCACTGCAAAACACAAAATTTTACCAAGTATTTTTTCTAGTTTCTAGTCGTATTTCATCTCAAATAAGAGAAAATTAACTGACAAGTAACTTTTGAGCAAGATTTAGGAGATTGTCAATAATTCCTTAATATTGATGAAAAAGTGCTTGTTCCATTGGCATTTCACTTATAACAAAAAGATTCTAACATACATTTGACTTATATGTAAAATTTCTTGTATTTTTTCATTGTTTCTGGGTAAGGTGCAACACAAAGTATTCATCAGGGTTTTGCTTTTAATTTCATTTATTAGTAATAGGGACCAAAACACAGTATTGAGCAGGACCATTTAATAAATGTCTAAATAAAGCAAGAGTGAGCCGCATCCTGATATTGTTGCTAAAAAGACAAACATTTTGCATGTGGTTTGCTGATTTTTTTTTTTTTCAAATCTGGCAAACCTGCAGGATACTTTTTTTTTTTTACATTTACAATTATTTACTCATTTATTTCTCTGCAGAAATCTGACTATAAATGTGTATTTAGTTTCCAGTTTATTTAGCAGGTAAGATAAATAGAAATGTTTCCTTGTGTTGTTGTCTTACAGAGAAACCAGGAGCAGCTAAACCTGAGACTCCAGCAGCAGCTCCAACCAAAAAACTGGATAATCTATTCTTCATCGAAGAACCCAAATCCTTACATGTTACAGAGAGTAAGACCCTCAAAGTGGAGAAAAAAAACCTTTAGAAAGTGTTTGTTTCCTGTCCTGACCTCCACCTCTCTCTCTGCAGAGGGAACTGCCACCTTCATCGCTAAGGTTGGAGGAGAACCCATCCCCAGTGTGAAGTGGATGAAGGGAAAATGGAGGCAGCTCACCCACGGCGGCCGCATCTCCATTGTGCAGAAAGGTCAGGAGTCCAAGTTGGAGATCCGAGAGGTGACCAAGTCGGACTCGGGTCAGTACCGGTGCGTTGCTTCCAACAAGCACGGCGAGATCGAGTGCAACGCCGACATGCATGTTGACGGAAAGAAAGAGGCGCCGCAGCTGGAGGGAGACCTCCGAGCCAAACTGAAGAAGTGAGTTCATTCAAGAACCTTCTCAGCTGAAATCTGTGAGAACGAACTCCTAACATCTGATCTGTCGCCCTCAGGACGCCATCGAAGCAGAAGAGTCCGCAGGAGGAGAAGGACATCGACATTGTTGAGCTGCTGAGAAACGTCGACCCCAAAGAGTACGAGAAATACGCCCGTATGTACGGCATCACCGACTACAGAGGACTGCTGCAGGCCATCGAGCAGCTCAAGAAAGAGAGGGGCGAAGAAAGTGGAAGACCGGTGAGGCTCCCACAGTCTGCTGCTCATCTCACTGCAAAAACACAAACTCTGACCAAGTATTTTAGGTTTCTAAAGCAAATGCCTTATTACACTTAAAATAAAACTAAACTACCTCATAAGTAACTTTTGAGCCAGATAAAGGATCTTGTTTTAAGTCAATACTTCCTTAATATTTATTAAATATTTCACCTATCTATTGTTATAAGTTATAATCTGCCAGTGAAACTAGTACTTTTATTAAATATTAAGGAATTATTTACCTAAAACTAGCTCCTATATTACTGATTTTAGTTTTATTTCAAGTGTACTAAGATATTTGCAAGAGAAACCAGACCTAAAATACTCGGTAAGAAGAAAAGTTTTTGCAGTGCAGGACTTCTTATTTGAGGACGTTGCTGAGTAATGTTGTTGTTGTTGGCAGGAAGTGGAACGTGGAGACAGAGAGTCAGATGAGGACATGGCTCGGTTGGTGGCCGACCTGCAGAAGAGGATGGAGAGGACAGAGGTCAGGACACACCGACT
Organism: Poecilia mexicana; assembly: GCF_051168715.1. NCBI lineage: Eukaryota > Metazoa > Chordata > Actinopteri > Cyprinodontiformes > Poeciliidae > Poecilia > Poecilia mexicana. The sequence goes on from NW_028263371.1 coordinate 53,501,171, forward strand.
GCTAAACACTTCAACGTTAATAAATATTGAGGAAACAATAAAGTGTCGCCTTGAAAATGTTGCAGTTTCTGTCACCGTCATGAGGGGTAACTGTCTTGTTGCGCCTGCAGCCCGTCACTGTGGTGAAGGACATCTCCAACCAGTCCGTCTTCACCAACGAAGAGGCAGAGTTTGAATGCGAGATCAAGATCAACTACCCAGAGATCACGCTGTCGTGGTACAAAGGGACGCAGAAGCTTGACACCGACGACAAATACGACATCAGCATCAGCGGCGACCGCCACCTGCTCAAGATCAAGAGGTGCCAGCCGTCCGACCAGGGCAACTATCGGGTGGTGTGTGGGCCGCACATCTCCAGCGCCAAGCTCACCGTCACGGGTCAGTACCGACACCATTGGGCCTGGGCCGGAATGAAACTATGATAATATAACACGGTATTATTGTTTTAGCTCTAAAATGTGTTATTTTGCATTTTGTTTGTCATGTTTTTATGTGAATTGGTGATTTGCTTCTTAAATGCTTAATGATTTGTGGATTCATCTTCACCATGTTGCTGCCAGAACTGAAGCTGTTCGAAAAGAACAATTAGGGCAGACATGTTACTTTGACTAGAAATTCAAATTAGACAAGATCTCTATTGTCATTATGAACTTTAATTCTCTTTGGAAGATCTAACGACTGACTATTAGGGCCATGCTAAAAAAACAAAAAAAAGAAGAAGAATAAAGTCATAATACTCTGGTAATATGGCTATTCTCAAAATATTTCAAAAATATTCTTATACGACTTTATTCTTAATATTATTACTTTATACTCATATTATTATTTATGACTTTATTCTTATATTATTTCATCTTTATTCACGTGGGAGTTTATTTTTGTAAAGACACTCAAAATATTATGACATTTTTCTCATATTATTAGGACTTTATTCTCGAACTTCATTCTTGAAATATTATTACTTTAAACTGATTATACTCGCATTATTCCAACTTAATTCATGTGCAACATTATTCTTGCAACATGACTTTATATTTTAAATATTATGAGTTTACTCTCATATTATTTTGGCTTTATTCTCGTATTTTTATTTTTATTTTCTTACTATGTGGTATAAGTACTCTGTTGTACTTAGACCACAGGAACGATATGACAGAGTATTTTAGAGGTTTTGAAACCATGACTTTTCATATGAAACCGCTCCCTGCCTGGACACAACCCAGCATCTCAAACTGAGCTTCCAGTCGGAGCAGAAGCTGAATTTCTGTGTCTTTGTGTTTCAGAGGTGGAGGTGGAGAAGCACCTGCAGGACACGTCGGGTAAGGAAGGCCAGGCCTGCACTCTGTCTTGTCAGTTGTCTGTTCCTAACGTCGAGGCTCAGTGGTTTAAAAACGGAAAGCAGTTAGAGATGAAGGGGAGGTATTCGTCCGAAGTGAAACACAAAGTTCAGAAGCTTCTGATCAAAGACCTGAAGTCTGAAGACCGGGGCAGATACTCCTGCAGATACCAGCACCTGGAGTCCTCGGCGGACCTCAAGGTGGAAGGTTTGTACCTGGAAACCTTCCTGTAGACGTGATGGATGCTCTGCCTGATTACTAACCTCTTCCAGTTCATCCGACTCTGAGGGTGGATTCACACCAGTCCAGATTTAATCAAACTCCAGTCCGTTTGTCTGAAAGTCCGGTTGGTTTGGGGAGAAGTGAGCACATAATCAAACTCTGGTTCAGACCAAAAAATCAAACTCTGGTTCAGACCAAAAAATCAAACTCTGGTTCAGACCAAAAACATCAAACTCTGGTTCAGACCAAAAAATCAAACTCTGGTTCAGACCAAAAACATCAAACTCTGGTTCAGACCAAAAACATCAAACTCTGGTTCAGACCAAAAACATCAAACTCTGGTTCAGACCAAAAAATCAAACTCTGAACTGCATTCAAACCTTGGTATCAGTTTTTTTAATAATCGGTTTTTAAATTAAATGTACTTTATTTTGAACAAATAACAGGACATAGAAATACCTTCAACACTGTAAGTAACATCAGATTACAATAAAAATAATATAAAATAACCAAGTGTTGTAAAATGCAAAGTAAGGTTTAAAAAAAGTTTAATAAATTTATACATAAATAAGCAAAATAAAATTATTTGTACATTTTAGTTTTAAATGTGTAAAAAATACATTCAAATTAATATAATAAAGACTTTGTTGCAACAAAAAAGATAAATAAAAGTAAAAATAGGTCAGCTTGAAGAAGTAAGTGGTGCTCAGCTTCTTTGTTGGAGGTTTTTGTTTCGTTTCCTTCAGTGGTTCTTGGTGCAGCGCCTCCACAGGTGACTGATGGAACTGTTTTTTTTATTGGTTGGGGTTGTTTGACACCACACAGTGTGAAAACAAACTGCTCCAACTGAAAATGTAACAAATGTTGCACTTTTGGTCCCCAATCAAACCGAGTCCACTGGTGTGAAAACACCCTAAACTAATGTCGGCTGTTTGCTTTTCCCTTCTTTTTTCCTTTTCTTTTTGGATTTATTCTGTCTTAATATCCTCCATGATCATCTTTCACCATCATCCTCAACAACAACCAGTCAGCATAACGTCCCATCAACATCCGTCTGGTGGTCTTCTCTAACCGTGTGGCTCTTGTGTTGGTGAAAAACTGCCACCCAGTTACTGTCACGTTCACCCATTCACGTCTTTATCTGTTTTAGCCGAACAAATTCATTTCACCAAACGCATCCACAACGTGGAAGTCAACGAGCGCCAGTCGGCCACCTTCGAGTGCGAGGTGTCCTTCGACAACGCAATCGTTTCTTGGTACAAAGACACCTGGGAACTGAAAGAATGCACTAAGTACACCTTCAGAAGCGAAGGCAGGAGGCATTTCATGGTCATTCGAAATGTGACCATTGAAGACGAAGGTGTGTAGAGCCCAACCGGGCTCCAGAGGCCCCTGCAGATTTTCTCCTCTTGCTGTTCTTTGTGACCTGAGTGTCTTCATCACTAATCCTCCCATGTAGGCGTTTACTCAGTGATTGTGAGATTGGAGCCCAGAGGAGAGGCTAAGAGCACAGCTGAGCTTTATTTGTCTGGCAAAGGTACAGTTATTAGTCAGGCAGCAACTTTTCTGCTTCTGATCAGCTGTGACTGTCGATCTCAGGCTTTAACACAAACCGCACTCTTTTTTTTTTTCACAGAAATCGAATTAGCGATGGTACCGACAGGTGAGTGATTTATTATTCAGAAAATTAAAGATTTTATTCAGAAGGGACACTTTTTGGAAACTCTTGTCCATTCAGATGTGGAGTCACATTTGCAGAAAAACTGTATTTAAGTAAAAGCAACAAGTATTCCAACAAATCTTTACTCGAATAAAAGTAAAAAGAAAAACCCAAGAAATTACGCAAGAGTGAAAAAGTGTTTTGTAAAAAGGCGACTCAAGTACTGAGAAACTGATTGTAATATAAAAACATTTAATACTTAAAATTACATAAACAGATGGACCAAATTAAAGTTTTGTGGAATTTCTGGTATTTTATAGAACAAAATTTAAATAATTCATATAAATAACAAAATTAGGCATAAATAAAAAAAAATCCAAATCAGTTTATTTTAATATGAAACTTTTGAAACTGCAGGTGTACATCTGGTAAATTTTGGTTAAAACAAGCTTCTTCTTCAGTCAGTGAAGTATCCAGAAATTTTACTCAAATAACAGTATCGATAATTCATAACAAAATTACATGACTTCAGCCTGAACACACTTAGCTTAGCGTCTTAAAGGGACACGAGCAAAGTATGCATCTACCTACATCTCCAGGTTTCACTTTAACAGAATAGTTTCACCGCAGCAGCGCTGCTATGGATGGCAAGTAAATGAATCGCATTTGTGCCCTCCAGCTTTGTGCACATGCACGAAATACCCGGATGAAACAATAACACAGCCAAAAACAACTTACTGAAAACACAGATATGGCAGAAAGGATGTCGGTCATTGTCATAAATTTATGTGTTTGTTAAATTCCCGTTTTCAAATTTAATTATTTCCAAATGTATTATTAAATTTGGTATAAAATGTTTCGGAAGGTAAAAAAGACAAATGATGACGGTTGAGATTTACAGCAGGAAAGCTGTTTGGTTTGAACCGTTCTCCGTATTGTGTAGATTTCCCAGATTCTTCGGTTCAGAGGCCTGAAGTGCCTTCATCTGAAGAAATTCAAGGTAAGATTCACCGACTGCTGCAGGGACTAAAGTAAAACCTGAAGCGGTTCTTCATGGCTTCTAACAGACACAAATGTGTTTTTCTTCAAGAATCTGCTGAGTTCTATCAGTATGAAGAAAAGATCGAACAGAGAGGTACTTATCCAGAAATCTTCCTCAACCTCAGGATAATTTGTTCAAATGTGACTAATCAGATTAACCCAAACCTTAACAGCTAAACTAAGCATATTTTTATGTAATAATGGGGCTTAAATGTTTTGTTTTCCTTTACAAGAATCAGCTGAATATTCGTATCAGTACGAAGAGGAGGCGCAGCAGACAGGTACCGTGTTTCTCCCTCCTCATCCTCTTCATCACCTTCTGACCATCTGAGCAGATCTGGGACAGATAGCAGCACCATCCTTCATACTTTCATCCTGTCAGGATTAAAAATAATAACGCTTTAATGTAGTTGGTAAAATCTGTTCTTATTTAGTGGCGTCCCTGGAGTTATGACGTAGATTTGACCCACATCTGCTTCTTTTTTCCCATCCTCTTCTTTTCTCCTTCATAACCATTTCAATATCACCATCTTGGATAAATTTTGCTTTGTCCTGATTTTCTTTTTTCACTGTGTGCTTCACTTCTTCCTCTAACTCTCCCTTATCTTTGGTGTTTTTGGTGTGTGTGGAACGATGGTAACCACTTATTCCAACTTCAGATTTCTTCTACTGGTGTAAACTGGTTTCTCCTCTGAGACGTCAGAAAGCTTCGTTATTTAATGTCAGACTGTTTGTCTCATATTTGTCTTCTGTCCTGTGATTTTGATCGTCTTCAGTCGAGTATCAGAGCTGGACAGAAGAGACTGTAACACAACAGATTTCAGAGACTACAGGTATCACCGTTGTGTTTATGTTGCTCTTTTTTCTCTTTTAATAACCTCTTTTTAACACAAAATCAAAGAATATTTTCTACCAAGCAGATTTTTCTTAGGATTTTCTTGATGTTATGTATTAGGGCCACACAAAGAAAAATAAAAAATATAATTGCAAGAATAAAGTCAAAGTATTATGTGAATAAAGTTGAAATCATATGAGTCATAACATTACAAGAATAAAGTTGTAATATTATGACTTTATTCTAGTAATACTACAACTGCTCTCATTATTGCGACTTTATTCTCATGCAACTTTATTCATGTGAAATTAGGACTATTCTGATACGAGTTCATTCTCCTAATTCTATGATTCTCACAATTTTATTACTTTGTTCTCATAATTGTGTTTTTTTTTTTTGTTTCTTTCTTAGCGTGGCCTAATACTCTGTCATAGCTATAAATGTTTTCAGACACTGATTATTCGTCTTTATGTTGCTGTGTCTTATTTCAGCTGCCAGAGTTGCTGTTGAAGAAAAAGTGGAGACCATGAAAGTTGAACTGAGGGAGGAAATCCCAGCTAAAGGTAACACAAAACTCCATCACCATTTATATCATCTAATTGAGTTTAAGATTATTATTTTTTGTATTATTTCTGCTATATCTTTTTCCAATGAGACAAAAATCAACGTGTTGTGTTCAGGTAGTGATACAGCTCAGATGAAAAGACTGAGCTTCATAGTTCAGCCACATGTGAAGCAGAAACATCATTCAGAGTTTGATTGATCAGATTTCAGGGTTTCTGCAGATTTCACCAACTCAAACTTAAGACTATTTAAGACATTCTTAAGACCATCATCAGTTAAATATCGTATCGCGACAGAAATGTACAAAAGAGAATTGCATATTTATATTTATATTTTTTGGGATTGTTACTCACATGTGATTCTCATTTATTCCTAACATGGTTTGTGTTTTATTTTTATTCCAAAGTTGAGAAGAAGCCTGAAGAGAAGCCAACTGCAGCTATGGAGGAACCCAAGAAAAGTATGAATGTGTTCAGGGATGGATTCATGTGTGGCTGTTCAGTATTCTTGAAAATATTCATACTATTTAACTAAAACCTGCAGAACCAGAAGCCAGGAAGCCAGTAGAGGAAAAGGTTCCTGCAGTTTCAGTCCCAGAGAAGAAGGAAGTTTCTGCTCCCAAAGGTATTAAACTACTGCGTGAATGTTGTTTACCTTGATTTTCCTCTCAATGAGGGTTAATGCTCTTATGTTTTGCTTTTGCTCCTTTAATTGTTATTTTTAGCTTATTTTGTGTTTTAATGTGTCTTTACAAGAACCAGAGGAGGTGAAGAAACCAGTCGCTGCTCCAAAAGAGAAGCCCGGACTTCCAACCAAAGGTCTGTATTTCTTCTGTGTGGCTCCCATCTGGAGTTTCAGCCTCTTAACTTCTTCATGATGTTTGATCCGGGTTTGTTCTGTTCTGTTCTGTTTGGACGTCGCTGGTGTCTGTTTTTCTGTTAATCTTCCTCTTTCTTCTTAGTCTTCAACCTCTTTAAAACTCTTCTTCAGACTCTAATGTCAGCTAATGTTTATGTTGCATAAATGAAGATGAAGCCAAGCCTCAGGTTCCAGCTGAGCCCAAGAAACTGGTTCCTGAAGCCAAACCCGCTCCAGCTCCAAAGGCAGAACCAGAACCAAAGGCTAAACCCGCTCCAGCTCCAAAAGAACCAGAACCAAAGGCTAAACCCGCTCCAGCTCCTAAAGAACCAGAACCAAAGGCTAAACCCGTTCCAGCTCCTAAAGAAGAACCAGAACCAAAAGCTAAACCCGCTCCAGCTCCAAAAGAACCAGAACCAAAGCCTAAACCTGCTCCAGGTCATAAAGAAGAACCAGAACCAAAAGCTAAACCCGCTCCAGCTCCAAAAGAACCAGAACCAAAGGTTAAACCGGTTCCAGCTCCTAAAGAAGAACCAGAACCAAAGGCTAAACCTACTCCAGCTCCAAAAGAACCAGAACCAAAGGCTAAACCTGTTCCAGCTCCAAAAGAACCAGAACCAAAGGCTAAACCTGTTCCAGCTCCAAAAGAACCAGAACCAAAGGTTAAGCCTGCTCCAGCTTCCAAAGCGGAACCAGAAGTGAAGCCAGTGACTCCTCCATCCAAAGGTATGCTCTAGGGCGGCAACTAACGATTATTTGTTTTCAATTATTCTGACGATTAATCGATTAGTCGATTGATCAATTAATCAGGAAAAAAATTGGTACATTCTGCAGATGTTTCATTTACATATTTACACTTTAAAAACTCTATCTTAAATCCACAATGTATATGTATGTACTCCTGTTAACAATTAATCGATTACTAAATTACTTGATGATTATTTCAATAATCGATTAATCCAGTTAATCGTTTCAGCTCTTGTACGTTCTGCTCTGTTTGCATCCGTGTGTTGAGTTTTCACGGTTGTATGAAAACAAACTGTTTAGCTTCGAACGCGGAAGCGATTCTTTCACTGTCTTTGGTCTGAAACCGTCTGAATGTCACTTTAAGCCCCTGAAGAGGCTGCAAAGATCAAACCTGAACCAGAAGCTCCAAAACCAAAGCCAGAACCGAAGAAAACAAAACCAGAAGTCCGTAAACCTGAACCTCCTAAGCCAGAACCTGCAGAACCAACACCAGAACCAAAGGAACCTCAGAAGAAAGGTACACAACGTCTTCTAACACAAACCCCTTCGTTTGCTCAAACTTCTGGATTATTTAACCCAGAAAATAATCCTTGTCTGAGTCCGATTGTGTCTTATTAACCTTTTTACCTCCTTCTTTGAGAGAACTGACTGTCTTTAGGTTACCATAGTGACAGAGGGTAATTTGTTCTTTTTAAAGTGCCAGAAGAACCAGTAAAGAAGGAGGTGGCTGCTCCTCCACCTCCTTCAGTCCCACAGAAAGTACAGAAAGAGGCAGAGGAACCTCAGAAGAAGACAGTCAAAGGTATCCGAAGCTCATTCTGCAGCTTCTGACATTAAAACCTGAAGTTCTTTTCGTGATGATGAGGATGCATGCCGTGTTTGTTTCAGTCATGTCTTTCTGTTTGTGACGCTCAGTGGAGTGTTTTTACATTCTGACCTTGAAAAGTCTTGTAATATTTTTCAACGGTACTCTTTAAAGTTCCCGTGGAAGAAAAAGTTCCCGATCGTCCAAAAGCAGCGAAGAAACCCGAACCTAAAGCTGCTCCTCCCAAAGAAGAGCCAGCTCAGAAGGACAAAGGTACTCTCAACCTGGTCTTAAAATATGTTACATTTTAGGAAATTAACCTCTCTTTTTTGCTTTGCTTGACAAAAAAGACCATATGAGTGAGATATAACCTTTTATTGTGCGTTAGCACATTCTCTTCTTTATGGTCATGTCTTCTGCATGTTTTTCTGTCAAACCCTCTTAAAGCTCTCAAGCCCCAACAGAAATCTGACCGGAAAATGCCTGATGAGGAGGCTGTGTTGGGCAAAAAAACTGAAAAAATATCTGAAACGGCAGCAAGGAAAGCTGAGGTGAAGGAAAAAACTCCGGAGAAAATGCCAGAAAGTAAACAGGAAGTTGTACAGAAGGTGGTGGCTGAAAGAATCCCAGAGAAAATACAGGAAAAAATTCCAGAAAAACTTCCAGAGAAAGTACAGGAAAAAATTCCAGAAAAACTTCCAGAGAAAATTTCTGAGAAACGTCCAGAAAAAATCCCAGAGAAACTTCCAGAAAAAATTGTAGAGAAACATCCAGAAAAAATCTCTGAGAAACTTCCAGAGAAAATCCCAGAAAAAATTCAAGAAAAAATCTCAGAGAAACGTCCAGAAAAAGTCTCTGAGAAACTTCCAGAGAAAATTCCTGAGACAAAGCCTGAGGTTAAACCTCCTCAGAAAAAGGCTGAAGAGGTGATCAGTCAGAAAAAACCTCCTGAGAAAGTTGACAAAGTGAAACCAGAGAAACAAGCAGAGAAAACCTTTGAAGGTGAAACAGTTTCTGTTAAAACACCTGAGAAGGTCGGAGCAGAACGAGAAGAATCTCTTCAGAAAGGTACAAAAACATCGACTCTTTTTCTCCGTTCGTCTTCTTCATGAAACATCTCTTAGTTCAGCATTCATCAGCTCCAACACAGAACGGGTTAAATATTACAGAACGTCGCCACAGAAGTAAAACCGAAATGTTAAAGTTTCTAGATAAATTCAGGTGTATTTGGAAGTTCTTTCTGAGTTCAGCTTTGCTTTGAATTATGAAAAAATCAACATCATAATATTACGAGAATAAAGTTGTAGTATTGTCACTCTATTCTCATATTATTTCGACTTTATTCTTGTAATTATGATTTTGTATTTTAAACCTTTTTTCTCTAGCTTTGAGCTGCATGTATGACGAATATCTATAACAGTTTTTCAAAGTGATGGCCACCAGGGGGCGCTGTAGAGAAACTTGGAGGGAAGATTGGATAAACCATGTAGTCCAGTTACTCTGTTATGTAAAATTCAGAAATTTAATGCGTTCAGTTCTGAGGAGTCGCTTGTGTTAACGTTGAAAGCCCAAATTTTGATAAAAAATAAATGACGTAGCATCCTGGACAGAGAGTTAGGTAGAGAAAAGAAAGAGAAAGAAAGTGATGATAACTACTATTAGTGACAAAAAGGTTCAAAAAGTGGAGTGAGGACAAAAAAGAAAGAAAAAAGGAAATGATATGATGGAGAAAGTGGACTTCAGATGTTAAATATTAGCAAGTCAAAGCTTCACAACAATAAAAAGTTGAATCAAAGAACTATACTATATCATACACTCCTAATTATTTAAAACAGGGAACCTTGAAGAAAATGTGTTAATTTTTAAACTTGACAGCAAAACTGACCTCAGAACCTCAAATACAGCTGAATTTCTCTTAAACTTTTTATCCACATTTAGGCATCATTTGACATCTTTTTGCCTTTAAACCTGAGTATTTACACCTTATGCTCAGAATTGTTGTATCCTTTACATCTTTACAAAAGAAATCACCCTGCATTTCGTATAATAATCTGAAAAGTTCCAGATTTTGCTGCTGTTTCAGAACATCTTCCACGTCTCTTTAAACTCTCATATCTTTGTGTTTTCTGGATCTTTCTGTGTGTTTGTTTCTAACTGTCTTAACTTTATTTCTTTGTAACAATCTTCTTTGATCTCACCATCTTGGGCTAAAAAACAACCTGAATAAAAGAACCTGTAGTTGAGAAAACGGAGAAGATTCGTCAGGAGAAGAAAGTCTTTGTTCCTGCTGAAAAAGGTACCGACCGTCTGAAAACGAGATGGATTACTGTAACCGCATCCTCGTTTTTAAGTCCTGATGATAAAATCCAGCATGGATTATCGTCAGTCTTTGAATTAATCCCTCTAACGTAGATGTTTGTCTCTGTGTTTTATTCTCACCTCTTGGCGTCGCTGCATGACGCCTCTTCTTCTACAAAACCAGTTCTAACTGAGAAACCAGAAGAAACTCAGAGGAAACAGGAAGAGGAGAGAAAATCTGTTAAAATATCTGAGATAAAACACAAAGTTAAAGCAAAAGTGAACGAAGATGAGCCTGAAGAGATCAAATCACCAGCAGACGAAACGAGGAGCAAAGGCAAAACTGAAGAAAAACGTTCAGTTAAAGAAGACTTGGCGAGAAAAACAAGTGAAAAATTGGAGGTTATCAGTGTGAAATCTGAGAAAATCTCAGGAAAACTCAGCAGAGCAGGAGAAGAAACTCACAGAGAAATGAAAAAGACAGAAAGTAAATCAGAGTTAACTGAATCGGTTGCATCTTTTGAGCTAACCGAAGAGGAAAAGGTGAGGTCTGAACCGGTGTTTGATGTAAAACCGGACTACCGCTCTGTGAAAGCAGAACTAGAGACGTCAGAGTCGGTCACAGAGCTGGAGTTGATTACCAAGTTTGTGCCAGAAGCAGAGCAGCTGAAGTCTGAAGACGTTCCTCCTCAGAAACACAAACTCTTAATCCAGGATCGGATGAAACCTTCAGTCTCTTTAAAACCAGAAGAAGAGACAAAGATTCCCTCAGAAACAGCCGCTGGAGGTACCATCATTACGTCATATTTAACTGTTTCATCAGACTCTGGTGGGTTGGAGGTTGTTTATTCTTTATGCAATATCCTCAGCAACCACCAGGGGTCACCATTTCACGTCCGTTCTTCTGTTTAACATCATTTTCCATCTTTTTATCCCATTTCTGAGTTTGTTTTGTCGCCTTCGATCCGCCGCCTGTTGATGTTTTTGTCGTCTTTTGTTTCTCTTTTGTTTCTCTTAAATGTCCAAACCTAAAACTTAATTTGATTATTCTTTAAAGAAACTGAAGACAAACTCAAGAAGCTTCCTTCCAAACCTGCTGAGACAAAAGAAAAGAAAGTGGAGAAAGGTAGAAAACCACAACCATTGTCTTTTTTTTAACCTCTTTATTATCGATCGTTTAACACCAACTGTTTGTGTCTGTTTATTTCTAATCTCTTGGCACCGCCTCATGGTGCTTTCTCTTCACAACTGTTCAATTTTTCCAACCTTCAGCATCATTCACAACTCTTGTAGCGGACGGGAAAAGAGCATCATATGCAGAACACGAAGGTCCAAGTAAAGAACGCAAGAATATTGAATCTGAGACACAAGAAACCAGCAAAAAAGCTGAAGAAATATCTGTTACTGAGGGTTTAGAGGAAATGGGCTTTTTTCCTTCAACTGACCAAAAAATTAATGTGATTAAAGTTCAGGATAAACATAATGAACATAGACGACAGAGATTGGTTCCCAAAGACATAGAAGAGACTAAAGAAGCTGCTGAAACTGGAAAACATGAAATTCTTCATGTTTCTGCAGCAAACAGATTAATTACAAACCATAAATTTAAAGACAAACCAAAAATATCTGTAATGATAGAAGAGCATACATCAGAACAAACTCCTCATAAAGATCTAGACTCAACAATTCATGAAACTGATTCACACGAGGTCATTGAAACAAACGTTTCCTCAAAACTCACTGACATTAGTACCAGGAGTTTAAAGAAAGAAGCTGCAGAGAAACCAAAACTGCAGACATTAGGTGGAGATGACACTTCACTTCAAGACAAAGAAACTTTGAGTGAAGTCACAGTTTCTGAAAAGCAGCACATAGTCCCAGACAAGGAGTTCCCAGTTCCTGAAGAAGTTCCTCAGAAAACATCAATATCCACCAAGATGAGAAGACAGAGGTTTGCTAAAACTAAAGAAGCTTCCGGCAGAAAGATCCCATCAGAAAGCTTCATAGTGGAGGATGAGACTGAAGCAGAGTCGCTTAGAAAAGATGGAAAACCTGAAGCAGTTCAGAGATTTATCGACAAGAAATCGCCGCATCCAGCTGAGGAATGTACAGAAACTCAATCTGTTACTGAACTAGATCAGGTCACCATTAGTACAGTTAAAGATAAAACTCTTAAAGTTTCTCCTAAAGAGAATAAAAGTGTGCAGGAAGAAGAAAAAGTAAGAGAGGAAAGTTTAGAAGAAATTGAATTACTGGCAGTTTATGAGCAATCTGGTCAAATAGACGGTGATCTGAAGGATTCAAGATCATCTAAAGAGAAAAGACAAAAACTAATGAAAACTAAAGACGCTGTGGATATTCAACTACCAATAAAAACAGTTTTAACAAAGGAAGGGCTGCCAATCAAAGACAAAATGGCTGACATAGGTGAACAAAACAAAGTGGTCTCAAAACAACCTACTGAGTTTTTAACTGATGACCAAGAAATCAGTGAAGTAGATTTTCCTCCAAAGAAAGAAAATTTTATAAAGTTTGAGAAAACTGCAGATGTTTTACAGAAAGAAATTCCATCAAAACAAGTTAAAACTAAGAAAACAACAAAAGATGATGAGCAAAAAGAACAACCAGCATCTGAAGAAATGTTAACTACAGAGAGAATGAGCAAAGCTCAGGGGTCGATCATCAGACAAGACCAGATAAACATCAGTAAAGTTACAGATAAAATGTTGAAAGTTTCTGCCATTAAAGAGAAACAAGCAACACACGAACAAATGGAAAGAAAAGTTTCACAAATAAACACAGAAGACACTGTTGAAGAAACCGAGAAACTACCAGAAATGAGACAATCAGAGTTTTCAGTCATTGAGGAAGTGAAACAGGCAGATGTTTCTCCAGAGGAATCAGTTTTATCCAAGTATGTAAAACCTACAGATGCTTTGGACAAACATATCCCATTAAAACTAGCATCAGCTGTGAACAAAACCATAAAACAAACAGTCAGTGAAGACAAAACGATGGTTGGTGATGAAGAAACACCTAAACTATCAAACATCAAAGAAACTGAGTCAGCATCTGGTGAAACCAAAGATTTAGATTCTCCAAAGGTTTTTATTTCCTTAGAGGATAAAAAACAAAAGTTTCCCCAAACAATTGATATTTCAGATGAAGAAGTTTCACTTGTAATGGATAAAAGCAGAAAAATGATTAAAGGTGATCTACTTGACAAAGATAAAGAACAAGTTTATCAACCAACAGATGATGATATGTTACCCAAAGAGAGAATCATCAAGCCTCAGGGGTCGATCAGTGAACAAGACCAGATAAAAACCAGTGGAGTTAAAGAGAGAACTTTGATAGTTTCTCCAGAAGAGTCAACATCTGAGTTCATAACTGAAGACAAGCAAATCCTGTCAAAAACCATCTGCCATTTGGATAAAGCCAGCCTTACCTCTGTCAATGACAGAACTGACAAACCTTTACCTGGAGCCATGAAGAAAGAACGATCTGCAGAAAATCTGTCAGAAATCCAAGGAGGCGGGTTTGCAACAGGTGAAGCTGAGGGTTTTCCAAAGTTAGTCAGAGATAAAGACACAACTAAAACTGACAGAAGAGGAAAATCTACAAAACAACAATTTACAGTAAAAGTCTTAGATGAGGCTGATGTTCCAGCTAATGTAGAAGAAACTTCAGTTAGGAAAGAGGCTCAGGTAGATCCAAAGGTAGCTGAAGGGAGCACATCAACAGAGGAAGCCCTGACGACCAAGAAGTTACAAAAGACGGATGCGATAGTTGATGAGTTAGAGGGTTTTAAACCGACACAAGAAGAACTGGAGAAAGTACAGAGAAAGACACCAGAGGTTCCTGGTGGACAGAAAGAAACTGAAACACAACAGAGACCAGAAAATACTGATGATAGGGTCAGAGACTTAAAGATCTTTAATAAACCAGAGAAAACGGAAGTTCTGGGAAATATTTCAATAGAGAAATATCTAAGAGAAATTACTGAAGTGGACAAAACCACCACAAATCGTCCAGCTGAGGAGATGAAAACCTCAAACACAGAAACTGAAGCTGCAAGAAAAGGACAGAAAACAGAAGAATCCAACCAGATTTCACAAGGAGCAACTGAAGAGGAGAAGTTGGACCAAACAGAAATTATACAAGATGTTGCAAGAAAGAAATCCAAATCCAAAGTAAAAGATACAAAATTTCAAGACAAAGAGGCCAAGGCAACTGTTTTCAAACAGGAATATGGATGTTTTACTCCAGCTGAAGAAGCTGAAACACCAAAAACATTAATGAAACTTTCTGTGGCTCCTGTGATGGAGGTGGCTTTCGAAACATCTGGTGTAACCGTAGACGACAATGAAGCCTCGTCTCTGAAGAAGTCTAAACAAATAAAGGTAGAAGATGGAGCAGACAAGCTGCCTACAAGAGTAGAGCAAGATCAATTAAAGTCTCAAGTTAGATCAGAACCAAAAGCCAAGGAAGTTCCTCTTGAAAAAGTTAACATCCTTGACAAACCAGCTTCATTTCCTCCCAAACGCATGACCGAAACAAAAGATGGAGAACTTTCCAGGACGGTAAGAGTAAAACAAGAACATGGAGAAATTAACCAGCTTTTTCCAGAAACAAAACAGCAGCACAAAGCAGTCGCAACTGCAACTTTGATGGAAATACCGTCTGAAAAACATCTCATCACCGATGTTGGTGACTTTAAATCAGACCATTTACAAAGAGCTACAGCTCCTGAGGCAAATGTTGAAGTGGTAACAGAGAAAATGTTTGACTCAGACAGTCCAGATGAGGTAGAGGTGAAAAACCTCACAACAGACAAAGCTAGTGAAGATAAAACACAACAGAGGGTGAAACGTAGAGAAAAGTCACCAATTGAAAGCTTTACGTCTAAAACGGAAACAGTTAGAGGTTATTTTCATGACGTTTCCCAGACTGCAATGATGGAGCAGCAGGAAGCAAAACAAAAAGTTTCAGAAACGCCGGTTATGGATGTGGCGTATGAAAAATCAATGCATGCACTCACACAGGAGATGCTAGATACCACACAGGCATATGTGTCCCCTGATTCTCAAGTAAAATATGTTAGACCAGGAGAAACTGTTTACATGTCAGGTGATGTTTCTGTTCTAATAGAAAGATCCACAAAAGATCAAATACATGCGTTAGATCAGCCTGAAGAGATTGGAGTGAATGTTAGGGAACTAAAGCTCGAAACAGAAAGAAAATTATTTGTTGAAGCAAAAACTTTGCAAAGTCAAGATGAACTAATCAGTCCTACAGACTTTCCTTCACAAATTACTGCATATAGAGGAGATAAATCTGATGCTGCAGCTCAGGCAAAGACGGTTCCAGAGAAAGAAAAGGCAGCAACTATTGGTGGAGGAAAAAAAGTCTCTCTGACGTCTACACCCGATGTGACGTCTAAGGAATCGGACACAACTGAAGGAAGAAGAGAATATCTTAGAGATTCAAAGACGTCAGAGCAACCAATTGAACCCAACATGTCTGCTGGTGTTCGACGTAAAGACAAACAGGCAGAGAGAGAACTAACCCAAGGTCGGCCTGGCTTTGAGCCCTCAGTAACAGATAAACCCAAAGTCAGCACCACTGGCTACCCATCAGAACACACCAGAACCACGCCACATATCCACTCCATGCTTCCAAAAACACACGAAACCAGAACCGAGGCACAACGCCAAGGAGTGCAGTCCGTCACAGAAACGAAGGGTCTGACTGCGGAGCCAGAAGAGAAAGAAAATCTCTTTCTTCAAGAAACGTCCAGAGGTACAGAGGAGGGAAACTGTCACTGAGCACAAGTTTCTGATCTGAGCACCCGACATCACTTCCTGTGGGGATTCTCCACATCCATATCACCGTCCAGAAGGACCTCCATGTCATGTCACCCATTATGTTCAAGCACAATCTGTCTTCACTTGTCTGCTGCGTTTCCATTACAAATGTGTCCAAAACGTTCTTGATATTCTGCTTATGTTTAAAAAAACGCAGTTTCACAATTGTGGTAATTCCATTAAATGAGGAACACAGTTAAAATCACATGAATAAGTTTGTTCACATAAGTCTTTAAAAAAAAATAGCAGTGACATCATCATGTTGTCTTTTCTTCCAGTATTATCATCCAGTTGATAATCACATGTCTTGTGTGATGCAAAAAAAAGTTTCTATTGCAGTTTTGTGAAATACACAAATTTCAATAAAGCCAAAAACCTAATTTATTCTAGCACAGAAACTTTTGACTAAAAAAAATGTAATTTTTTTCTGTAAATTGTGTGTTTCTGTTATTAACATTCATTATCATATTTACACTTTGCGCAATTATGAGACCAATGGAAATTTGCTACTAACCATTTAATTGCTC
Organism: Poecilia mexicana; assembly: GCF_051168715.1. NCBI lineage: Eukaryota > Metazoa > Chordata > Actinopteri > Cyprinodontiformes > Poeciliidae > Poecilia > Poecilia mexicana. The sequence goes on from NW_028263371.1 coordinate 53,517,932, forward strand.
AAACTGGAATTACAAAAATAAATTTGCTTAATGGAAACATGCCACTTTTGGAAAAACTCATGTTTTTCTATAAACTTTTTGTGCTAGGATGAGGTGTTTTTATCCTTTAAAGAGATTAGTTTATTTTGTTAAACTGCAATGGAAACATTTTTTCGAGTCACACCAGTCATGTGATGAACAACCGGATATTACTACTTAGGGAAAAGACAAAGAAAACGACAGGTAGGAGGATGATGGCTCTGCAAGTTTTTTAATGAAATATTGTGTGAGCAAACTTATTCATGTGTGATTTTAATTGTATTTTATTTAATAGAAGCACCACAATTGAAAAATTGTGTTTTTTCACCATCAGCAGAATATCAACAGAGTTTTGCACACGTTTGTAATGGAAACGCAGATGGGTTGCGTTGGATTTTCCCCCTTGCCGTTTCTCTAACTCTTCTATCCAGTGTGTGTCTGAACCGGTGTGGTGAGGCTGTTTGGTCTTCCAGCTGCCTAAAGGCTGGTTTTTCTTTGCCATGCTTCAGTTCTTACCTCTGTCTGAATGTTTGTCTGATTGTTGTCTTATTTATCTTTTAAGTTGTTGTGAAGGAGAAGGAGTTGCCTCCAGAACCCAAAGAAGTGAAGCCAGCTCCTCCTCCAGAAGGTATTCAACTTTCTTTGGTATTAAAAGCATTCGTGACAGAATGCGCTCTTGGAAAAAAGCAAATCTTTGAAACTTTATCCTGAACATCGAGGTCAGAAAATGATCTCTTGGGTTTAAACTTCTCTGAGTTCAGATTAACATGTTTTTAAGACGTTTGTGCAAATTTTCATCTTTTCTTTGTACCTGAAGAAATCAAACCAAAAGTTGGAGAAGCCCCCAAAAGACCTGAAGTTACTCAAAAGAAAATCCCTCCACCAGAGGAAGCAAAACCAGGTATTCAGACAGAAAACGGTTGAAGGAATGTTTGGGTGCTAGTTTGCCAAACATCTGATTAATCTAATGTTGCTCTTGAAAGTGGTCAAGCCTGTTGTGAAGGCTGAAGAACCGACTAAGGTGGTTCCAGAAGAAGAAAAGCCAGCTCTGAAAGGTAGAGGACCTCCAGAGAACCGTCCTCTTTATCTTCTCAGTTAAATCCATCTTTTAAAACCTCTTATTTCATCACCAGATGCTCATGTCTTTACTAATATGGGTCATGTTGACCTTTTCCTCTTTAGTGCAACAAAAGCATGCAATTTTTTAAACATCTTCTTAATTCTTCACCTCTACTGTGCGATAATTAAATGTTTCTTACAGTCTTCAAGGAAAACGAGTCACATTATTAATAACCAAAACCTAATGAGTTTCTTCCCTATCCTTCTGTATTAGATGAAACCAAAGGACCGGTCCAGACACCTGGAGGAGTCCAGAAAGGTAAGACCATTTCTCACTGTACCTCAAAACAACCAGCAGATGGCAGAAAATCTACTCCTGAACACAATGTTGGGCGCCAAAGCAAACCAACACTAATTGCTGCTTTGTTTTGCTCAATACAGAAATTACTTGGCATTAACTTGAGAAATAAGCGTCTCAACTAATCAGATATTTGACTTTTAAGAAAATGGACCCTGATTCATTGCACTATCAGCTCCATTTTCTGTTATGTTGCAGCTTATTACTCACAAGGCAAATAGCATGTGTGATGCTAGCACATTGAGGCCCTTAAAGTACAAGACAAATGAGCAATTTGCTCTCTTTTTGCATCAGATTGCATTTTCTTGCTTCTGAATAAGAGAAGAAACAAGTTCAAATTCAGGTTTACATCAGAGCGTGATGTTTTAATGTAAAGCTACCTTACAGCTTTCTTTTACACTATAATCATTTTCAGCTACCAGGAGAAGGTAAAACTTAAATCATGGTTTATGTAATCATGGGAAGTTTCTGCTCTAAATGTATAATATAAAGTTTAAATATGGGAGACATTATTAGCTGGCCAGTCCAATTTGAAGTGGAAATCCGTTTTGATGACGGCATTGTGAGTTAGACAGATGTGCAAAGTTAGCAAACACCAAATACGCACTATAATGAATACGGCCAAGAATGTTTTCACAAATATAAAAGAAAATGAGATCTGTGCAGTTTTACTTTAAATTTTCTCAGTTTGTTAATTAGTTTAAATTACCCTGCAGTGCCTTGCAAAAAGTATTGATGTTACCTGACTTTTTTTCACAATTTATCACTTCACAACCACCAACTTTAGTGGATTCATTGGCTTTTTAAGGATTTTACAAAAACAAGTAGTGTGCAGTTGCTTTCAGTCCCCTTTACTCTGATACTCTAAAATAAAATTTGTGGTTGTAACGTGACAAAATGTGAAATATTATTCCTCTTCTTATATCTCTGTGTTTAGCATATTTGTTGAACATTTTCTATAACGTTATATGTGTGTTCTGTGTTGCAAGAACTGTGATGTCAGTCCTGTGTCATTCAGTAATGTTAGACCTTTACTGCCTCAGAAACTGTTCAGCACAAAAAGGGTAAAATTCAAGTCACAGAGGACGGGACGTTTGAGATTCCCACCTTGAAGAAAGCAACCAGAGTCATGAGGGAAGTGGAAGAGGAGCAAGAGGTCGTCACGCTTAAGAAGGTCCCATCAGTTCCACTGACAGAATCTGAAGAGGAACGAAAACCTCAGAAAGTCACCAAGACCACCGTTTTCCATGCCGAGGAAATGGTGCATGAAGAAGAGTCTTTTGAGATGTCTGTTGTCACCAGACGGACTGTTGAAGAAAGGAAACCCAGAGAGAAACCTGATGTGGTGAAAAAGCCAGATGTTATCAAGCCTAAAGAGGAGGAAGAAAAAGAAACTCCAAAAGACGCTTGGACCCGCCAGAAGCCCGCCCCTAAAGATGAGAAACCAGAAGACAAGATCTCTCTTAAGAAAACCCCAAAAGCGCCAAAGGAAGAGGAACCTGCTCCTCCCAGTGCAGCACCGAAAAAAGTGAAAAAGTTGCCCTTATCTGAAGCTGAACCAGAAGTAGTCAAGCTCAAACCTTTTGAGAAGCCTGTTGAACCTTTAGAAGAGCCAGAGAAAGGTAAGAAGGGGAGGCCAGAGAGAGATAGTGTGCCTTTCCAGAAGGGAGAAAGGATCCCGCGAGAGGTGGAACCCAAAGAGACAGCAAAGAAACCTGCGGAGGCACTCCCTGAGGTAAAGGAGCCTCCAACTAAGGTACCAAAGCCAGCAGATAAAAAGAAAACTCCAGAGAAAGAACCAGAGGAGGTCAAAGCACCAACTAAAGGGAAGAAAATCCCAACAACAGAACAGGAAGTGGAAAGCGTCAAACTGAAGCCCTTCTCCAAACCTTCCAAAGAAGCTGAGGAGCCTGAGAAGAAACCCCCAGAGGAGAAAGACAGGAAGCCATCTGATGACCTGCAGCGCCGTCGCACCAGTCCTGATGAAAAACCAAAGGCAAAAGAGCCAGAGGCTAAGCCCAAGAAACCTGACGTCCCTGAAGCTCCTGAGAAAAAGCCGGAGAAGCCAAAGGAGGAGGTAGACACAGCTCCAACAGAGAAGACACCTGACAAGAAGCCTGACAAGAAGCCTGACAAGACTCCAGAGGAGGTCAAACCTAAGGCTTTGGAGCCAAAGAAAGGAGTTATACCCAAGGCTAAAGAGGAGAAGGAAGACGTAGCACTGAAGCCAGTGGAGCAGCTCAAAAAGGCAGAGCTGAAAAAGACTCCTTCTCCTAAAGTTGAAAAACTCAAGGAGGCAGAAGCAGCTCCGGCTGAGAGGAGGCCGAGCATTGACAAACTTAAAAAAGAGCCAAAAAGCGTTTCACCCAAAGACTCTGTTGAAGCTGCAACTCTTAAAAAGGTTCCAAAGAAACCATCACCAGAAGAGGCGAAGGCTGTCAAACCAGCAGAGCCTGGCAAAAAGAAAGTTCCCGCAGTGAAGGAGATCTCTCCCGGGGCTGTGCAAATAAAGAAGGTCGCCACTCAGCCAGAGGAGGAGGTGTTTGAAGAGGAGGCAGAGGAAGAGGCTGAGCTGGAGGAAGAGGAAGCCTGGGGCTGGGAGCTGGTTCCACGGGACAGCTATGGCTCAGAGGACTGGGAAGGTGAAGGAGAAGAAGGTGCCTTGGAGGTTCCTGGGGTAACCCAGAGAGGTGAGAAGGTGGCAACCCCAACGTGTTGGGTGGCGACCAAGAAAAATCCTCCATTCATGCCTTCAATAATCTCCATCCATTCCCACCATGCTTTCCATCTAAATCCCTCCTGCGGATCATTTTGTTGTGTTTTTTACGTGTTTGTGTCCATCACATCCATCTCTTCCAGACGGTCTTGTTAAGTCATCTGCGTTTGTCTGCCATTCCATTCTCATCTGCCCAACATGTGTTCATCCCATCATAACGCCATCTTTGCATTCATGTCATCTCCTAATGGATGAAAATTGTCATTGTGAAAATGTAATACATAATTCATTATTCTGTTTGTCTCCCTTCATTTAATTACTTCATGTCTTCAATTTCTGACATAAACAACATTGCATATGGCCGTCCATTTGCTTGTTCATAAAAAACAATAAACTGTTTTATTGTGAAGCAGAAGATTAATGGTAATTGTTTCTAAACAGAGGGGCAGCCGGCAGAGGAAGCAGGAAGAGGCAGAGGCAGAGGGCTAAAACGTAAGTGTGCTTTCTTAATGTCCACACCAGTACTCAAAAATATCATTGTTTAGACTCATGTCTGTATGTTAAAATCCTCTTTCAGCCAAGCAGACGCCATCGCCCGGAGAGGGCAGAGGTCGCGGCATGAAGCCTGGTGGCAGAGGCGGCCCCACACCACCAGAGGAACCTTTTGCAGGTTTCAAACTCAAAGCTGTTCCCCTGAAGTTCATCAAGAAGCTTGAAAATATTGTCCTCAAGGAGGCCGAGTCCATCGGCTCATCGGCCGTGTTTGAGTGTGAGGTTTCACCCTCTACGGCCGTCACCTCCTGGATGAAAGATGGCGGCAACCTGCGTGAGAGTCCCAAGCACAAGTTCATCTCTGACGGCAAAGATCGGAAGCTGCACATCATTGATGTCCAGCTGTCCGACACTGGAGAATACACCTGCGTGGCAAAGAATGCTGGAAAGGAGATTTCCTGCACTGCCAAGCTCATAGTTGAAGGTAACCCAGCTGCATTTAGTTAATCATACCAACACTGTTTCAGATACTTCATGTGTCTTTTTATTTGGCCTTCTAGACTTCAGAGGGAAACGTAACTAGAACCGTCAGGATAATTATGGACAATAAATCAAAAACAATACGTATAGTGATAGACACTTGATCAGTATCAGTAGATAATATATCCGATAGCATTTTTAATAACTTCACTAAACCCCAATTTACAACTGCATAGCATTCTGGGGGATTTAGACAGAGGAAAGGCTTTAGCTACTCAAACGATCAAGGCTAGCTAAGTAAGCTTGGTGACATGAAATAAATGACTCACTCTTTCTTTGGTTACCAAGCAACAACCTGTTGATTAACTTGTGGTTACCTAGCAACAACCTGTTAAGTAACCTGCACTGCTATATGCAGCAGTTTTAATGTTTCTCCACCGTTCTTCATAAATGCTTAAAAATAAAAAACAACAACAACTCACTCTGTTGTGAGTTTGGCAATATTTAGATATTTAAAACAAAAACAAATTGGAAAGCCCTACTTCAGTATAATAGTTGTGCCCTTCATACATTCACTCACAACCAGGCCTCTGAGAACATTCTGGATATGACCGCCTTTCTGTATTCTCGCAGAGCTTCCTGTAAAATGGATCAAGGAGTTGGAACCGGAGAACTCGGCCATCCTGGGCCAGCCCATCTACATATCCTGCGAGCTGAGCAAAGAGAGGGACGTGGTCTGGAAGAAGAATGGTGAAGTCCTCAAGAAAAAGGAGGGCAAGATCCAAATCAACATCATTGGATTGCAGCACGCCGTGACCATCCAAGGCTCCACGCTAGAAGACGCTGGTACCTACACCTGTGAAGTGTCAGGACAGGAGGACGTCGTGACCACCACAAACGTCAAAGTGCTCGGTAAGACAAAGGGAGGTGTCAAATACGCATATATTAAAACAGAACTGGAAGTTAGGTGACCATGTCAGCCAATGTTAGGACTAATTCCTATTCCTCCGTGACCTTTACCCTCCATTTTTCAGAGGTATGGATCCTTTTATAGGGGGATCAAGGAGTAGCCATCGTCTTTCCCTTCAGCTGGGCTGGCTACATGACCATTATTCCTTGATCCCCAAAGGAAAAAGGGTGCATACCTTACTAGCATGAATGAAAATTGTGAAGGTTGGGCCAGGGCAAGGACAAAGCAGGAGTCGTGTAGAATCTAACTTTGAAAAATTTGATAAATTAACTTCAGACTAGGTTTATTTTTGGTTTCTCTGCCAACTCTCACCAAATTAATCACATTGTGAATAGAATGCCAATCTCTGACTAAGAGATATTTAACTCCAACAGAGATTATTAAAGACTGGATAGTAAAACCACTTAGAGACCAGCATGTGAAACCAAAGGCCAATGCCACATTTAAGTGTGAGCTCTTCAGAGACACTCCCAACTGGAAGTGGGTCAAAGGAGAGAATGAGCTCACGCCATCAGACAAGGTTGAGATCACGAAGGATGGAAAGGAGCTGACGCTGACCATTAAGAACTGCCAGCCGGACGATGTAGCAGAATATGCCATGGAGGTGGAAGGACGCATCTATACCGCCAAGCTAACGCTAGGAGGTTGTATTTCTTTCAACTGCTATCCCCTGAAAGAGTTTCTACAGGTTAGTATTGACGGTGTTACATATTTACAAGCAGTAAATACCTGTTTCCAGAGCGTGAAGCTGAGATCCTGAGGCCTTTGGCCAGTATAGAGGTGGTAGAAAAGGAAGATGCTGCATTTGAAACAGAAATATCTGAGGATGATATTCCAGGAGAATGGAAACTCAAAGGAGAGGTTTTGACCAGATCTCCGGTATGACTTTTTCTCATAAAGTTGTACATACTGTATGTCAGTGTTGACTGTTCTTTTAATAGTAGTACAATGTAATCATCAGACGTGTGACATCCAAATGGAGGGTACGGTTCGTAGGCTCACACTGAAAAACTGCCAGTTGGATCAGGCCGGGGAAGTGTCGTACCAGGCCCTGAACGCCATCACAACCGCAATGCTAAATGTCAAAGGTAAGAGGCGTTCCTGGTCCCCCACAAAACCCCAATGGACCCTGATTCTTGGAATTTAGCTGTGAAAATTCAGCTAAATGTGGAATTTAGCTGTAAGGTCTGTGAGGAATCAAATAAAGCCAAAAGGCATACCAGAGCAGACCTTAGACCTTTATTCAAAAGGGCGGATGAGCCAGGTAAGATGAGAAGGAACTCCAATGCTCGTTTTGTGGGGTGAATAGTTTATCCTGTCCTGTTGTTTTGTCTGTCCTATCTATAGAAAATATAAAGCTGTATGTAGATCTGTTCATTATTATGTCAATGTCTTTCAGTCGTGTGTTTTGTATGTATTCTTTTCAGCAGTGCCCTGTCTATAGTTTATAGTTTCCTTATATTTAGCTAATATAACAGCATTTAGAAGATCTTTGAGTTGGAGTTTGCAGAGCAGAAGCAAAGTGAAGCTTTCTGGAAGAAAACAAAGATGTGCCATCATCATCAACATTTCATGCCAACTGAACAAGAGGTTGGCTACTTGAATCCAGTGACTACGAAGTCCCATGATGACACCGTTTATACTCTACATCTGCAGTCCTTGAAGACCACCAATTGCTTTTTTAACACTTACCAAAGAGCTGGAAGAGGAGTAGAGTCCATCTCAAGAACACCAGAAGAAATCTCTAACAAGCTTTCTCCAGATTCAACCAGGATCACTCTGAACATAGATGACAGTGTAAACAGGGCTCTGGCTGTTGACTGTTGTGTTTTTGTGTTGTTCTGTTGTGTTGTTGATGTGTTGTGCCCTGTGTCAACCCCACCCCAACCAGAAATCGAGATGGACTTTGTTGTCCCGCTGAAGGACGTTTCTGTGCCAGAAAAGAAACAGGCTAAGTTTGAATGCACCATCACCAAGGATGTCGCCAAGGTCATGTGGTATAAAGGGGCTGACATCATCACCCCAGACCAAAAGTACGACATCATCGATGATGGGAAGAAACACATGCTGGTCATCAACTGCTGCGAGTTTGATGACGAGGATGAATATACGATTGAGGTTTTGGGCAAAACTTCCACAGCTAGACTCACCGTCGAGGGTAAGTGCCAGCTTTCCATCACCAAGTGTCAAAATGGCACAGAGATTAGCCATTTTGACTTAACTCACCGAGTGGGTTCCCTCCTCCTGTATGAACATGTTTTATTAATATGATTGTAGGTATCAGACTCAGATTTATCTCACCACTGAAGGATCAAACCGTGAAAGAGGGCAGTACAGCTCGCTTTGAGCTGGAGCTCTCTCATGAGAACATTCCTGTCACCTGGTACAAGAACGACGTTAAAATCCACCCGAGCAGAACCGTTGTCACTCACACGGACGGAAAGAAGCACATACTAGAAATTAAGGATGTGACTCTAGACGATATCTGTCAAATTAAGGCCGAGGCCAAAGGAATTCCTTCCATGGCCAACTTGACAGTTATAGGTATCCACATTCACTCTTCAATTCTTTGCAAAGTTTCTCCATGTTTATGTCTGTTGAGGTCCTAAAAATGCCTCATTCTGTCTGTCTGTTCTAAGAAATTGTTGGACTGTATTGTCTGTCTGTTCCTTCCATCTGTCTTTGTTGAGTTATCTTGTGCTGTATGTATTATTTGTCGTACATTCGGTTCGAAGAGTCATCATAAATCTCCCCGTTCCAGAGGGAGATCCCTACTTCACGATTAAGCTGCAGGACTATACTGCAGTCGAGAAAGACGAAGTGGTTCTAGATTGCGAGCTCAGCAAAGACGTCGATGTCATGTGGTACCACAACGAGGCTGAGATCAAGGCCTCAAAGATGATGGCCATCAAGGCTGAGGGCAAGCGGAGAACACTAATCATCAAGAAAGTTGGTGACAAAGACAAGGGACAGTATGTATGTGACTGTGGGACAGACAAAACGACAGCCGAGCTTCACATCGAAGGTAACTGACTCACCTGTGTTGAGCCACCTTCATCTCCATGGATCCTCATCACCTTCACTTGCACCATCTTCTAACCCCACCTCAAAGCATCTTTTTTGTCATAATTTTTTGAGTTACTACTCTGTCATCTTTGTGCTCTCCAAGAGTAAAGCTTCTAGCTTCACCAAGTGATTCTGGTCTTTTGAAAACTTGGATATTGTCTCTTTTGAAGCAGAAGCACTCTTGTCTTCTTTCTAGATTCTTTTGCACACAACTACTCTAACAAACCATCACTTCTTTATTAAAAAACTCTTTTATTGATCTTCATTGCCTGTTAGCCAGTTCCATAGAAAACCAAATGGGTGGGTTTGTTCAAAGCCCCGTTTGGTTCTTTATGATCCAAAGAGTTTGGCCTTAACCCTGAATTCCCTTTTACACTTCCAACAAATAACACCACTGTCTGTCTACTTTCAACTACCGTCTCCATATCTACCATCTACCGTCAGTCAATGTTGTCTTTGTGTTGAAATGTTGAATGTGTCCAATGAGAGAAATGTGTCCCCTTTCTTGAACGCCAGCTCGGCACATCAAGGTGGTTCGACCCATGTATGGTACCGAGGTCTCAGAAGGAGAGACGGTTCGATTCGAAGTTGAACTCAGTGAGGACGACGTTCACGGCCAGTGGAGGCTAAACGGAGAAGTCCTCAGTCCGTCCGCTGTACGTCCCATTAAACCTCTCTGGCCTTCATGTGATTCTATTTTAGTTGACATGTTTAATTGAGGGATTGCGCCTCATCAGCTTCCCCCCATCCTAATCACTCTTCATCGATTGCTTGTGTTTTTGGTAAAATACTGAAGTTTGTTGGCCGCTTGCAGGACATTGAGATTGTGGAAGATGGCGCCAAACACACTCTGGTTTTGTACAACTGCAAACTTCCCCAAACAGGGGAGCTTGTGTTCACCGCCGCCAACGCCAAGTGTTCTGCTAACCTGAAAGTGAAGGGTGAGCTTCCTCTTCCAAAACTGTCAAAAAATAAAAGCTGGAGCTTGTCTTCCTGCTTTTTCTGCAGCTGTAAGATAACACAGATGTAATAGTGATTTACAGTTTGGGGTAAATGCTATTACACTGCAAACAGGATCAACCATCCGTCATTGTGGTACCTTCAGGCAAACTGGCCTGATCCAAACCCTCTTCCCTTAATATTAACTCTTTCCCTCTGAACCAACAGAGCTTCCCATCTCTTTCATTACACCATTGGCCGATGTGCATGTGTACGAGAAAGACGAGGCTAAGTTTGAGTTGGAAATTTCACGAGAGCCCAAAAGCTTCCGTTGGCTCAAAGGAACTCAGGAATTGTCAAACGACGATAAGTTTGAAATCCAAGTAGACGGAAAACGACACACTCTAGTCGTAAAATCTGCCAAATATGAAGATGAAGCCAAATACATGTTTGAGGCTGAGGATAAGAGGACGTCTGGAAAATTGATTATTAAAGGTAAAATGAGTTGGTGCCGGAATAGTTTTATTTGGACACCAGTCACTGAAGGATGTGAATGTTTGCTAAAAGCCTTTAAATTATAAAAAATTATCAGGAAAAATCAACGACTGAAAACTTTGCATTGAGAAAAACTCCAACAGAGAATATTTCAAATAGCAGATTCAGGAAAACTGCATAAAAAATGTCCCTTCTTTTATTAATTCAATTCATAAAGTAATTTATATATTAAGTACAGTAGATTTGTTACATACAGACACAGTTCAAGTGTTTATTCCTGTTAAGTTTGATGCCAGCTTACAGCTAATGATCCAAAAGAAGAATTTTATATAAGACAAATAAAAAAAATTTTTATCGAGGAATGTTCTGACCACAATATGGCCTATTACTGCAGCTGGAGTCAGAACTACAAGAACCACCACACAAAGATGTATCCAGGTTATAGTCTTCAACTATTGATTTCTGGTATTAAGGCACCCCAGAACCAGAGGCAACTTCAGAAACTTATCAAAATCAAAGTGCCAGAGTCTGGAAGAAGAGTGGAAAGCCACAAAATCTAAAAGTGTTTACACTCCTGATAATCCGGTAGACTCATTGCAATTCGGAACCGAAAATGCAACACTTGTTACATTTTCAACTGGTGCAGTTTGTTTCTACACTGCAGTGAGTCAAGCTATTAAACTAATTAACAAACCTGTTCCCCTCCTCGCCTGCACCAAGAACTACAGAACTACAAAACCTCTGAAGAATAAAATGTAAACAAAAATGGAGTAACATCAATTTTACTGTCTTTGACTAATGCTAGACACAAGTGTTTGTTTTGGCTGCCTTTACCCAGAATGCTCCGCACAGTATGGAGGTTATGTCTGTTAAAGGCTTTGGGCAAACATTTGCAAACATCCACACAACCTCACAATCACAATCTTCCCAACTGGAACAACATTGTATTTACCTCCCTGTAAATGTAATTTTTTTTATCAGGAATTCGCCTTGAGTTTATCAAGCCGATTAAAGACGTAACCGTAAAGGAACGAGAAACTGCAGAGTTCAGCGTTGAACTGTCTCATGACCAGATTCCAGTAGTTTGGTACAGAAATGAAGTGCGCCTGCACCCCAGCAAGCTGGTGCACATGTCGGAGGAAGGCAGATCGCACACACTGGCCTTCAAGGAGGTCACAATCGATGATACCTCCATGATTAAGGTGGAGGCAATGGGAAAGACGTCAGAGGCAATGCTAACTGTTCTTGGTTAGTATCAGTCTTCCTTCAGCAGGATGTGAATTCTGGCTGTTGATCATCTGTAAACAAGATTAGTACCTCATCTCTGTGGTCTTAGTTTTGTTTTGAACTGCTTATTACGGGTGTCTGCTTGCAGAGGGAGACCTCTACTTTACAGTAAAACTCCAGAACTACACTGCGGTCGAGAAGGACGAGGCAATCTTGTCCTGCGAGTTGAGCAAGGCCGCCGCCGAGGTCAAGTGGTTCAAAGACGGTAACGAAATCTTTGCGTCCAGGAACATTCTCTTCCAATCTGACGGCAGGAAGCGCATGTTGGTCATCAAGAAATCGGCGAAGAAAGACAGGGGAGCTTACACCTGCGACTGTGGCACTGACAAAACCACAGCAGAGCTGAACATCGAAGGTAATGAATGCCTGCCGCCCTCCAGACCCCGACATTACTGCAGAGTCAGTGTCACTGAAACCTCACCTGTACCTGGACTGAAGCTCACCTTGGTCTCCATTCTTCATCTTCATGTCTTCAACTTTCACTTTGAGTGTTTTAACACCTCATGATCCAACCATAACCTTTAGGATTCACAACATTCTTCACAATAATTCACTTTTAGCTCCATGTTTTCGTTTCTGTCTCTTTTTGCACCATCGGTAAGGTGCAACACCCCAACCTGTTGCATGCCTTCATATCTCTGTCTGTCATCATCATCTCCATGGCAACCGTTTTCTCACGCGGTCCGAGGCTCACTCTGGTTTTGCTCTAAACGCGTCTCTGAACCTCCACAGAGCGCAACATTAAGATTGTCCGCCCGCTGTACAGCGTGGAGGTCACAGAGACCGAGACGGCCTCGTTTGAAACGCAGATTTCTGAAGACGACATCCACGCCACCTGGAAACTGAAGGGCGAGACACTCCACCCGTCTGCTGTAAGACAACACTGACCAATCCTCTAACGGGAAATAAATCCACGTTTCCCCAACAAGAGCTGATGTTTTATTTTGATGAAAACTCATCTTTCAGTTTTGTTGTGCACGGTCAGCACTCCTGTTTGAATGAGCGCTGACCTGTGGGTGTTTGTTGTCAGGATGTGGAGATAAAGGAGGAAGGAGCGCGACACACTTTGACACTCTTCTGCTGCAGAATGGATATGGCCGGAAGCGTTGACTTCTCTGCAGCGAATGCAAAGTCTTCAGCGCATCTCAGAGTCAAAGGTGACAAAACAAATCACAGACGCCTGGTTAAAAACGGGCGTCGCTTCTCTTGATTGACGGTTCCGGGAAGCAGCTTCTTCTTATTCCGGATCGGGATGCCTTATGTTTTGTGTTATGTCTTTATGTTGTTTGTTGAGTCGCCGGATTTTATCGCTGTAATTTTATCCCAGTCGAATCGACGTTGGTGAAGATTCCTCAAATCGCAAACCCTCCCCGTGAAATAAAACCAACATTTAGTTGCTTCTTTTAATGTTGATATTTGTTAGATATCAATATTTATGTTACTTCACAGGTGGAATATCTCCTCAGGTATGATATGCAGCTTGTAGAGATACAATCGATAAAGTTTAGAGGTTGGCGATGAACATCTGCAACAAAACAAACCAAGAAAAGTCAGGGAAGAATACCCAGAACTTTTATTTCACCATGAAGCTAAGATATTTCTAATTTAGTTTTGTGGATTTTATGCATTCTATCGAATTCCTGCTTTCCAGAAGAAGTTGGTTCCAGAAGAAGTTAGATGTTTAAGTGATTGTAATGAAGATCCTTGAAAAGCTGAGTCCATACATGCATTTCCATTACAAATTTCAATATGTTTCCTGTTTGACACAAACAGGAAACATCTTGGCTTCATTCTGAACTACAGGAAATTTAAGTCAAAGGAATCTGAGTGTTTTTTTAAACTTGTTGTTTTTATATCGTCCAGATGGTTTTGACTTTATTCAACACAAAAATCTCCACATAAACCGATGATGTGAGATACATCTTATATTTAAACTGATACCTGATGTTATTTACAGGTAGCTTTGTTGCTTCAGATGACTAGAGTGACTATAAACATATCTGCTGGCTGTCAACAACACCGTCAACTTCTCTTTAACTGGCTGTTAGTGGCTTTAATTCAGGCATGTGAAGAAGCCTGTTGTAAATACTTCAAAGTTCTTGTTTATCCAAATGGACATCCTGAAGCTCCACTTGACCCGTGTTACCTAAACTTCCTGAACCAAATTACTTAAACTAAAGTTCTTCAATGAAGTGTTGGGTAACTCCTGCCAGGAGCGTCACATTCTCCTTTTCCAAGGAAAATGCAGGCAGGTGATTGACAGGAACAGATTGACTTCCCCTCATGGTTTTGGCAGACGTGGGCCGTTAACCAATCTGGCCCCTCAGTTATTTTAGAACCTGGATGCCTTATCAAGCTCAGGTCCTCAGTGGTTGGCAGGGGGGGAGGTCATGACCCTGCGTCTCACTGGTTTCCTGAGACACTGCTCCTCTGACGCCAGGCCGTATGCTAATGAGCCTGGCCTCAGTGCCAAGTTGCAGGGCGGCTGGCTTCAGTCGTCCTCCACGCGCCCAGCACCCTGCCGTTACCTCAAACACCATGAGGATTGGCCACTGAGGATCTGCTGCGTCTCTGTGGGGATTTCTTGGAGTCTGTTGACCGGTTTGAGGGGAGGGACTGACCATGTCTTCTCCCCAACCCAAAGGCCGGGTGATCTCCCTGGTGAGGCCCCTGAAGAACATCACAGTGACTGCCGGAGAGACCGCCACCTTCCAGTGCGAGCTGTCCTACGAAGACATCCCCGTTGATTGGTACCTGGGCGAGACGAAGCTGGAGCCAAGTGAGAGAGTGAGTCCCGTCACACCTGACACACCTGTTTGTCCACTTCCTGTCCAGCCCAGGTGCTGGCTCTGGTCCAGAATCAGGCCCCTGTGTTTCCCTTCAGCTTCCTGTGCTGCGACTGCCTGTTCATATAAGGTCCTGCAGGTGGAGGTTCGGGATTCCAGCTGAGCATTTGATCCCGGTTTTGAGATAACGCAAGCAGGGGGTGTTTTCTGCCCCGCAAGCGCTTCTGTGGGTTTATTTTTAACAGCCGCCAGAGGCCGCAGCACAGGGCAGGTGGGAACTGCAGATATTTGTTAGCTTCAGCTTTACATCTCTGGGATTCTTTTGAATGCTTCTGTGGACATGTCTGTTGGTTCTGCTGGGCCCAGAAAGGATTTCCTGTCATAAAGATGTATTAATTTGATAATATAGGGCAACTTGAGACCTTCTTAGGAAACCCAATCCCTCTGTGTGTTGTGCAACATGTGGAAGAGGAATAGGGACACTGAAAAAAAAATCTGTAATAAGTCAGAATTCTGAGATTAAAGTTGGAATTCTGAGGTAAAACAATCAGACTAATGGAAAAACGTCTGAATTATGAGGAAAAAAAGTCAGAATTTTTATATTAAAGTTGCAATTTTGAAAAAAAAACCCTCAGAATTCTGAGAAAAATTATGTTAGAAATCTGGGTTTAAAGTTGCAATTTATAGAAAAAAGTCTGAATTCTGCCAAAAAAAAAAGTCAAAATTCTGAGGAAAAACGTTTAGAGTCCTTGGGGAAAAAAATTCAGAACTCCAAGATTAAAATCCTAATTTTGAGAAAAATGAGAATTCTGAGATTAAAGTCTGATTTTTTTTTTTTTTTTTTTTTTTTGCATTGGCACTAATCCTCTTCCATAGCAACAGCATTTAATGGGTTCAGCTTGACCAGTATTCCGAATTCATGACACTTCCCTTACTTTTATTTTCCATTAAAATGCATTGTTAGGATTTAAAAAGACTCTTCAAGGTGTAAGAAAAGCTATAGCCTCCATTAAATAATAGAGTGAGCGTCACTGTCCTGATCTTCCCCCAAACTGCTGCTTTAAACACATATTTCAACTATTCTCCCTAATCTACGACTTGTATAACTCCCCTCTGTGAATTATACAGCTTTGTGCTCGGACAGGTCCTGCATCACATACAAGCAGGAGTTGTGTGGTAAAATCAGCCATCAGGAGTTAGAGGCCCTGCAGCTGTGCTTTTCAGTTTTAGCTGTTAGGACTCTGTGGTCAGGCCATGTATGAGCAGCTCACAGAGAAAATGTTCAGGCCAGAGTAAATGATCAATATAATGAAGTAGGAGGTTCTGATATGGTGTAGCCATCAAAATCTGAAAAGATGTAAGAAAGAAAAATGGGAGTACCTGTCTAGCCAAACAACAGTCAGGGCAAATCTTGTTATCCTGCATTTCCATTAAAAATGTTCACAAAACCATGTTGAGATTCATCTGTCGGAAAAAACACACAAAAAGACCGCAATTGCAGTATTTCCTTTAAATAAGAACCACAATCACATGTGAATAAGTTTGTTCAGACGAGGTCCATCCTCCTCCTATCACTTCCTGTCGTCTTCTTCGTCTTTTCCGCCAGTAGTAACATCCAGTTGTTGATCACGACCCGTGTGATGAGAAAAATGTTTTCATTGCCGTTTTGTGTGAATACGGTCCAAACTCCTTACCAGTTGGTGGCAATAATACTTCCTTTTGTTGTTTGTCAACCAGCAATTATACAAAAAAGAAGTTTTGTGCAAAATACACAAATGTTGATATAGCCATAAAAACACCTCATTCTAGCACAGATTTATTTTTATAGAAAAATGTGAGTTTGTTCTGAAATTGGTATGTTTCCATTAAGCAAATTTATTTTCTTAATTCCAGTTGGAGCAATCATATGGTTAACGGAAACTCAGCTAGTGTGGCAGGCCTGTTCTGCAGCTGTTTAGTAGTTTAAATTATAACCTTGTTAGCTGGTTTTGATGTAGTTCAACCTGTAGACTTATTAAGTTAAGCAATACTTAAATAGATGATGATACTCAGCATGAGATTATCTGAGGGGAGGGACTAACTGGCGAGTTTCCTTCTCTAGCTAACCTGACAGGCACAGCTCAGGGCCTCAATACCCCATAAGTTCCTTAAGCAATAATAACAAAAATAAACTAAAAAGTTGCACATATAAATACCTCTTGTAAAGTAAATCTTGTGGTAACTGACTTTGTTGAACCTTCAGGTTGTGTTCAAGGATGAAGGGAAAACCTACAGCGTCACGGTGAGAGACGTCCAACTGAGTGAAGCTGGACGAGTCAAACTCACCGCCAAAGACTTTGAGACGGAGGCCACCCTGTCTGTCAAAGGTAAGGCTCCAACTCAGTGACTCTACTGGAGGCACCTGGTTTAAAGGCCAGATTTACTCAGTTGAAACGGTAGAATACACGCTGTTATTGTAACTACTGCTGAGGTCGTATGCTTTTATTTTGGTGACTGTCTTGTTGAGGTAGCTATGGTAACGGAACAGAAAGGTTAACATCAAACAGCTTGAATTTCATTTAGATGTTTTCATATTTTGGAAAATCCTTAAAAATACGCAGTTTTGTATTAAAATGCAATATGACATTTGATTAAAAACCTAAATGTACAAAAGTGTTATTTACAGTTGAAACCAGATATTTTCAAAAACCTAATAATTTTTCTCACTATCACAAGCTAAATCAGACTAAACTTTTATTGTTGTAGGTCAGTTAGAATTTGCAAAATTGTTTCTATTTGATAAATGCCAGAAAATGTAACATGAACATTTTTTTAGATTTTTTGTAACTTTCTTTGTATATTGTTTTTAAGCATTTAAGTTGAGCAGGAAGGTCATTTACCTTTACACAATTTAAAGTTGGAAACATTATTCACTGTTGAAACCTAGAGTGTGTACACCTAATAAAAAGACAGACATTTTTTTTCTCACTGTCTGAAGTTAAATCAGACTAAACTTTTCTTGTTTTAGGTCATTTAGAATTAATAAAATAACTTCTATTTTCTAAATACCAGAAAACTTAGCAAGAATATATTTTTTTAAATGTTTTTGTAACTTTTTGTATATTTTGAGCAGGAAGAACATTTACTTTAACACAAATAGTTTTGATTGTTTCAATGTCATGAGTGCTTATTATTCCTAATTTCTCAATTACTTATTTGATCTGTAATTGAAATAAAGGTTGGCTTATATTTGTTTTACTTGAAACAACAAAATTTTAATTTTTTGTTATATATTAGTTAAATGTGCCTCTTTGTAGAATCCACAATGCTGTCACAACGTTACTGATAACAGTAATAATAGTGACCTGAAACTTGAAAAGTTCTTGAATTTTACTGTGGGAAAAATGTACAAGCCCTGCATATAAAATACGTAAAGTAGGTAAATAGAAACTGAGAAACTGAACCGTTGCCCTTTGTGTTTGTGCATCCAGAGCCGCCTGTAGAGTTCACCAGACCTCTGCAGGACCAAACGGTGGAGGAGAAAACCACCGCCACGCTCGAGTGTGAAGTTTCCAGAGCAAACGGAGAAGTCCAATGGCTCAGGGACGACCAGGAGATCCGCAAGACGAAGAAGTACGACATCCTGGCTGAGGGCTGCAAGAGAACGCTGGTCATCCATGAATGCACGCTGGACGACTCAAAGACCTACACCTGCGACGCCAAAGACTTCAAAACGTCCTGCTTCCTCACGGTGGAAAGTGAGTACAGCTGAAAGGGGAAATTATAGGCAGACATGAAAAATATTATTTTAAATGCAATAAGAGAAACTTAACTACTTGGAAAACTCATGCAAAGATGAAATAATTATTATTTTAGTTATTGATTATTCTGACGATTAATCACATTAAAAAATTGGCTCATTCTGCAGATTTGTCATCGAAGCTTTTTATAAAATATTAGAAATACATGAAAATATGCAAATAAGTAATTGCATTTCATTTTTAGATAAAAAAAAAACATTTTATTGCCTACATTAGTCATGAAAGGCATCTTCCTTAATTAAAACAAATAATTGGAGTTAGGAAACCGTAGGGGTGAATTCACACCAGCCCTGTTTGAGCTCCACTTCGTTAAAGAACCAAAAATTCAAATGATCTGTTAAAGTAACTGTGTGGATCTCGTTTTGTGTGGACAGCTGCCCGTGTCGAGTTCTCCAAGCCTCTCCATGATGTTGAGGTTCGGGAGAAGGAAACTGCCAGGTTTGAGTGTGAAGTCTCCAGAGAGGACGCTAAAGTAAGAAAAGCACTTTTCCTTTTATGTGTTCATCAGAATCTAAGCCCAGTTCTCCTGTCTGAGTAAATCATCTTCTTCCTGCTTTCTCCACAGATCACCTGGTTGAAGGATGGAACTGAAATCAGAAAAGGAAAGAAGTATGAAATTATTGCACAAGGCCGCCAACACATCCTTCTCATCCACAAGGCCGCATTTGATGATGAAGCTGAATACGAATGTGACGCACAGACCTCCAAATCCTCCGGCATGCTCACCGTCGTCGGTAAGAAAAGAAAAACACAGATCAGGTTTTCTCCAGTTGGGAAGAAAAACAGGAGATCATATAAAGTGGACTGACACCAGAGTAGAGATGGTTCTGATGTTCCTGATTTAAAAAATGTTCAGTTGTGCTCAGTTTTACTCATATTTCTGTTGATCTACTGTTGCTCCAGTGGGACACCTAGTGGCTGTTGTAGATTTTTTTTAAAAATCTGCCAATAATCACAGAAATTTTCTTGAAAAACTTTAAATTTTTTGACTTTTGAAACTTAAAATTTCCAAAAGTCTAAAATAGTCTATGAAGGTAAAATGATATATATTGACTTAGTAGAGTTATTATTATACATTGCCTGTTTTATGTTTAAATATGTATCCTTTTTAATTAATTAATGCAAATTAATAAAATAAACAAATAAAGATAATAAAAAGAGATGTAACAGAGCATTGCTTAGTATTGCTAATCTATCCAGTTCAGTCACATTGAGCTTCTCTTCCTTTTTTATTTCTTATTTTAAAAGTTTGTGTGTTTTAAAGAAATGCTAAATTGTGATGTTGATATAAATCAGTTGGTGCCACCAGATGTTAATAGGTTTTTTTAAGGTTTTTTATTCTTTTGGTATAATTTAAATTTGTAGACTAAAATATTTTCAAAATTTTGACAAACCACATATCAAGACGTTCTCGGTTCATTGATAACTGAACGTTTCTCTGCTGAATCTTTTCCTGTCGCTGCAGAGGAAGAAACTACTTTCACTAAAAACCTGCCGAACGTCGAGGGAACGGAGACGGACAGCGTGAGGCTGATCTGTGAGGTCTCCAAGCCCAACGCTGACGTCACCTGGTACAAAGGCGACAAGGAGCTGCCAGACGGCGGCCGCTACGAACACATCGTCGATGGCAAGAAGAGGATTCTCCTCATCAAGGACCTGAAGACAGACGACGCCGGAGAATACAGCTGCAGGCTGAGCACCGGCACCAAAACCTCTGGGAACCTCAAGATCAACGGTAAAGACTGGAAAAAAGTCATGTTTAGTTGTTTACCACATTTCAGCAACAAGGCAGTAAAATATAAACAAAGTAATCAATTAGCAAACAGTAATAAACATTAGATTTTGTCAAACACCATCATCAAACTCATCAAGTAAATACACATCAAATTATTGAGAAATGTATTAGTTATTATTAATCAAAAGATAAAAACTTGAGTTTTGTTTCTGTTCAACTGGAGAAAGTTGTGGCACATCCACACTTTTAACTGTTGAGTCCTTGGATGGGTTCAGAGTCACCTGGTGGCATCATAATGTAGATCTGTTTATCATTTATTGTTATAACTGAGCTGGTGGAAGCATGTTGATATAGAATAGGAGGGGCCCCATGATTGAGCCTTGGGGAACCCCACATAGAAGTTACTCATACACAAGATCACAAAGAAGACCATGTTCTTTAGGTAAAGTGATTCCTGATGTTTTTGCTCCAAAGCTTATTTATAAAAAACAAACATAAACAGCAGTAAATGAGCAAGAAGCTTCATAAAATGTCACATAATAAAATCAATCTGGTGTTTCTGTCCTGCAGAACTGGCTGCTGAATTCCTGTCCAGACCTCAGAACCAAGAGGTGGTGGAGGGTAATAGGGCAGAGTTCACCTGCACCGTCTCCAAGGAAACCTTCAGTGTCAAGTGGATGAAGGACGGCAAGGAGCTGGAGTCAGGAGACAAGTACGAGTTGGTGAGTGACGGCAAGAAGCGCAGTCTGGTCATCAAGGCGGCCGAGCTTAAAGATGAGGGCGGATACGTTGTGGTGATCGGAGAGACGAGAGCCAGCGCTGACCTGACTGTGAGCGGTAAGTAAGCTCCGCCCACTGAACAAACCAGCTGCTGCAAGAACCTCGGTCCATGTCGTCAACGTTCGCTCTTCCCTGCAGAGAAACTAAAGGTCATCACCCCTCTGAAAGACACGGAGGTCAAAGAAGGCCAGGAGATCGTCCTGAACTGTGAGGTGAACATCGAGGGAGCCAAGGCCAAGTGGCTGAAGAACGACGAGACTCTGTTCGAGAGCGGCAAGTACGTGATGGTTCAGAGAGACAACGTCTTCTCGCTGAGGATCAAAGACGCTCGGAAGGGAGACGAAGCCGACTACAGCATCACGCTGACCAATCAGAGAGGAGAACAGGCCAAGAGCTCCGGCAAACTCTCCGTCAGAGGTTGGTGCTTTACCTCCACCGACACGAGTTTGATTAGTAATATTATGACTTTATTCTCATGATGCTGTCACTTTATTCTCATCTCGTCTTACACACAACTTAGTTCTCATAGTATGACTTTATTCTTATATTGTTTTGACTATTCTTGTAATACTGTAACTATTCTTGTAGTTTATTCTTTATTCTCATAGTAGTGACTATTTTCAAAATATTATGACTTTTTTCTCGTCTTATTACAATGTTGGTTTTGTATTATTTCAACTTTATTCTCGTAACATTGTGACTTTATTCTTGTAATATTTTGACTTTATTGTTGTACGACTTTATTCTTATACTATGTTGACTATCCTCATAATTAAACGATTTTATTCTCATATTAATATTACTCTATTTTCAATTTAGTACAGCTTTTTTCTTGTATTACTTTGAGTTTATTCTCATAATATTATGGCTTTATTCTTGGAACTTTATTTATTTTACAAACATGTGGAACAATGTCCACTAGGTGGCAGTGAAGCTTTGTTATACAACTTTTGATTCAATATGACTAAAACCAACAAAAAAAATCAGGACAACTGATAATCGAGACGAGACAAAAATACTCTAAATTCTCAGTATTGCATTTGTTGGACTGATTTATCATGAGATTGATGTCAAACTGGGATGAGTAACTGTAAACTGTGTGTTTTCCAGAGGAGAGTCTGAGGATCATGGTTCCTCCGGAGGACATCGACACTCAGGAGAAGAAGACCATCAGCTTCTCCTGCAAGACCAACAGACCCAACGCCACAGTGAAGTGGATGAAGGCCGGCCAGGAGATCACCTTCAGCAAGCGCATCGTCTACAGGGTCGACAAAGAAAAGCACACGCTCACCATCAAGGACTGCACGCTGGCCGACGAGGGCGAGTACACGGTGGTCGCCGGGGACAACAAGGCCACCGCGGAGCTGATCATCAGCGAGGCGCCGACCGACTTCAGCGCGCAGCTCAAAGACCAGACCATCACCGAGTTCGACGATGCCGAGTTCACATGCGAGCTGACCAAGGAGAAGGCCGAGGTCAAGTGGTACCGGAACGGACGGGAGATCAGAGAGGGACCAAGGTACAGCGGCGGCGACTTAGCTCAAGATTAGTTTATTGGAGAACACAGGCAACAATTCACTGCGATAACAGTGGAATATTACATTATTAAAAGAATGTTTGATAGACGTTTATATATATATATATATATATATATATATATATATATATATATATATATATATATATATATATATATGCTGTGCTATATTGAGCAGTTCACCTCCATAACAATGGATGACAATAAAACCCCTTAATTCCACCCCAGAAAATGGAAATTTCCCAATTTGAAAAGTCAAAAGTTTCCTAAAAGAAATAAATAACTCAAAAAAATTTGAGTTTACTCCTTTTTTTCTATCTACTATGGCCATATTACACTGGTATAGACGTGAGCTTAGCCTACCTATAAGCAGCCAAAAAGTTAAAAACAACTTTTTTTTATTTAATACACCCAAAATACCTACATGGGTAAAATTATTCCAGTCATCATTATAAATTTCGGTGTCTCTGATGGTGGAAAACGTTGCATAAATCTACAATATTCAGCTATAATATCTCAATTGCACATGTTCCTAGTGCCACGTTGCATTTAATTTGGATGATAAAACATTTTCTTCAGAGCAATCAGGTGTTTTCTTGTTGAATTTAAATGTTTTAGGGAGTGAGAAGGATTCCTGTAGATACGACTGTTATTGCTTTTTCAGATACACGTTTGTGAAAGACGGAAAGTTCTGCACACTGCGGATCAAGGAGTGCAGGCCGGATGACGAGTGTGAATACGCCTGTGGAGTCGACGATAAGAGGTCCAGAGCCAGGCTCTTTGTTGAAGGTTTGTTTTCTCAGAAAGACCTCAGAGGAACCTGCACCGCAAAAACACTAAATCTTACTATTTGGGGTTTTTTGTCTATTTTCTGGGGCAAATGTCTTAGTTCACTTGAAATTAAACAAAAATTATTTACAAGTATATTTTTATGAAGATAAAGGAGCTTGTTTTAAGAGAATAATTCTTTAATATTGATTAAAAAATACTAGTTTCTCTGGCAGGTTATTGCACTTTTAACAAAATATTTTCCCATGTTATAAGTGAAATAATCTACATGTGAAACAAATACAAGCTCCTATGTCTGGCTGAAAGGTACTTCTAGGCTGGTTTTGTTTTATTTCAAGTGTA
This sequence comes from Poecilia mexicana, assembly GCF_051168715.1. Lineage (NCBI taxonomy): Eukaryota > Metazoa > Chordata > Actinopteri > Cyprinodontiformes > Poeciliidae > Poecilia > Poecilia mexicana. Next base: position 53,541,581 of record NW_028263371.1, read on the forward strand.
CTTAGATGTTTGCACTGGAAACTAGACAAAAACTACGTGGTAATACTTGGTACTAATCTTCATGACCGTTTGTGTTTCCCACAGAGATTCCAGTGGAGATCATCAGACCTCCGCAGGACGTGTTTGAGCCTCCGGGCTCGGACATCGTGTTTGAGGTGGAGCTCAACAAGGACCGGGTGGAGGTGAAATGGCTGCGCAACAACATGACCGTCGTCCAGGGAGACAAGTTCCAGATGATGAGCGAGGGGAAGCTGCACCGGCTGCAGGTCTGCGAGATCCGACCCAGAGACCAGGGACTGTACAGGGTCATCGTCAAGGACAAGGACGCCAAGGCCAAGCTGGAGCTGGCAGGTGAGCGTCCAGTTCACTGGAGAAAGATTGATGAACAACCTTTACGTTAGCGCCAGTCTGCTGAACTTTAAATATTTCTACATTTATAAATCCTTCCACAGTGTGCAGGAGCTGGACTTTCAGCAGTTGCTAGTGGCTTCATTGAAAAGAGAAAAAGATGTTCAGTTTTTTAACCTTTATCCTCCTCCAGCTGTTCCTCAGATAAAGACCACCGATCAGAGCTACGTCACAGACGCCGGGAAGCCCATCGTCTTGGCCGTCCCGTACAGCGCCTACCCTCAGGCCGAGGCCGACTGGCTGTACGACAACCAGAGTCTGCCCAAAGACAACATCTACACCTCCGCCGAGCGCACCGAGTACCGGCTGAAGGACCCGAAGAAGTCGGACCAAGGCCGCTACAAGATCGTCATCAAGAACAAACACGGACAGGGAGAAGCGTTCATCAACCTGGACGTCATCGGTGAGCTTCCTGTGGAGAAAATGTCGACTAAAGTCAACTGGAGACGGTTACATGTTGGAGTGGCAGTTCCAGTTCATAATTTTCCAAACATATGGTTAGCACAAGCTGTTTATAATGTTTGTAACATCTTCAGATGTTGTGAATCTTCTTTCCAGATGTTCCCGGACCTGTGAAGAACCTTCAGGTGGTCGACACCGCGGACGGCGAGGTCAGCCTGGCGTGGGAGGAGCCTGAGAACGACGGCGGCAGCAAAGTGGTCAGCTATGTGGTTGAGAGGCGCGATGTGAAGCGTAAGACCTGGACTCTGGCCACCGACCACTCAGAGAGCCCTGAATACACAGTGACGGGGCTGCAGAAGGACTCCTTCTACTTCTTCAGAGTCAGCGCCCGAAACAGGGTCGGTAACGGACCCTTCGTTGAGACGGACGAGGCTGTGCAAGCAAAGAACAAGTTTGGTAGGGTTAACTTTGAATATATTCTTCTGCTCCTGTTGATGATTAACAATTTAATTACACATTTTGCACGTTTTTTATGCTTCCATTTGGGTTTCCACTGCTTTTTAAATCAACATAGCTATTTTATTTTTTTTTGGCAATAACATGTTTTCGGTAGCTGGAATATGAAACATTCCATATTTCATTTCCTGGTTTCAGACGTTCCTGAACCTCCTCTGAACGTTGACGTTGGAAACGTCACCAAGTTCGGCTGCACCGTCTCCTGGGACCCTCCAGTGTCAGACGGCGGCTCTCCCATCACCTCCTACATCGTGGAGCTGCGCGACAGGACGTCGGTGAAGTGGTCGCCTGTCCAGGTGACGAAAGCCGGCGAGCTCAGCTCCATCATCAATGACGTCATTGAGAACAAGGAGTACATCTTCAGAGTCAAAGCTGAGAACAAAGCTGGCGAGGGCAAACCCAGCGCCGCGTCGCGACCTGTTAAGATCATGGATCCAATCGGTGAGGACTGGAGAGTAAATTATGTTTACTACAAAATTATCATCCCAGTCTCAGTCTGAAGTTATTTTTTTTTCCTCTCTGCAGAACGTCCCAGTCCACCTCAGAACCTGACCTGGCAGGACCAGAACAAGAGCTCAGTGCAGCTCACCTGGGAGACGCCTCTGAAGAACGGCGGCAGCATCATCACCGGCTACATCATCGAACGCTGCGAGGAGGGAACCGACAAGTGGCTCCGCTGCAACGCCCGCCTCTGCCCAGACCTCTTCTACAAGGTGCAGGATGACAGACACCCAGATGGCCCGTTTTCTGTCTGTAACACGTCGTTCTAACTAGAAGTCAGTCAGTCAGATTGTTGTCAACCAGTTTTCAGTTGACTGGATCTAATCGGTGATTTGTAGCTCAAATAATTACTTGTCCCATTTTTTGAATGAATCAAAAGTAACACCTTCCTCCATTTTAAAGTTTTTAATTTGCATCTTGGTAGAGATATACCAAACACCTTATTTCATCAAATTCACCATATTTTGTGTTATATATCACATTCTTTATAGGTTTCAACATCAAAGAAAAGGACATCAGAAATGTTTGACCTTTCAAATTCAAAAAATTTCCAAAAGTTGTAAATTTTTACCCTTTCAAATTCAAATTTGAATTTTTGACTTTTTCAAGTTTTTTCTAGAAAATTTCTGAGATGAATCCCAAAATTTCAGAATTCTTTAACAAAATGTATTCCTTTTTTTCTATCTACAATGCCCCTCATACGTTTGGCAGCGCTACAACTTGAAAGCATTTAAAGTTTCTTAAGACCTCTTGCTGCTTTAAATCTATATTCCTCTTACTGAGGATCACAGATTTCTGTTCACTTTCTAACATCTTTGTATGTTTTTCAGGTGTCTGGTCTGAAATATGGAACCAAGTACAACTACAGAGTGTTTGCTGAAAATGCTGCTGGAGTTTCTGAACCGTCAAACGTCATCGGACCTCTGCTGGCAGACGACCCACATTGTGAGTCGTGACATTTGTCGAATTAGCAGTGACTCCAAAAAATGAAAAATGAGTTTTTCACTAATGTAAGAGACAATAAGGTGTTAAAATAAGGTCTTTGTTCTCATCATGCCTCCCCAGTTGCTCCGTCCTTTGACCTGAGTGCTTTCAAAGACGGCCTGGAAGTGATCGTCCCTCAGCCTCTCACCATCAGAGTTCCCATCGCCGGATACCCAACCCCCGTCGCCAAGTGGACCTTCGGAGAGAAGGAGGTGACGACCGCAGACGAACGCGTCTCCCTGATGACCAAGTCCACTTTCACAGAGCTTATGATCACGCCGAGCGTCCGGCCAGACAAAGGCATCTACACCCTCCACCTGGAGAACGACGTCACCTCTGTGTCTGGAGATATCGAAGTCAACGTCATCGGTACGGAAAAATACTTAAAATCTGGGGGGAAAATGGATTTTAATCGTTGTTTTAACTCACTGTGTTTTTGTTTCCAGCTGCACCCAGCGCACCCAAAGACTTCAAGGTCCTAGAGGTGACCCGGCAGCACGTCCATCTTAGCTGGGAGGCTCCAGAACACGATGGAGGAAGTCCTCTAACCGGCTATCAGGTGGAAAAACGGGACGTGTCCCGCAAGACCTGGGTGAAGGTACGACAACAGTGTCTGGATTTAATCATCGTCATGTAACCGGGATAAGGAATAAATCAGAAGTGAGATGATCTGTGGCCTTGCTGGTAACAGAATCAAACTGTTTCAGGTTGTAACAGGGATCCAGGATCTGGAGTTCACCGTCACCGACGTGGTTGAAGGGAAGGAGTATCTGTTCAGAGTCACCGCCTGCAACAAGTGCGGCCCAGGAGAGCCGGCCTACATCGATGAGCCCGTCAACGTCTCTTCTCCAGCCAGTAAGTCAGACTAACTGCACAGTTAACATTTAAACCTTTAAAGACATGAATAATCTTTTAGATGCTATTTTGGCTAATATCTACATCTTAGAAAAACAAGTCAACTTTATTTGCATAGCACATGTCAGCAAATACTTCACATCATAAAAACATCATAATCACCAAAAATAAAACAAGCAATAAGCATGGCATGTAGTCAAATACTATTATCAAAATTATTACACAAATATACATCGACTATTTTGATCCACATCACTAAGCCTTTTGATCTTCTTCTAACTTTCTAACTCAAACACTATTCCCTCTCTCCAGCTGTGCCAGACCCACCAGAGAACCTGAAGTGGAGAGACAAGTCAGCCAGCGGCATCTTCCTCATCTGGGAGCCTCCAAAGTACGACGGTGGCACCGGCATCCGAGGCTACAACGTGGAGCGCTGCCAGAGAGGCACAGATAAGTGGGAGCCCTGCGGAGACATGGTGCCGGAGCTGAAGTGCCAGGTGACCGGTCTGATCGAGGGCGAGTGGTACGCCTACAGAGTCCGAGCTCTGAACCGACTCGGAGCCAGCCGGCCCTGCAAGCCCACAGACGAGATCCAGGCCGTTGATCCGATAGGTAAAAACATGGACTGTCTCCTCGATAGAGATCAGTGCAGGGTGGCATTTTCTGTATTATCATTTATCGTGATAAATTTCTTATCATGGTAACTTTGTCATGATGAATTCCAATTTGTTCAATAAAAGCAATAATAAATATCTAGCAAATATATTAAAATGCAGTTGCAATTTGCAGTTTAATGACATAAATCACACTTCGTTTTGTGAATCCTAGAGAAGCTGATACAAATAGGAATGTTTTTCCAGAGCATTATTTGTGTTTATGCGTCCATTATTTCTGTGAAACAAAGGACTGTAAATTGCATGATAGATTAAAATAACCTCAATAATTTCCAGTTGGACAACAATCATTAAATAGATGCTCCACTTATCATTGAAAAGCCACTGTTTAGAAAGATTAGTTTTTCTAAAAACAATAAAGGATCAGTGGAAAATAGTCTCCAAAATGACAATATTATAATTTATTACAATAATTTATCAACCAAAATTTATTGTGACAGGCCCAGTGACACACAGTCTAAGAAAAAATCAAAATGCTTAAGATATAATGAAAAGTTTCTGATGAGTTTTTATCGTCATTCCATCCTCAGAGGCTCCAGAGATCCAGCTTGATGCCAAGCTTCTGGCCGGTCTGACAGCCAAGGCTGGCAGCAAGATCGAACTCCCAGCCGAAGTGAAGGGAAAGCCTGAACCCCGAGTGAAGTGGACCAAGGCCGACCTGGTTCTGAAGCCAGACGACAGGGTGTCCATCGACACCAAGCCGGGACACTCCACCGTCACCATTGCTAAGACCAAGAGAGATGACAGCTCCACCTACATCATCGAGGCGACCAACAGCAGCGGCCGCGCCACCGCCACTGTGGATGTCAACATCCTTGGTGAGAAGAGCTGGCAACCCTGAAATACAATGTCTATTTCAGCTTAAGTTGTAATTAAATCAGTATTTCTGATTTAAAACAGACAAACCTGGTCCTCCTGCTGCCTTCGACATTTCTGAGATCACCAACGAAACCTGCCTCCTGGCCTGGAACCCGCCACGCGACGACGGCGGCTCCAGAGTTACCAACTACATCGTGGAGCGCCGAGCTGCCGACAGCGAGATCTGGCACCGGCTGTCCTCCACCGTCAAACAGACCACATACAAGGCAGTCGGCCTGGTCAAGTTCAAGGAGTACATCTTCAGAGCCTTCGCTGAGAACCAGTTTGGTGTCGGTCCGCCAGCTGAACACCTGCCCATCATCGCCAGATATCCGTTTGGTAGGTGACTCCGACATCAAGCAGTTAGACTTCATGAATAAAAACAATACATTTTCACAAAGTTTCTTCAGCTAAGTTAGACCCTGCAAACACTTTTGCACATTTTTGTACTTTTATTTGGGTCTATACTGCTTCTAAAAACAGCAAAAGCGCTTAAAAAAGACGTTTTTTAATAAGTTTCATAAAATGAGTCGTTTCATAAACCTTCTGAATGTAAGTTACAAATCATCAGGATTGTAACATTGTAACCCTTACTTTCCTAACCCAGCTCGTTACCTAGCAACCCCAGCAGAGTTCTGCCCATCACCGAGCAACCCAAAATGAGCTCCAGACCTTTTGGTTAGCTGGTTTTACCGCTGTTATGTGTTGTACAATGGCTGCTGGAAAACACAAGGGTTTTGTTGTTGACTTACCACTGCTGCATTCTTGGTGATTGTGCAGGAGGTTGCACTTCTGCTTTTCTAAGATGTGCAGTTGTATAGTCGTGCATCTGTTTGCAGCCATTTTCACATAAGAGTGTAAACGTTGAGTTGGGAGGCATGGTCAGCATTTGGATTAAAAGTGACAGAAGCCCAAAAGCTGCTCATTCTGAAAGGAGCTCAAAATAAGCAGAACTGACCAGACTAAAATCTCAAGAATGATTTTGTCCAAAAAATGCAATTAACATGTTTTGTTTAGCCCATAGATCTATCCTAATCTGTTCATGGAAACATAATGGGTTACCTTTAAGTTAATTGAAAGCTCTGCTAAAGTTCTGCGAGGTCTAATATGATTCTGTTGTTTGGCCCAGACACCCCTGGAGCTCCCTACAAACTGGAGCCTTCAGACATCGCCAAAGACGCCGTGACCCTGAACTGGTACGAGCCGGATGAGGATGGAGGCAGCCCCATCACAGGCTACTGGGTGGAGAGATACGAACCGGACCATGACAAGTGGATACGATGCAACAAGCTGCCCATCAAAGACACCAACTACAGGTCAGGCCAGCTCAGTGTCTGGTCAGGAGCCTCTTTGGTGGGGATTTTACTGACGACATCCTGTTTTCCTGCAGAGTGAAAGGTCTTCCCACAAGGAAGAAGTACAAGTTCAGAGTCCTGGCTGAAAATCTGGCTGGAACTGGAAAACCCAGCAAAGAGACAGATCCAATCCTTATCAAAGACCCTATTGGTACCACATGTTTTTAATCTGAAACAGGTTGTTGTATCATTTAAAGTTATAAAGTAAATTAAATCCTTCATGTTGGCTCTTTTTCCAGATCCTCCTTGGCCTCCTGGTAAACCCACAGTGAAGGATGTAGCCAAGACTTCCTGCTTCCTGACTTGGACCAAACCCGAGCACGACGGCGGGGCCAAGATCGACAGCTACGTCATCGAGATGTTGAAGAGCGGAACCACGGACTGGATCCGTGTGGCAGAGAACATCAGCCTCCTGGAGTTCTTCCTGAAGGGCCTGATGGAGAAGCAGGAGTATTCGTTCAGAGTGAGAGCAATTAACGTGGCCGGGGAGAGCGAACCCAGCGAGCCCAGCGACCCAGTGCTGTGCAAGGAGAGGCTGAGTAAGAAAAACTAACACTCAGAAAGAGCAAATACCTTTGTCTAGTTAATGTAAGGAACAAAATGTTCAGGAGATACCAGATAATCCCAGATAAAACAAGGGCATTTCCAAACATTCAGATTCATTTTATTTTAGTTCGGTAAATTAACAACTTTACAAAAAACAAAACATAATGCTACATTACAAACTAATAACTTACAAACTGAAGCCGAGGCTTTTACTTACCTACCCTATTCATAGGCTCAGAGTATTTAACACGTCAGCCTTTTACATTTGTTAAATCTTTTATTTTCAACCATATTCCAATAGTTTTTGCAATTTTCTTTCTAATATACTCAATATGAGGCTTTCATCTAAGTTTATTTTCTAGAATGATCCCAAAATATGTCTCATAAACACAATCGATTTCAACTTCATTTATATGTACCTTTATATTATTGTATATCTGTTTATCAGAAAATATTATAAATTTAGTAAACTTGTAATAATCAAACCACTGTTTTAACTCAGCTTAGCTCTTTGCCTACTGTTTGTATTAGTTCGTCCGTATTCATAAAAAAAGTTTGTATTGTTTGTAAATGTTATACATTTTAAAAAACTGGATGCTGTAAAAATATCATTTAAATAAAGTAGATATAATTTATGTCCTAGGACTAATCATTTTACAATTTCAATTTGTGACTTTGTGTTGTTAATTTGTACGTCCTACAGTATTTAAGTAAGAATAACATCATAACCCCAACTTGAAGATGGATCTATAGAAACAGCGTTGTAGATAATCATCTGAGTAAATGAAACTGAAGACGTTTCTGTTTCATCCTCCTCAGATCCTCCATCGGCTCCTCGATGGTTGGAGGTGGTGAGTATCAGCCGGAGCAGCGCTGACTTGAAGTGGACGGCTCCAGAGCGTGACGGAGGATCTCGCATCACCAACTACGTCGTGGAGAAGCGCGACGTCAGGCGTAAAGGCTGGCAGGCCGTGGACACCACCGTGAAGGAGCTGAAGACCACCGTGTCACCGCTCAACGACGGAGCGCTGTACGTGTTCAGAGTCGCCGCAGAGAACGCCGTGGGTGTCGGCCCGTTCTGCGAGCTGGAGGACTCCGTGTTGGCCAAGGACACTTTCAGTAAGTGGCAGATCAGGAAACATTTCCATTGGAAACTCTTTTGATATATTTATTATTTTTTGGAAATACCGCAATTTCAAAATTTTGTATTTTTTTTTACATTAGCGGAATATCAACAAAATTTTGCACGCTTTTGTAATGGAAGCATAGCTACATAAAATATCTTGTGTGGTTGAAAATAAAACATGTTTGTGCTGCAGCTACTCCCGGGCCGCCCTATGCACTCACCGTCTACTCTGTGACCAAAAAGTATGTGGACCTGGAGTGGGAGGCACCTAAAAACGACGGCGGTAGACCCATACTCAGGTGATATTTCTTCACTCGCCCTCATTCAGGCTGTAATGCTGTTCAACGCTGTTCCCATTATGTTCATCTTCTGGCGTTTCCTCCATCCAGGTATTCTATTGAGAAGAAGGAGAAGCTTGGAACTCGCTGGGTGAAATGTGGAAAGACTTCTGGTCCAGACTGTAAATACCGGGTAACGGATGTTATTGAGGGAACAGAAGTCCAGTTCCAGGTCCGGGCTGAGAATGAGGCCGGAGCTGGACACCCGTGTGAACCTACCGAGATCCTGACCATTGAAGATCCAACAGGTCAGCCTGAGTCCAATGTGTTGCAGTCCACAATCAATCAATCAAATTTATTTCTATAGCACATTTCAGCAATAAGGCAGCTCAGAGTGCTTTATATCACTGCACTCTGAGCTGCCTTATTGCTGTCACCGGTTGAGAAACAAGTAACAAGGGTTACATTTTGTCACGGGCCATCATCAAAATCATCGATATACAAATATGTTGATCAATTTGTCAATGCGACTGACGATAAATGCATGGATGAGTTTCTCTACATTTTGCTGGGACATCAGTTCTTTAATCGTAGAAATGTTCTTCAGGTGATAGAAGGCCGACTTTGTAACTGTCTTTATGTGTCTCTGAAGGTTCAGTTCTGAGCTCTAAGCCTGTTTCTTGTTATCTTCAGGAATCCCATCTCCTCCCATCGAGCTGCATGTAACTGGAGCCAGCAGGGACTTCCTGTCCATCGCCTGGAAGCCTCCGCAGCAGGACGGCGGCTCCCAGATCCGCGGCTATCACATCGAGATGTGCGAGGCCGGAACCGAGAAGTGGATGAGGGTCAACTCCCGTCCAGTGAAGGAGCTGAAGTACCGAGTGGAGGAGGGCGTCATCCCTGAGAAGGAGTACATACTGAGAGTGAGGGCCATCAATTCTGTAGGCGAGAGTGAGCCCTCCGACATCTCAGAAAACGTCTTTGCCAAAGACTCTGACTGTAAGCACACCACATCTGTTTCCTAAGCAAACATAGAAACTCCCAAAGCGTGATTAAACATCCTCCTCTTCTTCGTGGTCCCAGGTAACCCAACACTGGAGTTCCAGACTCTGGACCTCGTTGTGGTGGAAACAGAGAAGCTCCACATCCCAGTTCCTTTCAGAGCCGTCCCGTCTCCCAAAATCACCTGGCACAAAGACGGCAAGGAGCTGAAGGCTGATGAGCGTCTCCTGTTCAGGTCAGAACAACGACTAACAGTTTAAGGTCCAAACACAACCAACAGAGCAGCAGGGTCCGTACTGGTGCTTGAAATCCTTGTAAATGCTTGTGGTTCAGTAAAGTGTTTTCAAGGTATAAAGTCCTTGAAAGTTCTTGATATTCAAACTGCACAGTTTTGTAATAAAGTGCAATTTAGCACTTGATTAAAAGCCTAAATTTTGAAAAGATTATTTGCAGTTGAAACCAGATATTTTCAAACACCTAATAAAAATACTCCTCTTTTCTCACTGTGAAGTTAAATCTGACTAAACCTTTAAGTTAGTTAGATTTACCTAAATTATTTCCATTTGCTAAATTCCAGAAAACTTTGTGAGAAAATTTATTTAGAGATTATTTTATAACTTTTTTTTATCATGTTTAGACATTTCATTTGAGCAGCAAAATAATTTACTTTAACATTTATTTGGATTGTTTCAATGTAATGAATATTTATTACTCCTAATAGCTTAATGACTTTTTATCTCCAAAGTGTGGTGCTGGAAAAGTTTGAAAATGAAAATGCTTGAAAAGTGTGAACCCTGACTGAGAGCTTAAAGATTAAACACAAAGAAATGTATATAACTCCTCATTCTGATTGTTTCTGGCTGATTTGTTTGTCGGAGCAGGAAGGAGTACACTTCCTGTCACCTGGAGATTGACAGCAGCCTTCACCCCGACGCTGGAGTTTATAAAGTGACTCTGGAGAACAAACTGGGAAGTGCCAGTGCAACCATTAACGTGAAAGTCATCGGTAACCACATGCATTCCATTTATCTGTCATTAAAACACATTAATCTCTTATGCTTACAAACAGTTCTTCAACATGTCTCTGTGTCTTCAGGTCTTCCTGGTCCCTGCAAAGAGATTGTTGCATCAGAAATCACAAAGAGCTCATGTAAAGTTTCCTGGGATCCTCCAGACTATGACGGCGGCAGCCCGATTCTTCACTACGTCCTTCAGGTCCGTTTCATTTTCAGCTTTAAAATAAAAAAGTTTCTGATAGTTTTAATACCTCAAACTGATGGTGCTCATGTGGCTGCAGCGGCGTGAGGCTGGTAGAAGGACCTACGTCAACATGATGTCTGGAGAGAACAAGGTGAGCTGGACGGTGAAAGACCTCATCCCCAACGGAGAGTACTACTTCAGAGTCCAGGCCGTCAACAAGATTGGAGGAGGAGAGTTCATCGAACTGCGCAACCCTGTCATTGCGGAGGACCAAAAACGTATGAAAAATAGTTTACTTTGTGATACTATTCATGAAAATTAACTCATTGTAGGCTGTATGTCTCAATCTGCTCATGGTTTTTGTGTATTGAAATAATGCTAGCTGATGCTAGCTGATGCAACGGAGAATTACGGCCAAGCAAAGAAAAAAATTATTTAATTGCCCAATAAAGTCATAGTTTTATGAAAATAAAATTATAACTTTAATTTCTTGCATATTACAAGAAAAAAGTTGACTGTTCTAATAAAATTACTACTTCATTATCTTAATTTTGATTACTTTATTCTGATATTACAACTTTAATCTTATTTTATGTGTATTCTCGTATTTTTACGACTTTATTCTTGTTACACTATGGTTTCAGTTTTGTAATGATAGAAATGAATTCTTGTATTTTTATGACTTTGTTCTTTTAATATTAGAACTTTATTCTTGTTTTATTGCGATTTTGTCAGTAATATTACGACTTTGTTCTCATATTTTTAGAACTTTGTTCTTCTATTATTTTGACTATTTTGGTAATACTACCACTTTATTTTAGTAACTATGACTTTATTTTGGTAATACTACCACTTTATTTTAGTAACTATGACTTTATTTTGGTAATATTACAACTTTGTTCCCTATTTCGTGGTCAAAATAATGTCCTGTTAATAATTTAACTTGACTGTCCCATTTAAGATAATTGGATTGTATGTTTGTTGACCCAGATGCTCCTGACGCGCCAGTGGATGTGGAAACCCACAACCCCACTTCCAGCACTATAACCCTGACCTGGAAGCCTCCTATGTATGATGGCGGCGCCAAAATCATGGGCTACATTCTGGAGAGGCAGCAGAAGGGCGAGGACAAGTGGGAGAGGTGCAATGACTTCCTGGTTCCTGTCCTGTCCTACACAGTCAGAGGACTAACAGAGGGCAAGAACTACATGTTCAGAGTCAAAGCTGAAAATGCTGCTGGCATCAGTGATCCGTCACGCAACACATTGTTCGTTAAAGCCTCTGATGCTGTTGGTAAGGAGAAGAAAAAAAACTCAACAATGTTCTGCTAAGTACCACTTTCCTCTTCTGTCGTTCCACTGTTGGGTTTTAGAGTCAAGTTTAAGTTAATTTTACTTTGTGTTTCAGATCCTCCAAAGGTTTTCCTCAGTGGTAGCCTGCAGTCCGGCCTCAGCGTGAAGCGAGGCTGCGAGATCTGCCTGGACGCCAATATTTCCGGCTCGCCGTACCCTCAGATCACCTGGTACTGGAACAACCAGGTGATCCAGCCTGAACCGCTCCGCAAGAGACCTGAGAAACCCCTGAAGAAGAAGCCAGAGAAGAAGGAGGAGGAGAAGAAAGAGGGAGAGGAGAAGAAAGAGGGAGAGGAGAAGAAAGAGGGAGAGGAGAAGAAGGAAGAGGAGAAAAAGCCAGAGGGAGAAGCGGAGACTAAAGAGGAGAAGAAGGAGGGAGAGGAAAAGAAAGGAGAGGAGAAGAAGCCTGAGGAGGAGAAGAAGCCAGAGGAGGAAGCTGCTGAGCCAGTGGTGGAGGAGCCTGACTATCCCACCATAAATGAACGTCTGACCATCAATAACAGTCACAGGGGCGTGTCCTCCATCATCATTAATGAGTCAGTCCGCCCAGATCATGGGGTCTACATGGTGAAGGTGGAGAACGACCACGGCATTGCCTCAGCAACCTGCGAGGTCAACGTGCTCGGTAAGGGAACACTGATGTTATCGCACATTTGGACAGTCAGTTGAGTGGTCACACTATAAGATCTTATCTATTGTGCTTGCAGATACTCCTGGTCCTCCTGTGAACTTTAGATTTGAGGAAGTGAGGAAGAACTCAGTCATTTGCAAGTGGGATCCTCCTCTGGATGACGGCGGCAGTGAGATCCTCAACTACACCCTGGAGAAGAAGGACAACTCCAAGCTGGAGTTCGGCTGGAGTTGTGTTACCAGCACACTGAGAGGCTGCCGCTACCTGGTGCCCAAACTCATCGAGAAGAAGGAGTATATCTTCAGGGTCGTAGCTGAAAACAAGTTTGGCCCTGGTCCACCCTGCGTCTCCAAACCTCTCATCGCCAAGAATCCTTTCGGTATGCACATATAAGGGAATATTATCAGTAGCTTTGTCTGTACAAGTAGTAGACAAAAACTAAGACATTCTTTTACATTTTCCTCAGAACCTCCCGAGGCTCCAGATAAGCCACAGATTGACGACGTCACAGCCAACAGCATGCTGGTCACTTGGGAGGTGCCAAAAGACAATGGCAGCCCCATTCTGGGATACTGGGTGGAGCGCAGGGAGATCAACAGCTCCCACTGGGCACGTGTCAACAGGTGAGGAAATCTGATTCTCATTTCAAACAGAGGCACGTCTTCAAGCTCATGAAAACAATCCTTCCTGCTGTGCTGATCTCCAGGGACATCGTCCCAGACACGGAGCTGAACGTTGAAGGTCTCCTGGAGGGACTCACTTACATCTTCAGGGTGGCGGCTGAAAACCAGGCCGGCCCTGGAAAGTTCAGTCCTCCCTCTGAGCCTAAAACAGCGCAGGCTCCAATCTGTATGTAAACTAATCTAAATCTTCACAGCAGAAGATGCTAGTCAGATGATATTTTAATCAACTTATGGCGTTTCCTCTAACCTTGTAGTGCCACCTGGACCTCCCATTGCCAGAGTGGTGGTAACCACTGACCACTCCATCGAAGTAGAGTGGGATCCTCCTGCCGACAATGGTGGAGGAGAGATTCTGGGATACCATGTGGATAAGGTCAGAAGATTTAGTTTATGATTTTGCTCAGGAATATACCTTGTTTTCTGGTAAATCATCTGAAAACCCCCAATTGAGACTAGACTGGTTGTCTGTTCCTCAGGCAATGGCTGGTACCAAGGACTGGTCTAGATCAACAGAACGTGCCTGGAAGCAACGTAACTTCACTGTCTATGGAGTTCGTGAGGGAGCGAAGTACACAGTCAGAGTCATCGCCTGCAACGCTGCAGGAGAAGGAACCCCTGGTTTCACAGACGCTGTTTTTGTCCGGAACCCAGCAGGTCTGCCTAAAACGAGAACTTCTAGTTACTTTTGGACCATTTGTATTTTCAGCATTCTAACCTTTCCTTGTTGCACTCCACAGAGATTCCAGTAATTGACATGGACCTTGCCATCAAGAATGGTATAATCATCAGAGCTGGAGAGACGCTGCGTGTTCCTGCTACAGTCACTGGTAAACCTTATCCGTCCATCACCTGGACAAAGGATGATGGCAAACCAGATAAAGACCGTGTGGAGATCCTTAGTGAGGGCAACGACAGTGTTGTCTCAATCAAGAATGTCCAGAGGCAAGACTGTGGAAAATACCAGATCTCTGCCTGCAACCCCAGTGGCTCCAAGTCTGCATCAACCAGAGTGGAAGTGATGGGTAATTAAAAGTCCAGCAAACCTGCAAAAACATAATATTATTACCAGTACTTTTACATTAATGCCTTGTTTTATTTAATGTTTTAGATGTCCCTGGTCCCGTCAAGGACTTGAAGCCAGTCGTTGTTACTCGTAAGATGATTTTCCTGAACTGGGATGACCCAGAAGATGACGGAGGCAGCGATCTGACAGGCTTTCTTGTGGAACGAAGGGATGCTAAGATGCACACATGGAGGCAGCCTGTTGAAACTCCTTCGTCCAAGTGCGAGTGTGTAGGAATCATGGAGGGACAGGAGTACTTCTTCCGTGTCACCGCCAAGAACAAGTACGGTTTGGGTGTTCCTGTTGAGCTGGGACCCATCAAAGCTGTGGATCCTCAGGGTAAGTTCAAAAGCTTTTTATCGCCAGGACAGAAAGAAATCAGAGCTGGGTTTTTAACTGAAACATAACTGGGTTTGATGACTGTGCAGGTCCACCATCATACCCTGAGAAGTTCCACTACACAGAGAGGACCAAAAACTCCATCACTCTGGCCTGGAAGCCACCGCGCAGTGATGGTGGCAGCCCAGTTATAGGGTACTTCGTAGAGAAGAAGAGGCAGGACCAACAGGCCTTTGAGCCCTGCAACACAGAGATCTGCCCCAACATGACTCTCACTGTTGAAGGCCTGGAGGAGGCTTGGATGTATGAGTTCAGAATCAAGTGTGCCAATCTCATTGGAGAGAGTGAGCCGTCCATTCCACTGACTGTAGTAATTCAAGATGATGAAGGTGAGACCACATTTCGTTAAAACTTCCATTGCACCATTGTATTTAGAGAAATATTTATATAAGCAAAGTCAAACCAGTAGGTATGCTGGTAATGTTTTTCCTCATGTCCTGAATTTTGGTGTCTCTCCTAATCTGTCAGTTGGTCCTGAGGTCCACATGCTGAAGCACTTTACTGCTGACTGCATTACTGTGAAGAAGGGTGAGCCTATTGAAATTCCTGCTGACATCATTGGACTCCCCATCCCAAACATCGAGTGGTCCAAGGACGACGTGCTAATCGACAAGCCGACAGAGACACTGCTTCTGGAAACAGAGGTGACTGGAAGGTTGAATGCCAGGACCAAACTATCCATCCCAGCTGCCAACAGGAGGGACCGCGGCAGCTACACTGTGTCAGCATCCAACAACATGGGCTCCGCCAAACACACTGTCTATGTCATGGTGCTTGGTGAGTGGGCAACATGCGGGGAACATGCTGCTAAAGAAATTAAAAAGTTAATAAAGATTAGCGTGTTGACTTTCTGCTTGTTTTCTCCTCAGACCGACCAACACCACCCAGGAATCTGGCTGTGTCAAACATCAGGGCCGAGTCTTGCTACTTAAACTGGGACCCACCAGTTGATAATGGTGGAAGTGAGCTGACCAACTACATTATTCAGAGGAAGGAAGTGCGTAAAGACCAGCCTGAGCCAGAAGAGGGAGAAGAGGCTCCACCTGAGCCACAGTGGGAAGTGGTCAACAATGCCGTAATTGAAAGGAAATTAGGGGTATGTCACAACAAAAGCATTAATGATAAGCGCTTGTGACTGTAAGTGGAGGGCTAACGCTCTTCCTTTTATAGGTGTGGGAGTTGGAGACCAACAAGACCTATCTGTTCCAAGTCAGAGCCGAAAACAAGTACGGCATATCTGACCCGTGTACAACGGAGGAAGTCCTTATCACAGATCCATTTGGTCTTCCTGGCCCACCACAGAAACCAACTATTGCAGAATACTCCAAGACCTCCATGACACTAACATGGGAGCCTCCTAGAGAGACTGGAGGCTCAATGATCACTGGCTACTGGCTGGAGAAAAGAGAGAAAGGAACGGACTATTGGGCCAAAGTTAACAAGGTGCCGGTCACTAAAAGAGGCACAAAAGGTTGGGAGTATCAGGTGAGCTTCCTGGGGTTGGTTTGTTGCTTACATGTATTTTATTGTGGTCACTTTAATAGATGAAACATCAAAAACACTAAACACATTCATTACTATTTCAATCAGGTGACTCGACTGTTTGAAGGAACTGAGTACGAGTTCAGGGTTGCTGCCTCCAATTCAGCTGGAACTGGACCATTCAGTGGGCCGTCTGACTCTGCCTTTGCAGTTGATCCAATCAGTGAGTTCATCACACCAGGAACATTTTCCGAAGCTAATAAATACATGTTTATTCAAAAATCCAAACTTCTTCTCATCTCCCAGCTCCTCCAAGCATGCCCGCTGCTCCTGAGGTTGCTGACAAGACGAAGCACAGCGTCACGCTGTCCTGGAAGCCACCGGAGAGTGACGGAGGAAGCCCCATTAAGGGCTACATTATCCAGATTCAGGATGAAGGTTCGTCAGAGTGGCACAAGATCAACGACATTGACAGCCTGCACCCCACCACAGAGTTCACCGTGCCCAGTCTCCGTGAGTTGAAACGCTACCGCTTCAGGATCATCGCTGTCAACGACATCGGCGAGTCCGACCCCAGCCCACGCACCAGCGAAGTTCTGATAGAGGATGTCCAACGTATGTTGAACCTTGAACTGTCAAAACGGCAAACGGATAGAGACAGTTTACTTGTCTCTGACCTTCTGTTGATGTATTCTCTTTATGACAGTTCCTCCTGTCATTACAATTGATGTCATGGCTGAGGAGCTAGTCAACATTCGTGCTGGAGATCCAATCAGGATTCCTGCAACCATTAAGGGCCGGCCGGCTCCCAAGGTTACATGGGACTACGAAGGCAAAGCCAAGAGCGAGAAAAAGAACAAACTGCACACAATCCCTGTTGAGGCTCAGGTAAGGACAGTTGATTGTTCTTTGGTGTGCGAGGCTCAGAAAGGAAGCATATCAAATCCAGACCTATAAGAGTTTGTATTAAAATGCTTATAACTGTTTCCAGGTTGAGTCCACAGACACCACGTCAGTCGTGAACATCCCTGTGAGCTTGAGGAGCCATTCTGGACGTTACACCATCACAGCCAAGAACAAGTCTGGACAGAAACATGTCAACGTCAGAGTCATTGTCGTCGGTATGGACCTTTAATCAGCAGAAACGTTCTGTCTGAATTAACCTGAGTTTATGGTTTGTAGAAATTGTTCATTTTATGTTTATGGACGTCTGACTTTGCTTTTGGTTTTGTTTGAAGATGTTCCTGGACCTCCAAAGGACCTGAAGGTCACAGATGTAACTCGCTCCACCATGAGGCTGATCTGGAAGCTCCCTGACACTGACGGAGGAGAGAGGATCAAGAGCTACTTCATTGAGAAGAAGTCTGTGATTGACAAGGCCTGGACCAAGGTAAAAAGGCAGTGTGTTGATTTTCTGCCTCGTCATCTTCATGTTTCCTGTGCTTGAATGATAACTTTGGCCTATTTGTTTTACTCCCAGGTGAATGCCGCTTGTGCTAGCCAGGCCTTTGTGGTTCCAGGCCTGCTTGAGGGTCAGGATTACCTGTTCAGGGTTCGAGCAGAAAACAGACTGGGATTTGGTCCTTTTACCGAGACAACCGAACCCATCAGAGCCAGAGATCCCATCTGTGAGGACAATCCCACTTTTCCAGCTGCACGTATGCAACACTATATTTCCAGAATAGTGTCTACAAAGTTTATTGTTCTTTTGCCATCTCCTCAGACCCACCTGACCCCCCAACCAAGCTGAAGGTAAACCTAGTCACAAAGAACACCGTCACTCTGAGCTGGGAGCCTCCAAAGAACAACGGCGGCTCACCTGTAAAACATTACATCATCGAGCGTCTGAGCTGGGACACCACCGGCAAGGAGAAGGAGACCTGGAAGCAGTGCAACAAGAGGGATGTGGAGGAGCTCACTTTCATTGTGGAGGATCTGAAGGAGGTCAGTTTACTACCTCTTGCCTGTAGATACAGCACTCAGCAGTGGTAGTTCGTCAATACAATACAGTTTAGACCAGTTTTCTTCAAACATCATCAAATTCAATTTAGGAAACTTCTGTTATGTACAATCTTTTCTCAAAACACAGTCAGCTAGAATTTATAAACATGCAGTAATTTATTTCCCTCATATAACGTACTGTTATACAACACGTCTGTCTTATTCTTAAGGTTTTTAAAAAGCTTGTCCCACCACCATTAGGTGATAATGGGATAGTAAGATACAAACACACTGAGGTGCAAAACACAGTTTAGCCAGAAGGAGGCTTCTATCAGAGGTGCATGTTCATGGGATGGACTATTAGTTTACATCAGTGTGAAAACTGCAATTTCTAAAAATTGGTTGAAGACAAACCAGTCATGAACTGTTTGATAATGTCTTCCACTGCTTAACATCAAGTGTCTTATATTTTGTTTTTAGATTTATGTTTCTGTTTTTTCGTCTTTGCTTCTTTTAATAGAACTACATGTACTGTGTTCTGTTATGTGATTTGCATAGTAATATATTGTTGTGTTTCTTGACACTGCCATGAATCATCCTAAATAAATTAAATCAAACCTGACCTGCAGGGAGGAGAATATGAATTCAGAGTAAAAGCTGTGAATGCAGCTGGACCCAGCCGACCTTCTGCCACCGTTGGACCTCTGATCATCAAGGATCAGACATGTGAGTGACAACTACCTCAATCATTTCCTATTGTTTTCCTTGGAAACATGTCTATAACTATCTAGGTTTTATATTTAGCCAATGGTTAATTTCTTATGTTTGTTGTTTTTCTGCAGGTCCTCCCACCATTGAGCTGCGTGAAGCCATGGAGGGCGAGGAGGGCTGCGACGTCAGCATCGTGGCGAGGATCAGCGGCTGTCCCTTCCCAACGCTGACCTGGCACAAGGCCAGCCTGGCCAAACCCGAGGAAAAGGCTGCTGTCCAGTATGACCAGCACATCAACAAACTGGTGACCCCAGACAAGTGCACACTGTTGATCCAGCAGGCCAGCCGGAACGACAGCGCCCTCTACAGCCTGACGGCCAGTAATAGCCTGGGTACTGTCTCCAAGGACATCAAGCTGGCAGTGCTGGGTGAGTTTACTGTTATCACTAGGTGTTGGGTGAAACTAAAATATAAACAGAAAATAAAATATGCATCAGCTCTTTTTCATGTGAAATGAATGCACCAAGTAAAATTGCTAGTGCCATAAAGCATCCAAAGTGGTATCCTTAGCTGTTACTAATGATAAACAGTCATTTTAGCGATCTTTTCATATGCTAATTAGACCGTTAACGTCATTGCTAACGCAAAACAAGCTCTAGGCTAATTCCCGGTATCAGCATTTCCCCAAAACGACCTGTAAGTCAGCTCTTATCAAACATATAGTATTAAACAGAACACAAATTAAACTTGCAGCCATTTATTCTGAATGTGTAAATAAATACTTAAAGCACAGGAGGTGAAGTTTAAACATAAATGGGAAGGTTTTCTCTGTAAAACTGCTTCTGCTACCCATAATTTAACTAAATGACCATCTTTTTAAGAACTGACATTTTTATCATTAAAGTATTCTGAACTGTTTTTAATCTTTTGTGTTGGGCTAATATTAAACAGTCATTTTAGAAATCTTTTTATATGCGAATTAGATATTTAGCTTCATTGCTATATATAAAGCAAAACATGGCTAATTCCTGATACCGAAATATTCACAAAATGATCTCTTAATGACATTTTTATCACAAAACTATTAACTATTTTTAATGTTTTTCACTGGGCAAAATGGTGAGAAAATTAATCATTTTAGCTAAACATTAACTAAGATGATTTAACTGAATGGAAAAATGATATATTTTTATTTCTGACTTCCAGGACCTCCTGGCCCACCAGTGGGACCGATCAAGTTCACAGAGGTGTTTGCGGAGAGGATCGGCCTGGCCTGGAACCCTCCCACAGATGATGGTGGATCCAAGATCACCAACTATGTGGTTGAGAAGCGTGAGGACAACAGAAAGACCTGGGTCCACGTCTCCAACGACCCGAAAGAGTGCGCCTACGTGGTGACACGTCTTACAGAGAACCACGAGTACGAGTTCAGAGTCATGGCCCAGAACAAGTTTGGAATCGGACCAGGAGTGATCAGTGAGCCAGAGAAGGCCAGAAACCTCTTCAGTAAGTTTAGAGAGGTTTTAAATATAATACATTTGATGCTCCTGTGAATATTCTTGATGACTGATGACCAAGCTGTCCTCCTGTAGCTGTTCCCGGTCAGTGTGAGAAACCAACAGTTACTGAAGTCTGTCTGGAGTCCATGACCGTCAACTGGGATGAGCCCAAATATGACGGCGGATCCCCCATCACCGGCTACTTCGTCGAGAAGAAGGAGACCACTTCCAAACGCTGGACCCGTGTCACCCGGGAACCAATCCGTGCGCTCCCACTGGGCAACAACTGGGACGTTACAGGCCTGCTGGAGGGCGCCCTGTACCAGTTCAGGGTGATCGCCATCAACGCCGCCGGCTGCGGCCTGCCTAGCTTGCCCTCTGACCCTGTACTCTGCAGAGACCCCATCAGTACGTCATCGTATTGCTCTGATCTCCATAATCCTGGTCTTCCTGCAATTTAGAACAACTTTGTTAGCTTATTTTTAAATAAATTAGGCTGTACTTTCATTATTCAAATTCCTTGAGCCAAATGATCTGCCTCAAGACTTTGTTAAATGATTTTTTTACTGTTTAGCGCCGTGTGTTGTGGATGGATGATTATTTGTTTGTTCAATGCTCTCACTTATGCCAATGAGTGTTTTTACTCCTGATAATGTTGCATCAAACTGAAGCTTTACATTTTCTTTATGTAGAGCCTCCAGGGCCGCCTTACCCGAAGGTGATCGACTGGACTAAATCAACGGTGGAGCTGGAGTGGCTCCCTCCCTCTACAGACGGAGGGTCGAAGGTGACAGGTTATATTGTTGAGTTGAAGGAGATAAACAAGGAGGAAGAGGAGAAGAAAGCTAAGAGGAGGTTGCTGCTGAGCGAAGCCGAGGAAGAGAAGGAGCCTGAGAGCGACGAGAGCTGGACGAAGGTAGAGTCTCTTCTGAAGTCCAAACTGCAAAAACACCAAATCTTTCCAAGTATTTTTGGTTTAGTTTCTAGTGCAAATATACTTAGACGTAACTAACTCTTCAACACAACATAGGAGCTTGTTTAAGTCAATAATTCCTTAACATTGATGAAAAAGTAATTGTTTTATGTGTAATAATTGATTCCTATATATTGCTAAAAAGTTACTTGTTTTATCTTATTTCAAGTAATGAGATATTTGCACCAAAATACCTGGTAATATTTTATGTTTTCTCAGTGCAGCTCTTGATGTGTTTGTGTCTTTGCAGGCAAAGGACACAGAGATCAGAGGAACTAAGTTTGTTGTGACCGACCTGAAAGAAGGAGGGCTGTACCAGTTCAGAGTCCGAGCCGTGAACTCTGCTGGTGTGGGAGACCCAGGTCTCGTGTCTGAGCTGATCGAAGTCAAAGACAGAACAAGTAAGGCACCGATCAACAGCCATTAAAGTGTGGACATATGAACTTTAAATGAGAAATATCTTGTAAAATTCACATTTTGCACATTTTTGTATGCTCCTAAAAATTATTCAAGCACTTTCAAAAGAAACAGAAATTTTTGGTAGCAAGTTAATGTTTTTTGGTGTCTGGAAACTGAGCTGTTTTGGCCAGCAGCAGCTTATTTTGTCTTAAAGAGATATGAGGCCCTAAAACAGCTAAAATGTCTATCTAAGAAATATCTTGTCTATAAATATAATAAACATGTTTTGTGTGGCCTAAAGCCCTATCCTAACCTGTTCAAGGAAGTATAATAGGTCACCTTTAATTAAAAACAATCTCCATCCCCAGTTCCTCCTGAGATGGACCTTGATGCCTCAGTGAAGGAGAAGATTGTGGTCCACGCCGGAGCCACTATCCGCATCATCGCCTACGTGTCAGGCAAACCCGCCCCGCAGATCACCTGGTGCCGTGACGACGCCGAGGTGCCCAAAGAGGCCGTGGTGGAGACAACAGGCATCTCTAACTCTCTGGTCATCAAGAACTGCAAACGGCAGCATCAGGGCATGTACACACTGAGCGCCAAGAACGAGGGAGGAGAGAGGAAGAAGGCCGTCATCGTTGAGGTTCTCGGTGAGTGAAAAGTTCAGGAAGAAATTTTTTCATTTTTCTTTCTAAAAACAGTTCCTCATCGTTTAACTTTGTCCCTCTTCTTCCCTAAGATGTTCCTGGACCTGTCGGTCTTCCCTTCGCTGGTGAAAATCTGACCACCGACTCCTGCAAACTGACCTGGTACTCCCCCGAAGACGACGGCGGCTCGGCCATCACCAACTACATCATCGAGAAACGAGAGTCCGACCGAATGGGCTGGACCTCGGTGTCCTACACGGTGACGAGGAACAACGCTGTGGTGCAGGGACTGATCGAAGGCAAGGGCTACTTCTTCAGGATCGCAGCTGAGAACATCATCGGAATGGGACCTTTCATCGAGATCGACAAGATGGTCCTCATTAAAGACCCAATCTGTAAGTCCAAAGCAGGGAAATTCTAAATACAGAAAAACTGCAGCTCTGAAACTAATTTCTGTCTCCTGCAGCCGTCCCGGAGCGTCCAGAGGACCTGATTATCACAGGTGTTACCAAGGACTCCATCTCTGTTGCCTGGAGACCACCCAAATACGACGGTGGTGCAGAGGTGACCTCCTACGTCCTTGAGTCCCGAATGGTGGGCCGTGACACTTTCACTCGGGTCGGAGGCGAGGACAAGCTGATGGACAGGAAGTTCACGCTAACCGGACTGAAGGAAGGCTCGAGTCACGAGTTCAGAGTCTCAGCCGTCAACCAGGTGGGGCAGGGCAAGCACTCCTTCCCCACCAAACCTGTCCAGTGCAAGGACGAGCTTGGTGAGTCGCACACAAACATTGTCTTTTATTTATTTAACCAGGTGAGGAGATTGACAACTAATTCTCATTTTCAGAAAACATTTAAAGATCATACTGCAGAAAACAGGAGAATATCATAAAACAAAGAGGAAAAAATAGAACATCTAAAAGTCTTATAATACACATGACAAGTCAACAGTTTTTAAAACCATATACATTGATCATGTGCTATGGCACATAAAAACATGTAATTTCTGAAAGATTCCAAACTGCTTTTGTCCCAATTCAGAGCCACCTACTTTGGACCTGGACTTCAGAGACACGATGATGGTCAAGGTGGGAGATCCATGCATGCTGTCAGGACGTTACAGCGGCAAGCCGACCCCCACAATCACCTGGACGAAGAACGACGAAGAGCTTAAATCAGACGAAGAGCTCAACCTTCACAGCACCGCACGCCACCTCAGCCTGAACATCAGCAAGGCCAAGAGAGAACACAGCGGCCGCTACTGCGTCAGCGTCGAGAACGCCGCCGGGCCTCGCACAGGAATCTGCACCATCACTGTAGTCGGTGAGTTACGACGAGACACTTACGTCCATCTTCAGGTTTGAAACATAACCTTCAATGATCAGATCTCCAATTGCTCTAAAATAATAATATATGTAAAAACTGAAAACCTGAAAGGTGCTAATTTAATTAGCCTGGCTACTGCCTTCCTCTGCAATTCTGCTGGATTTTAATCTCCATTTAGGGATTTCTCCAATTCAACAGAAGTAAGAGTTATTGATTATTGAGTTACTCTAAAGTTGATTGCTCTTAACAAACTACTAACGGTTAACGGAAAAGTGGCCATTTTCTTATAAAGTTGTATTTTGTATCAAGACGGCCAACTGTCTTTCCATAACACAAAGGGTTGAATTTTTCAAATGTGGAATTTTAGCAAAGAATCACATTGTGTTCAGATTTTTTGTTATACTGACTGAATAAACACAAAATTGTGGTTTTCTCACACTATTTAACTTGGGCAACCCTAAAAATCACTCATATTTATTGCCACAGTTTAAACTTGTATGACCTGAAGATAAACTTTAGCTTTAATTTGTGCGACTCTTTCCTCCTGTCAGACCGTCCTCAGCCACCAGAGGGCCCCGTAGTGTTCAACGAAGTCTACAGGAACTACATGGTCATCTCCTGGAACCCTCCTCTAGATGACGGCGGCTGCGCCATCTCCAACTACATCATCGAGAAGAGAGACACCAACAGAGACCTGTGGATGCCCGTCACCTCTTCCTCCATCAGAACCTCCTGCAAGGTCAGTTTTAGTCTCCAAACTCTTAAGCAGAAAAAATACTTAAAAAAATACACAACCCAGAGATACAATAGGGTTTTCTGTATTTTCTGGTTTGGATGAATGTGAAAAAAGACAGTGTGGATAAATTATTTACTGTTATGCAAGATTATTTCACCAATACTATAACCTCTTATAGCTTGTTACCTTTTTTTTAATCTGATTCAGTATTAAAGCCTTCTGCTCATTACCAAAGAAGAAAAACATCTGCATAAGGCAGCATTGGTTAGTAATAAGTACAAACTTTTTACCAGGCGAAGAATCACAAAATACAGTTGGTTTTCTCAACTTAGCTCAGCCCTAAGCAGTTTCAAACTTAATCTCTCACTTCAAATCAATCATAAATGTTCACATTTTATTGAATAAGTAAAAATGTTTGGAACGATGCCCCCTGCTGTCCACTAAATGAATTGCAGGATCAGAATAGTTTCTGTGGATGTCTCTGTTTAGGTCCTTCTAATAGTTTCAGCTAGAATAGAGAGAGAACCCATTTTCAGTAAAGTTACCAGAAAACTCTGGAAGCTTAAATGTTGAAAATTGGACAGTAGATGATTGAGGGATTGACCACATCCCTGCTTGTCACTAACAGGTGCCAAAGCTGATCGAGGGTCGTGAGTACATCATCCGGATCATGGCTCAGAACATGTACGGCATCAGTGACCCACTCCTGTCAGCGGAGACCAAAGCTCGAGATGTCTTCAGTAAGCTGATGCTGAATAAACAAATCCATTCTCCAGGTAGGATCAAAGTCAAATTGGTGTCTGACCATTAGACATGTTTCCATTGCAGAGGTGCCTGATGCGCCAAAGCAACCCACAGTGAAGGAAGTTTACCATGACTGCGCTCTGATCAGCTGGGAGCCACCTGCTGATGGAGGAAAGCCAATCACAGGTTACATTGTAGAGAGGAAGGAGACCAAGGCCAACAGGTACATAATCCCACAGCGCTGATAAGCAACAGTTGTAACTGAGAAAATACAAGGTACAGCTTCTTAGATGGCCAAAACATTTCCAGGAAGACGGGAAGATTTCATCTTTCAGGCACATTATTTTCAACATGTGAAACTTCCATGTTTCAGATTATTAAAAAATTGGGTGAAATGGTTATTTTTGTAGATGGGTTCGCTGCAGCACAGAAAGAATCTATCCCAAAGTGGAGTACTGTGTGACAGAGCTGCTGCAAGGCTGTGAATACGAGTTTAGAGTCAGCGCTGAGAACGTGGTGGGAGCTGGAGACCCCAGCCCACCATCCAAACCAGTTTTTGCCAAGGATCCCATCGGTAGGTTCACGTTTTAAAACTTTCAATTTCATAAGCCTTATAAGGTTAGCAGTAATAATGACTGGATAAATGTTCTGCCTCAGTGAAACCTGGTCCACCTGTCAACCTTCGCGCCATCGACTTCACTAAAGAGTCAGTGACTCTGTCCTGGGAGCCGCCCACCGACACCGGACGAGGCAAGATCTTTGGATACCTGCTGGAGTTCCAGAAGGCTGGGCAAGAGGAGTGGAACAAGGTGAGATTAAAGGTGTTTTACACCTTATAGCCCGGTAGACTCGGTTCGATCAGGGAACAAAACTGCAACATTTGCAGTTCACCTTCACACTGCACTGTGTCAACTATACCCTTTAAAAAACCTGTTCCCCTCCTCACCTGTGGGGGAGCTGCACCAAATAAACGACACAAAAACCTCTGAAGAAGACGCTGAGTATAACGTACAAACAAAAAAAGTGTCGTCAGATTTTAGTGGTTATAGTATTTCTCTTTTGTTGTTGGAAAAACACTACAAGGCATTTCTCCCGCTAGTGCTAGACTCAGGCATTTGTTTTGGTTGTATTTACCCAGAATGCCCTGTGCTTTAGTCCACTTACTGTTTTTGGCATTCACACATGCATTCAAACTGCCCAAGAGTTCACTTTAGCTGAACCAAGACTGAGGTTTTTTGGCTTTACGCTTTTTTGATAAACATCAGAGATTGATTTTACATTCACATCCCCGAATGAAACAGACTTTCCATGCAAACAAACTGGAGGTTTATTAAAGTGGCCTAAACAAAGCTGGTGTAAATGCACCATTTGATTTTTATCTGAAGGACCCTGTGTTCATCTCCTGGTTCTTTGAGAAAAATAAGATGGTCAGCCTTGACCCTTCTTTGGCCAACAGGTGAACCAGACTCCAGATTCCTGCCAGGAGACCAAGTTTAAGGTGATAGACCTGGAAGATGGCGCTCTGTACCGCTTCAGAGTCATGGCTGTGAATGCAGCTGGAGAGTCTGACCCAGCCAACCTGAAGGAGCCAATCAGAGTGCAGGAGAGGCTTGGTGAGTTACAAATGAACAACCTCTAAATGTATCTAACTCCACAACAAACTAAATTAAATTGTAGGTGATTTTTATCATATTGGAAATAAATTTGATATTTCTTATTGCAGAGCCTCCAGAGTTGATCCTGGATGCTGGAATGACCCGAGAGGTGAAGGCCATGGCTGGCACTCACATCACCCTGATGGCCACCATCAAAGGCGTGCCATTCCCCACAGTCACCTGGAAGAAGAACGATGCAGAGGTTCCTACCAGGGCTGACATTGAGACAAACCAGGCTGGCACAAAGCTGGAGATGAGATTCTGCAACCGTGGAGACTGTGGAGACTACACTCTGACCGTGGAAAACCCAGCCGGCTCCAAGACTGCTACCTGCACTGTGCTGGTTCTTAGTAAGTATAGCATTAAGGTAAACAAGGAACAATAACAGAAGTGTGACCTGTGAAGCGTTCCTCATTTTCTTTCTGTTATCTTTAGACAAACCTGGTCCTATTCAGCACCTCCGGGTGTCTGATGTCAGATGTGACTCCGCCTACCTGTCATGGAAGGATCCGGAAGACAATGGCGGCTCTCGCATCACTAACTTTGTGGTAGAGAAGAAAGACACTGCATCCACTCAGTGGGTTCCTGTCTGCTCCACCTCCAAGAAGCGCAGCATGATGCTGAAGCACCTGATGGAGGGCACATCCTACTCATTCAGAGTTGCTGCTGAAAACCAGTATGGCCGAAGCGAATTTGTTGAGACACCAAAGGCTATCAAGGCAATGAACCCTCTGTGTAAGTATCAGAACAGTGAATACTTATTCAAGAAATACTTTTTATAACTACTTTACCTTACTTACTTTACAATCTTGTCATTCTGTGCTTCAGTCCCTCCTGGTCCTCCTAAAGATCTGCATCACGTTGATGTGGACAAAACAGAGGTCTGGTTGGCCTGGAACTGGCCTGATCGCGATGGAGGAAGTGAGATCACTGGCTTCTTTGTGGAGTATCAGGAAGAAGGAGCCAGAGAGTGGGAAGAATGGAAGACTGTGAGCATCCCAGAGAGTCATGTTACCGGCTTGGAGGAAGGAAAGACCTACCGCTTCAGAGTGAGGACTGAAAATGCCATTGGCCTCAGTAGACCTGACACCACACTGCCCATCCTCTGCCAGGAGAAACTAGGTAGGCAACAGAATATAGAGACACCAATCAATACACATGTACAACTTTAGTTATTCTATTATTATCCATTCATGTGTCTTTGTTTGTGATACATCAAATTAACATGAAAATGTGGAGTAATTTGTGTTTCTCTGTATTCTCATAGTCCCACCAATTGTCGAGGTGGATGTTAAGCTGATTGAAGGCATCATTGTGAAGGCTGGCACCACCATCAGGTTACCAGCTTTAATGAGAGGAATCCCTGTTCCCACTGCCAAGTGGTCTGTTGACGGGGAGGAAATCACAAGCCAGGGCAACGTCAAAATTGATACTGACAATTTCTCAACTGTGCTCAACATCAACGAGTGTACCAGGAACCACACAGGCACCTACCTGCTCACTGTGTCCAATGCGGCAGGGACGAAAACCGTGGCCCTGAGTGTAACTGTTTTGGATGTTCCAGCTGCACCTATTGGACCCGTCAACATCATGGAAGTCACTCCAGACTCCATGACAATCGAATGGCGTCCTCCCAAGGACGATGGCGGAAGCCCCGTCACTAACTACATTGTGGAAAAACGAGAGTCCAACAAGGAGACTTGGGGAGGCGTTAGCTCCGGCAGCCTTGAAACGCAGCTCAGGATTACCCGCCTGCAGAAAGGAACTGAGTATGTGGTTCGCATTCGTGCCGCAAACAAGATGGGAGTGGGTGCTCCGCTGGAGAGCAAGCCAACCGTGGCTGAACACACCTTCATGCCACCCAGTGCACCTGGTAAACCGCAGCATTATGATGTGGCTGAAGATGCTGTTACGATCGGATGGACCATGCCTCTAGCTGATGGTGGCAGCCAGATCACTGGCTACCTCATAGAGCGCAGACACAAGGGAGGAAAATGGATCCGTGTTAATAGGACCCCTTGCAAGGACCTCCGATACAGAGTCCAGGGTCTGTTTGAAGGAAGTGAATATGAATTCAGGGTGTTTGCAGAGAATATTGCTGGCTATAGTGGTCCTTCTCCTACTTCTGACCTCTGCAAGCCCTGCAGACCCATCTCAGTCCCAAGCTCTCCTATTAATCCCAAAGTTAAGGATTACAGTAAGAACACTGCTGACCTGGTGTGGACAAAACCCTCCAGAGACGGAGGCAGCCCCATCCTTGGCTACACAGTGGAAATGAAGAAAGCCGATAGCGAGGAGTGGAAGAAAGTGAACCTGGATGACCTCATCAAGCAGTGTGCCTATAGGGTGAAGGGTCTGGAAGAAGGTGTGAGCTACAGTTTCAGAGTCTTTGCTTCAAACATGATTGGAGATGGAGAGCCAAAAGAAATGCCACAGTCAATCACTGCTCAGGATATCCTCATCCCTCCTGAGATTGAAATGGAGGCTACCTGTCGCGAGAGGTTAACCGTGCGTGTCGGCCACAACATCAACATCATTGGCTACATCAAGGCCCGTCCTGATCCTGAGGTCATTTGGTCAAAGGAGGAGACGGTTCTGGAGAACAGCAAACGAGTGACCATCATTCAGAACCTCCCGGTGGTCCACCTCAGGGTAAAAGAAGCTACGAGGAATGATCATGGAAAATACACACTGAAGGCTTCAAATGAGGGTGGTGAGGCTTCCTGCACCATCACAGTTAATGTGCTGGACAGACCAAGTCACTGCCAGAATCTGCACATAACCTATGCCACCAAGGACTCATGCATGGTCAACTGGGAGGCACCCATTGACAACGGTGGGTCTGAGATCACCAATTACATTGTGGAGTGCCGTGAGCCCAGCATTAGCATGTGGTCCATGATCTCTTCCAACTGCACCAATCGCAAGATCAAAGCCAAACTGATGGAAGGCCATGAGTACCTGTTCCGCGTCTGCGCCGTCAACAAGCTGGGACCTGGCCCCTGTGTGGAGACCAAGACCGCTCTGCTGGCCATCGACCCCATTGAGAAGCCTGGTGAGCCGGAGAACTTCAGAGCCACCGACATTGGTAAAAACTTTGTCTATCTGAGATGGAGGAAGCCCGACTATGACGGCGGCAGCCCCAACCTCTCGTACAACCTGGAGTGCAAACACAAAGATGCTGAACAGTGGGAGAAACTCAACACCAGCACACTAACAGATACCTTTTTCTTGGCTGACAAGTTAGTTGAAAACCAAACCTACACATTCAGGTAAATTAAAACTTGATTGTTTTTCTAAGAAATATTCTTTGTTTAGCACATTTTTATTAGGACTGGATGATATGGCTGAAAAACATGACAATAATTTATTAGTTTTTTGTTTTAGCTATCTGAAATTCAACCAAAATGGTGGCGTAACCTTCTGTTTTACCCACAGTTTACACTTTACACTGTTGTTTTTGATTTTTAAGTAGTTGTAAGGTACAATGGTGAAAGGACAAATTGTTGCTAGGCAACCACAAGTTGCTCAACAGATTGTTTCTAGGTTAGCCAACGTCGAGTGAGTTAGTTGATGCCACCAGCCTTGCTTAGCTAGCAGTGAGAGGTTGAATGGTTAGAGCCTACAGTCCCCAGAATGCTGTGCGGTTCTGCATTGGAGTTCAGTGAAATCATTGAACATGTCATCAGACATATTTTCCATTGGTGTAGATCATGTCTTGATCACAATATAAATTATCAATTTATTGTCCAGCCCTAGTTTTCATTGACATATGTAACTTTTTTTTCTTGTGATTTCTTCCCTGGTGCCTTGAAAAGTGTTTTTGAAAATAAAAATCTTGTATTTTTTTATTCAGGGTCCAGACTGTGAATGAAGGTGGAGAAAGTGCATGGGTAAAGATCCCTGACATTGTGGTGAGGGAGGAGATCCAGAAGCCAGTCATTGACCTGAAGGTAGCAGGAACTGTGACAGTGAAGGCTGGAGAGTCGGTCAGGATGGAGGCTGCCCTGAGAGGAAAACCGCAGCCTGAAGTCAAATGGATAAAAGACAAAGCTGTGGGAGACAATCCCAGAATGAGCTATGAAACCGGTTCCGATTATTCCAAATTTCTTTTGACCAAGTCCAGACGCTCAGACACCGGCAAGTATGTTGTCACTGCCACTAATACAGCTGGCACCTTCACAGCCTACGCAAACGTCAACGTCTTGGATGTGCCGGGACCCGTGAGGAACCTGAGGATCACCGGCATCGGAGCTGACAAATGCAGAGTGGTGTGGGACGGTCCAGAGGACGACGGAGGCTGCGAAGTGGACAGTTACATTCTGGAGAAATGTGAGACCAGGAGAATGGTCTGGTCCACATACTCCGCCTCTGTAGTCACTCCTTACTGTAACGTCACCCGACTGGTGGAGGGTAATGAGTACATCTTCAGAGTGAGAGCAGAGAACAAGATGGGAACTGGCCCCGCCATGGAAAGCAGGCCTGTAACTGTCAAGACTCAGTTCAACAGACCTGGACCCCCCGATACCCCCGAAGTTACTAAGGTAAAGATAAGGTCTCGATTTGGAAAGATTGTAGCTGTAGAAACTAGGGATTAAAGTTATAGGTTAATAACCTAATCTTAAAAACTCAGAGTTTTCTCCTGTATCAAGGGGACAAAACTTTTCATAATATGCTGAATTTTAAAAGAGATGATTGACTTTTAACATTATTTTGTGAAAGCCATGTTAAATACTGACCAAATAAACAGAAAATCATGGTTGCTGTACATATTAAACTTAGATATATTTATAAAGTATAACAAAACAGAAGCCTCTTAAGTTCCTCAATAAAAAAAATGTAAGATGAAATGAATAAAATGTACACTTAATTCCTTATGAACAGAGATTCATAAGGAATTCAGAAGAACCGTCTGTTGCTCTTGAATGAATGTTAAAACTTTGCTCCATAAAGTCCATCAACTCACAAAAAGCCCTCAAATTCAACCTTGCTTATTGGCATCATGTTTTTTTTTTCATCATGTTATAATTTTTCTGCGTTATCTCCTTCACTTTTCTATTAACAACACATCCTGGTGTTTGTAGTACATCAATAATTTTTAAACGAGATGTTGACGCTGCTCCAGCTGGGCTGAAAATCTTAAGGCAACAACTTGAGGAGCTTGTCAAGTTTTATATTTTAAAACAAAACCACATAAATTGGATTTTGTATCCCACACTTCACTCTATTTGGACAGACTGTTTGGACTAAAAGAAGGTTTAAGCAGATGAATTAGTTACTCAATTGGAACTAATTATAATTTAATAAATTGTTAGTTGATTAATTGTTTGTATCCCTAGTAGAAGCGAGTTCCTTGGTCACTGGACCATTTGCTGTTTTTGTGATGCAGGTCAGTAAGGAGGAGATGACCGTGGTCTGGGCTCCACCTGAGAACGATGGAGGAAAGTCCATCACCGGCTACATTCTGGAGAGGAAGGAGAAGCGGGCGGTGCGCTGGGTGGCTTGCACAAAGAGCCCCATCTCTGAAAGACGCATGAAAGTGACAAACCTGATTCCAAACCATGAATACCAGTTCAGAGTGAAAGCAGAGAACGAGGTCGGCCTTGGAGAACCAAGCAAACCCTGCAGACCTGTTGCAGCCAAAGATCCTATTGGTGAGTTCAGCTCAACTTTCAGTCTGGACCCTCTCCTCTTTGCTTTTCCATTCATCACTGTCTTATGTTTTCACCTCTACTTTCAGAACCACCTGGGCCACCAGCGGGCCTGAGGGTTTCTGACAGCACAAAGACCTCCATTACCCTGTCCTGGTCTAAACCCGTGTACGACGGCGGCGCCCCCATTATTGGCTACAGCCTGGACTTGAGGCTGAAGAGCGACGCCGACCCAGAGAAACCCTCAGAGGGCTGGAAGAGAATCGATACCCATGGGCCGCTGGTGATCACAGAGTTCACTATCGGCCAGTTGGATGAGAAACAGGAGTATGAGTTCAAAGTCTCCGCCCAAAACCAGGTGGGCTGGGGTCGCCATGCCTACCTGAAGGAGGCAGTGTCTCCGAAGGAGATCCTTGGTGAGTCTATGCACTTAAAAGGCTCTATGAATGCGGAAAATTCGGACGGAAATGTGGAAATTAAGAAACAAAATGTAATCCACAATAAAACATAGAAATGGCAGATAATAGCGAGTTTTATGAAAATGACAAAAAAACCTTTCTGTAGTTTTTGTCAGCACAAGGTTGAGTGGAAGTGCAAGAATTAGACGACTATTCATAAAGAAGCTATTTAGCTAGATGCAATTAGTCATGTCTACTAAATCTGTAACATTTAAATAAATCAGTAGAAGTGGCAGCTGAAGGTGATTATTGAATCATATATTCCTTTTGGAAAAGAATGAAACAAACTTTGTTCATTTTTGGTAAAGCAACGCAAACAACTAAAAATAAAACAACTAACAATCATTACTTCAGTGGAGATTCCTGTGACAGATGGAAAGGAAAAAAAAATTAGCAAATGTCCAGATCTTTATGGAAATGTACACATTTAAAGCGATTTTAAAAGGTAAATTTTATGTTAAAAGCAAGATTCATTGTTTTGCACATACGCTGCAAAAACATAAGTATTCTTGGTCCACTTTTTTGTACAAATATCTTAGTAAAATAAAACTATTAGAAGTAACTTTTCAGCAAGAAATGGTCTTAATATTGAAAAAAAAATACTAGTTCTACTGCCAGATTATTTAATTTGTAACATGAAAAAATGTCTTGCTATCAGTGAAATAATCTCCCAGTGGAACCAGTATTTTTTAATCAATATTAATGAATTATTAACTTAAAAAAAGTTTCTATATCTTGCTGAAAAGTTACCTGTGAGTTAGTTTTATCTGATTTCAAGTGCACTAAGATATTTGCACCAAAAGGTAGATCATAAAATAAGATTTTGTGTTTTTGCATTATGTTTGAGTTCTTTAAAAAACGAGATGGAAACACTTTTTAACACCTCATAAAAACAATTTTCTGTTAAACAACAGCAGTTGTTTCATTTGTGATACAGATAAACAAGAAATGTGGCTCCAGCTAATGATTTGTTAATCTTTTTCACATAACTTCTGGGTTAATAAATATGGCTGACATGGAATAAATGGAATTGAGAAAAATGAAAACAGAAATAGTGGAATTTCGGGAAAAAAATCAAATGAATTTCATAGGATCTTATATACTAAAATAGGTCATTTTTAGGACATTACATGAGCTCACAGAGTTATTTGTGCTTTCATGACCACAGAGGCCCCTGAAATCGAGCTGGATGCCAGTTTGAGGAAAGGCCTCACCGTCAGGGCTGGGTGTCCCATCCGGTTGTTTGCCGTGATCAGAGGAAGGCCAGCTCCCAAGGTGACCTGGAAGCGCCTGGGTGTGGACAACGTCGTACGCCGAGGTCACGTGGACCAGGTCGACACCATGTGCTTCCTGGTGATCCCTGAGAGCACCAGAGAGGACTCTGGGAAATATTCACTGACTCTGTCCAACTCGGCTGGAGAGAAAGCTGTGTTTGTCCGAGTCAAAGTGCTCGGTAAGAACAGGAAGCCATTGACTCAGCGGTGGTAGATTAGCTAATTTAAACATGTTGTTTTGTCAGAGAGTTCAGCGTGTGGGTCGGATTTTTTTCTTCTTTTTAATGGAACCAAAACTTACCAAATTCCACAGCACACCTACATGTTAAGGTTTTCAAAGTCAAGCTAGCATAACTGACCTACTTCCCTTTTATCAATTAAAACATTTTCTAATTGTCGTAGTGTTGACAGTTTGATCCACAGAAACCATGTCTTCCTTTTTTTCTTTTATATGTCATGCATAGATTTAAATTTTAGCATGGTATGTTGACAACTTTACAATGGTAGTCATCATCAGCGAGTAGCTTTTTGCCCTCTAGCAGGTAGCTAGGCGGAAGGATCTTGGACATGGGATGGCACATTGCAACTTGTCTATAAAATATACCTGATCTTTATCAACTAAATTTATTTCTAACTCTATCCAGACACTCCTGGCCCAGTTGGCGGCTTGGATGCTACCGACATAACTAAGACAACCGCTCAGCTCTCATGGTTGCCTCCAGAAAATGATGGCGGCAGCCCCATTATTAATTACACTGTGGAGAAACGGGAAGTGGATAGGAAGACTTGGACCAAATGCACAGAGGACCTGAAGAAAACCAGCTTCAAGGTGACCAACATGACGCCAGGCATCGAGTACTACTTCAGAGTCATGGCGCACAACAAATACGGAATTGGAGTTCCTCAGGATTCTCCCAGATCCTATCTGGCTGTGGATCCTATAAGTGAGTATAGCCTAAAATAAATGATGTGGATTATTTTTATTTATTTAATTTTTGTCTGATAATTGCCTACCTTTAAATCAAGGTGAACCGGACCCACCTAAGAAGATGGATGTGTTGGAGATCTCAAAGAACAGCGCCACGTTGGGCTGGCTGAAGCCCCTCAGAGACGGAGGAGCTAAGATCAACGGTTATGTTGTTGATTACCAGGAAGAGGGAGCTCCCGAGGACAAGTGGACACCTTACTCTGTCGTCAAAGACCTGACCATTGTGGTGGTTGGTCTGAAGGAAGGAATAAAGTACAAGTTCAGAGTGGCAGCAAGGAACTCGGTTGGAGTTAGCTTGGCCCGCGAGGCGGAGGGAGTGTTTGAGGTCAAGGAGCAGCTCAGTAAGTAGATCAGCTTAACTGCAAAATAACAGGTTCTTGTGAACTGTGGTTTAATTGTTATAGGGGATGTACTTTGCACATTTGTGTACTTTTGTTTGGGTTTTTGCTGCTTCTAAAAGCAACCCAAATGCTTAAATAAACCACCTAGATGTTTCTTGGCAAAAATTTATGTACTTTGGTGCCAGGAAAACAAGCCATTTCAAAACCTTCAGAATGTAATGTCACAAATCTTCAGGCACTGAGCTCCAGCACGTTTGATCAGCTGGTTTTACTGCTGTATGTTCTGTACAATGGCTGCTGGAAAACACAAGTGTTATCTGTTGACTTACTATCCAGAAGCCACTTACTGCAATCTTGTTGATTGTACAGGAGGCTCCACGTCTGCTTTTCAAAGATGTATCATTGCATTTGTTTGCAGCTATTTTCATGTATGTTTGCATACATGAAACGTGGGGGACATGGCCAGCAGCAGATTAATGGTGTAAAATTTTCAGAAATTTTACTCAAATAGGAGTAGCAGTACTTCAGAATAAAGTTACTAAAGAAAAAGTAAAAAGTACAGCGTAGTAAAAATAATTTAAGTAATTTTTTAAAAAGTTTTTGAGTTAGGGGGCGTGGCCAGCAGTTTCTCATTTTCAGATGCTCTAATCAGCTTAATCTGAAAGGAGCTCAAAATAGGCAGAACTGAGCAAACTGAAATCCCATCATCTAAGAATGTGTCATGAACATCTTTTGTGTAGCCTGTAGCCCTATCCAAACCGGTTAAAGGAAGCATAATAGCTCACCTTTAATATTTGCTTTGCTTTCAGTGGCTCCAAAGATCATCATGCCCGACATTGTTACGGTGAGGGCCGGATCAAAAATGGTGATCGAGGGCATCGTGGCTGGTAAACCGGCTCCTTTCTGCAAGTGGAAGCAGGGCAACGAGGACGTACTGACCTCAGACCGCCTGTCGGTCGTAAAGACTCTGACAACCTGTACCCTCATCATCAAGAACGTGAGCAGAAAGGACAGCGGCTACTACAGCCTGTCGGCTGAGAACAGCACCGGCAAAGTCAACCAGATCCTCAGAGTCATCGTCCAGGGTCAGCTAAAGCACCCATCACTGCTTCTGACAACATGGCATTGACATATTAAAATTATTTCATCAATATCAACATCCTCTCTGTTTCTCAGACATCCCTGGACCTCCTGGTGGCCCTCTGGAGATCTCAGAATTGGATATTGATGCTTGCACGCTGCTCTGGAACACCCCGGAGGAAGATGGCGGCAGCCACATCACCAACTACATCGTGGAGAAGTGTGACATCAGCCAGGGTGACTGGATCACCGTTTCAGCTTCCTGCACCAAGACCAGCTTCCGAATGACCAAACTTACACCTGGAAAGGAGTACTGGTTCAGGGTCCGGGCTGAGAACAAGTCCGGCATCTCTGAGCCCCTCTACTCTGAGAAGATGATTGCCAGATATCCGTTTGGTGAGTTTCGTTCATTATAAGACGGATAGGGGTAAGATGAAACATTTTTTATCCAATTAATCATTGGAATATTTGATAAATCAATTACTTGTGTAATTGTTAGCCCTCGTAGTAAGTTTATGGCCAAATGGCTCAATTTACCTCAAAGCTACAATTTTGACTTTATTTCTTTGATTTATGACATCATATTGACCTCATACCTTTACCCAGGAGATTTGGTGACATAATGTTTTTTTATTGTTTCCTAGCAACACGGGTGGCTCAATTTTCCTACCTTTCCAGATGTGACGTTATGTGTTAATGTTTTTGAGGTTTTTTTTCTTCTAGATCCTCCAAGTGAACCGAGAAACCTGCAGATCAACAAGATCAACAAGGACTTTGTCATTCTGTCTTGGGAGCGTCCCAGCAGTGACGGTGGAAGCCCCATCACTGGTTTCTGCATAGAGAAGAAGGAGAGGAACAGCCTGCTGTGGGTGAAGGCTAACGAGTCTGTGGTCAAAGCCACGCAGTACACCTGCACCGGCCTCATCGAGGGCCTGGAGTACACCTTCAGGGTGTCGGCCTACAACATGGCTGGACAGGGAAAACCCTGCAAACAGACCGACTTCATCACCGCCAGAACTGCTGTTGGTAAGTACATCTGTTCTTATCTCAGTTTCTAGTTATAGGAAAAAAAGGCCAGCAATTTTCTTTTTTATTTCAATAGAACGTCAGTTCAAAATCAAATACAACTGTATAGAGAATATGACTATAATATTAATACAATATAAATTTGTACAAATATTTTCTCACTATAACCACTTAAATGTCTACTTTGGCAGCATAATACATTTTAACATGAAATATTCTTCCAGACTGATCATTAAGTTACTTCAGTATTGTTGATTATTTTTATGCTTATTCTTAGTAAATACAACCAATGATCTATGATCTGTTTTGAAGAAGAAGCCCATTTTATGTTGGGATATTTTCAGTGGCGTGCTCAGATATTTTGGGGGTCAGGTGCTCATGAGGTAAAACAGGCACCTTAGTAAAGAGACTTCTTTAAAAGCTTGAACATCATATTGTATAAAATCTACAGCCAAATGCTGCCTTGTATGATGGAGTTGGGGCAGGGATAACCCAAAAAAGTCTGGTTTAGCTTTAGATTCATCATTTAAAATTCATGTTGAAGAAGATCAAAACTAGACAACATTGCTCATGTGAAACCCTTCTATTTTCCTCCCAGACCCACCAGGTAAACCCGAAGCAATGGATGTGACCAAGAACTCCGTCTCATTGGTCTGGAGCCGTCCCAAACATGACGGCGGCAGCAAGCTGATTGGCTACCATGTGGAATACACTAAGCTGCCAGAGGACAAATGGACTTGCTGCAATGCCAACTGCATGAACATCCAGACCGAGAGCTACGTGGTTCAGGGCCTGGAGGAGGGTCAGAGGTACCAGTTCAGAGTCATTGCCAAGACTGCCATCAACGTCAGCCTCCCGTCTGAGGTGTCGGATCCCATTGCTGTCATTGCTGAGAATGGTACTGTTCTGCTCAACCCGTTAAGAACAAATCAGATCCAGTGGCGGGTCATGAACTTCCTCCCTCTGTCTCCTGTACAGTTCCTCCTCGCGTTGAACTGGGCGTCAACATGAAGGGCCTCATCGTGGTAAAGGCAGGCGACAACGTCTTCCTGGACGCTGAGGTTCACGGCAAACCCCTGCCTAAGGTCAGCTGGAAGAGAGACGGTGCGCCACTGGTGATCGCAGAGGGAATGAAGACGACGCAGAAGAAACACGTTCATCTGCTGGAGCTGTACTCAGTCACCAGGAAGGAGACTGGAGACTACACCATCCTCGCTGAAAACCTGAGTGGTAGCAAGTATGCCACCATTAAGGTCAAGGTGCTGGGTAAGCTGCAGTAAAATCAGTGACTGGTGCGATTAATCGATTATTGAATGCTCCCTTTGGGTTGTGTAATTCCAATTATTTGTTCTTCATAAAGATTTTAATGTTGACACCCTTCAGAAGTGTTGTTAACTGTTTGTGGGGTCCCTTAGCTTTAAGAAGAACTTTGTATCATTTTGCCTGAAGTTAATTAAATGAAATCCATGTTTAGGATTATAGAAGAAGCAAGTACAAATATTTGCAAAATGTCCCATTTTTTTATCCGATTAATCGTCAGAATAATCAATAACTAAAATTATCCTTAGCTTCAGCCCTACTGAAAAGCTCAACAAGCCTTAAAAACATTCATGTTTGAAATTCAACCTTTCTTCTTCCTGCTCTGCAGACAAACCCGGCCCTCCAGCCTCAATAAAAATCTCCAAAGTGTTTGCCGACCGTGTGAAGGTTCGCTGGGAGCCTCCACTCGCAGATGGAGGATCTGAAATCACCAACTACATTATTGAGAAGCGTGAAACCAGCAGGGCCAACTGGGCGCTGGTGACCGCTAACATCCACGGCCACAACACCGACTGCTCAGTGGAAAAGCTCATCGAGGGTCATGAGTACCAGTTCAGAGTGAGTGCTGAGAACCAGTATGGTGTGGGAGACGCCATCATGACTGACGCCGTAACCGCGAAGAACCCATACGGTGAGAATTAATTTTTATATTTTTATTTGTAAAACCGTGTATCAGAATATATGAATGTCTTAATGTAAGTTTTAGTTGAGCCCAGAAACACCGTTGGGGTATATATATATATATAAAATATATGGCAATTTTCTATACTCTCCTCCTGACTGATGCTTGTCTTTTGATGCCTTTTAAACTTTATTTTAAGTTTAAAATACTCTAATAGCTCTATTTTCTTTTTTTCTTACAACATGAATACCTTTTTAAATTTCTAAACAAGTAAATATGACATTTGAACAATTTGAAACCACTTCCTCCATTCTTGTTGGTTGTGCAGGGGGTTCCATTTCTGCTTTTCAAATATGTACTACTGTATAATTGCACATCTAATTTAAATTCCCTCTGGAATTTAAATTATTTTAATTGAATTTGAATTGAAAGGGTTTGTAGCCATTTTTACGTGTGAGTGTAAACGTTGAGTTGGAGGGGCGTGACCCGCAGCAGCTGTTTTGGATTTAAAGTGAGGAGACACGTTTTGAATGGCCTATAAAACCATCTTAACCTGTTCTAGGAAGCATAATAGGTGTCAGTTCAGAGATGCTTGTCAACCTGGTCTTCAGTGTGACTCATGCTTTTATCTCTTCCATCAGATGTTCCTGGGCCATGTGAGCCACCGGTCATTACCAACATCACCAAGGACTCCATGACAGTCAGCTGGAAAGCCCCCGCCAATGACGGCAAAGCTGCCATCCTGGGTTACCTGGTGGAGAAGCGTGAGGCCACAGAGTTGACCTGGGCTAAGGTTAACCGGCGACCCGTCATCGACAGAACCATCAAGGCAGTTCAGCTGACCGAGGGCTCAGAGTACGAGTTCAGAGTCATCGCCTTGAACAAGGCCGGCCTGGGCAAACCCAGCGATCCATCCAACGCCGCTCTGGCTGTTGACCCCGTCTGTGAGTGTCTGATTAGCAGAAAAGCATAACTGAAAATATCCCTGATGTTTGTCAGACTTCTAAGCTTTCTGTGTTATTCTTAAGATCCGCCTGGCCCACCTGCGTTCCCCAAGGTGGTGGACTCTACCAAGCATTCGATCAGCCTCAGCTGGACCAAACCAGCTTACGATGGCGGCTGTGAGATCATTGGATATCTGGTGGAGTGCAAGCGAGCCGACGCCGAGGAGTGGACCAAGTGCAATGTCCCGAAGAAACTCCAGGCCACCAAATTCGTGGTGACCAGCCTGACGGAAAACACAGAGTACCAGTTCAGAGTCACTGCCGTCAACAAGATTGGCTACAGTGAGCCCAGCGAGGTTCCTGGAAACCACATGGCCAAGGACATCCTGAGTACGTTCATCAGATGATTGTTGGCCTGTCACAATAAGCAATAAGTCCATTAATCACATGATAAATTAAAATGAGCTCTATCATTGAAAAGCCTCCATTTTGAAAAACACTGGAAGCATTGAACACCCAGTACGAAGTAGTTAGTTTGGACTTCCTGACACTTTGCCTGTTTTCCCTGTCTAAGCTGAATTTGAAATGCAGTTTTGGTCACAGAGACTTCATGATCCATTTGGATTCTTGTTTTGTTTTTTCTTTTGTATATTTAAAATGTTTTCCAGTCCCAGTGTTAAATATTCTTTAGAAATGAAAGGTTTTTTTTTTTAATCTTTGAGTGAGTATATTTGTGTTTACAAGCCATTATTGTTATTATATTAGTTGAAAAGGGTCTCAAAATGACAATATTATAGTTTATTGCAATGTTTTCTGGGACAATTTATTGTCCAGTAAAATGGCTTAAAGACAGGGCAGCTAACATATTTTAATAATCTGCCTCTCTGCAGTTGCCCCTGAAGGTGAGCTGGATGCTGATCTGAGGAAGGCTTTGGTCCTGCGAGCCGGCATCACCATGAGGCTGTACGTCCCGCTGAGGGGACGCCCAGCGCCCAATGTGACATGGACGAAGGTGGACGCCAACCTGAAGGACAGGCAGGGCCTGCTGATCAAGACGTCCGAGTGGGACACCCTGCTAATGATTGAGGACATCAACAGATATGATGCAGGCAAATATGTCCTGTCTCTGGAGAACAGCAGTGGATCCAAGAGCTACACC
The DNA here is from genome assembly GCF_051168715.1 of Poecilia mexicana. Taxonomy (NCBI): domain Eukaryota; kingdom Metazoa; phylum Chordata; class Actinopteri; order Cyprinodontiformes; family Poeciliidae; genus Poecilia; species Poecilia mexicana. The sequence continues at coordinate 53,583,389 of NW_028263371.1, forward strand.
ATCATCGTTAAAGTCCTCGGTAAGGATTTGCCTGAGTACACAGACTGCAAACAGTTAGGGTTTAATCAGAGGCGTTGCATTACAGTGAATAAATATAAACCTGGATTTGTTTTGAACTGTTGTTAAAAAACAAAGAGCAGTTATAGACACATTTATGTTAAGCTTCAACAAATATGATTACACTACAAAAACACAAAATCTTCCAAATTTTTTTTGTCTAGTTTCTAGTGCAAATATGTCACTACACTTGACATAAAACAAACTAACTTACAAATATCTTTTCAGCAAGATATAGGAATATTATATTGATAAAAATGTAGTAGATCTACAGGCAGATTATTTGACAAGATCAACAAGATACCTTGTTAAAAGTGAAATAATCCGCCAGTGAAACTAGAACTTTCAGCATTAAAGAATTATTGACTGTAATCGACCTCCTATAATTAGTTGAAAAGTTACTTGTAAGTCAGTTTTGTTTTATTTCAAGTCCAATAGAAACCAGACAAAAGTATTAGACAATATTTTGTGCTATTGTACTAGATCCCTGAAGGTGTGTTTATTTTTACCTGACAAGACGTCAGATAACAGATCCTTTAATTATGGCAAGTTAATAAGGAGGAGCCTTTATGAAATCAAATCAAGTGGTCATAATGTTGTGCTTGTTTAATACATGTAGCCTAATGTAAATTAAAATTACCATTTACCTTTCTATTTGTTCTTTGATATCCTGATCAGTTGACTAAAGTTTTCTGCTGCTCCTCCCCCTCAGACTCACCTGGACCACCTGCCAACCTGACTGTGAAGGAGACCTCCAGGACCCACGCCTGGATAAGCTGGGAGCCGCCGCTGATCGATGGTGGAAGTCCAGTGAAAAGCTACGTTGTGGAGAAACGTTTGGCTGAGAGGAAGGCGTGGACCTGCGTCTCCGCCGAGTGCCACAAGACCTCCTTCAGGATCACCAATCTAGAGCCGGGTCAAGCGTACTGCTTCAGAGTTCTGGCTGAAAATGCTTATGGCATCGGAGAGGGCTGCGAGACGGCAGGCAGCGTTCGGGCCTCAGGTAGTGATTTATTATATTTCAGAGAAGCGATTACAGTCGACCCTCTGAATCCAAAATTATTCAATCAGAAACGTACATTAAAAATTTGGATGTGGAATTAACTTTAGTAATATAAAGGATAATTAAGCCATTAAAGGGGGGACGTATTATACAAAATTCACATTTTGACATTTTCATACTTCCATTTTGAACCCGTTACCTAGCAACCCCAGCGGAGTTCTGTCTATCACCTAGTAACCCAAGCTGAGCTCCATCATGATTGGTCAGCTGGTTTTACCGCTGTATGTGCTGTACAGGACGAGTGTTTTGTTGTTGGCTTACCATTCAACAACCACTTGTTGCATTCTTGTTGGCTGTGCAGGAGGTTCCACTTCTGCTTTTCAAAGATGTACCTTCTTCGGAGGTTTTTGTGTCATTTCTTTTAGCAGTTCTTCGTGCACCACCTCCACAGGCGAGTGGATGAACAGGTCTTTCAATTAGTTTGGTTCATCTGACAGTGCAGTGTGAAAGTGAACCACATCAGCTTAATAATAAATATTAAGCTGCAATTTTGGTCCCAAATTGAGTGAGATCTACCGGTATCATGTAGAAAACACCCAAAGAGTTTGAGACTTTAATGTTCCATTCAGATCTAAAAGAAAATTCATTCATATGTCTTCACATTTGGAGGTTTCTTTGTATTCACGTTTCTTAAGAGTTATCCACTGGAACTAATATCCATTTGTTCTTATCAGAAAATACGCTTTAACCTTTTCTAACTCCACTTTTGCAGAACAACCTGGTCCAGTGACAGACTTCAGAGCCCAAAAGACCACCAAAGACTCTATCACACTGAGCTGGAAGAAACCCATCAGTGATGGAGGAAGCTTCATTACCGCTTACATCCTAGAGCAGAGCGAAGGAGAGGAGAAGTGGAAGGAGATTATGAAGGGCAAGAACACCAGTCACACCATCAGTGAGCTGGCAGACGGCAAGCAGTATTTATTCAGGGTCAAGGCCCTCAACGAGTCTGGAGAGGGACCACCAACTGAGCTCACTGCTGTTGCCAAGGACCAGTTCGGTAAGGAATCCACCTGATTAGCCTTCATGTCATACACATTTTTAAAGGGGCAGTATTATGTAAAGTTGACTTTTTGAAACTTTACATCATGTTATAATGTTATTCCCTCTTCAAAAACATAGCTGGAGTGTTGTCTTGCTTCTTTCATTCATGTTTGAGAAATCCTTTAATCACTGTGGCAACCAATCAGCTGTGTAAAACACCTGGGTGGACATAGCCTCACCCTTGAGGTGCAGCTCCTCCTTAGTGTTACAGTTTCTGAACTCCTCCATTCAGCTCCTTCAGACTAGCAGCAGCAGCAATTACCAAACACCTAATTGAGCTCATTGTAGAAGCTGATTCTCAGTGAAATGCTGGTAAAAACATTGTTAAAGCTTTAAAAGAGGAGAGATGTTGTGACGACTTCCTGAAGGCGGAGAGTCAGAAAAAGAAGGAGTTTCTTAAAGAAACAGAAGCCCAATTTCAAGGCGTTAAATTAAATGACCTGATAAGGCATGACAAAGACGGACGGAGTGGGAATCAAGCAGGCAACCCACCAATTACAGGGCAAACTCCTACTGCCGCCTTACAAAATCACAAAGTCAAATTTCTTCTGTCATGTTTGATATGAATATCATTTTTGTAGTACAATCATGGTTACTTGATTGTACTCTAAAGTAGCACTAAGTGACTGAAAATGCATAATACTGCCCCTTTAAATGCACTTACATGATTTTCAATGCCAAAAAATAATTTCTTATAGAAAAGTTTTTAACACCAATTGGTAACATTTCAGTGCTGCCTGACTGCAACTTGAGCAGTCTGCATGATGGTTGCTGCGTGGTGAAGGAAGGCACCACCATGCGCATCAACATCCCTGTCATTGGAGTGCCTTACCCTACCGCCACCTGGAAGAAGGGCGACATGGGTCTTGGTGACACTGGCCGTATATGTGTTGAGGCTTCCCAGGGCATTACCACTCTACTGGTCAGAGACTGCCAGAGAGGAGATGCCGGTACCTACACCGTCAATGTCAGGAATAGTGCAGGCTCCAAGGACTGCAAGTTCCAGTTGAAGGTTGTCGGAAAGCCTGGAATATGCACTGGACCCATCAAGTTTGACGAGATAACTGCTGATGGCATCACCTTGGAGTGGGCACCGCCCAAAGACGATGGAGGTGCGGAGGTGTCCAATTACATCGTTGAGAAGAGGAGGACAACAGATAACAAATGGGTCACAGTGGCTTCAGCCATCCAGAAGACCACCATGAGGGTGATCAGACTCCACGATGGAATAGAGTACATCTTCAGAGTGTGTGCTGAGAATAAGTACGGCATCGGAGAGTTCCTGAGGTCTGACCCAGTCATCGCCCAGCATCCTTTCAGTGAGTACAACTCTGATCTTTAGATCTTTACTAAAGACACATTTACATTTAATTACTGTAAATATCAGTCTAGTTTTTGTAAATGGGTTGACAGGTAATAAGATATTAAAATATCTTTCATATAGTTAAAATGGATATTCTCTGATCCAGAATTGTTCGATTCTGGTTGGACTGAGGATTATTGAGTTCCAATCCAATTCTGATACATTGATTTAAATATCTGTAGATACAGACATGATCAAACCCTGAGATTAATCATTACAATAAGCCTCAGCTTGTGTTGATGCTCTTTCCATGTTATATGATATACAGTATACTTACATTTGGATCAGTGACCTCAGGGCAATATTCAGACATCAGTGTAGTCTGACAGGCAGCATTTGAATAAAAGACAAATTAATTTGATTAATGTTGAAAGGTACAGCCTGAAAATGTAGTGTTTAAATTTTTCTGATGGCAAAAGTAATTGGTATTATGAAGTAATCTTGAAATATTTTGTTACAGTAAGTAGGTCTTATGTTTTTATGTGTAAAGATTTTAGTGAATTAACTGATCTTTTATCTTTCCTCAAGATGTACCTGAGGCACCAGCTCCTCCTGAGATTCTGAGCATTCGACATGAGTCAGCCATTCTGACTTGGGCTGATCCAAAAGACACCGGTGGCTCCCCAATCACTGGTAAAATACTGTTATTCATCTCTGTAAGTAAGTAATCGAGTGTCATCAGTCATGATTTATTATATCTTTTTTGGGTTTTTTCAGGGTATCACCTTGAGTTTAAGGAGAGAAACAGCCTGATGTGGAAGCGAGCTAGTAAGACTCCTTTGAGAGTAAAGGAGTGTAGAGTTACGGGTCTCGTTGAAGGACTAGAGTATGAGTTCAGGGTGATGGCTATGAATATGGCCGGCCTTGGAAAGGCAAGCAAAGTCACTGAGGCTGTTGTCGCCCTTGATCCTATTGGTGAGTCCAAACCATTTTCTTAAAGTTATATATTATACATAGGAACCTTTCTGTTTTTATTGTAAATGCCTGAATTAAATTGCAGTGGCTTTGTTTTATTTCATGTCTTTGATTTTTTTTTTCAGATCCACCTGGTAAACCAGATGTGATTAATGTTACCAGGAACACAGTCACTCTAATGTGGACTGCTCCTAAATATGATGGTGGCTATAAGCTGACTGGCTACATGGTGGAGAAACTTGAGGCTGGTGGAAAGGCATGGATGAAGGCCAATCACGTGAACATCCAGAGCTGTGCTTTCACCGTTACAGACCTGACAGAAGGAGCTCAGTATCAGTTTAGAATCAGGGCCAAGAATGCTGCTGGTGCTGTCAGTGTTCCTTCAGAGACAACTGAATCACTGACCTGCAAGGATGAGTATGGTATGCAGTTTAAAATTTAAGACTTATACAACTTCAGGTTTTAAAAATCAGTTTTAAATGTACAATTATTGTTCAACATCTTCCTGTTTCTTAACAGAGCCTCCATCTATCACTCTTGACCAAGAGATGAAGGAGGTTGTGTCCGTCAAGGCAGGAGACACAATTGTTATCTCAGCTGCAAAGATTGTGGGCAAACCTCCCCCAACTGCTTTCTGGTCCAAGGGAGGTCGTGAATTCAAGAACTCTGACATTGTCACTGTAACTAGCACTCCAACCTCTTCAACCCTTTCTATCAAGTACGCAAGCCGGAAGAATACCGGAGAGTACACAATTAATGCCAGTAACCCATTTGGTATTAAGGAAGAACACATTAAAGTAAAGGTCCTAGATGTTCCTGGACCACCAGGCCCTATTGAAGTCAGTAACATTTCAGCTGAGAAGTGTACCCTGACCTGGCTCCCACCTGAAGAAGATGGAGGCTCCTCTATCAAGTCCTACATCCTTGAGAAGAGAGAGACTAGCCGCTTGCAGTGGACTAAAGTTGCAGAAAATATTATGGACTGTAGACATGTAGCCACTAAACTGATCAAGGGCAATGAGTACATCTTTAGAGTATGCGCTGTAAACCAGTATGGCACAGGAGACTCCAGCCTGTCTGGTCCGGTCAAAATGGCTGACAGCTTTGGTAAGTTTACCTTGTTTAAGAATAAAGTTAAAAAATACTGACATTGAAATGTTGAAAATATTTTTTTTTTTCATGGCTATTTTTTTTCTTAGGTCCACCAGGTCCACCCTCAGCTCCAGAGGTAGATAATGTCAGTCGGAATGCTGTTACCATTTCATGGAAGAGACCTGTACAGGACGGAGGAAGTGACATTAGAGGATATTGTGTAGAAAGGAAAGAAAGGAGAGGAATGAGATGGGTGAGAGCCTGCAAGAGGACAGTTCCTGACCTTCGCTTCAAGGTGCAAGGCCTGAGTGAGGGAGTAGAGTACGAGTTTAGAGTCACTGCTGAGAATAAAGCTGGATTTGGGCAGCCAAGTGAGCCATCACGCCCTGTAATGACCAAGGATATTGTATGTAAGTAAAGAAGACTTTGCAACCAATCTTTAAGCAAGCAGGAATATAGCATTATCAAAGAATGTATGTAAGAATTTAGAATTTCTTCTGAAAATGCTTTAATTAACTTTACTAACCTCTTTTTTAAACTTTTTTTTCAGATCCACCTGGTCCTCCATCCAACCCTAGAATTACAGAAACCACGAAAACTACAGCAGCCTTTGCTTGGGGCCATCCTCATTATGATGGTGGTCTTGAAATAGATGGTTACATTGTTGAGTATAAAAAGGAGGGTTATGATGACTGGGAGACAGAGACACAATATCCAGTTAAAGTGACTGAATATGTCATTGGTAAACTTCAAACAGGAGGCAAATACCACTTCAGAGTTAGTGCTGTAAACTCTGAGGGAGTCGGTGAGCCTGCAGAGGTCGAGAAAGTTACTGAACTAGTTTACCAGGAAACAATGCCAGACTTTGAGTTGGATGCAGAGCTCAGGAAAACTCTGGTTGTCAGATGCCGTGCTTCAATTCGTCTATTTGTTCCTATCAAGGGCCGTCCTGTTCCTGAAGTCACTTGGAGCAAAGAAAATACCAACCTGAAAGCACGTGCACACATTGATACAACAGAGTCCTACACTCTACTGGTTATTCCTGACTGCACTAGGTACGACGCAGGAAAATACCAGCTCTCTTTGGAGAATGTTGCTGGTAAGAAGTCAGGCTTTGTCAACGTGAAAGTTCTGGACACACCTGGACCTCCAGTCAACCTTAAACCAAGAGAGATCACTAAAAACAGCATAACTCTCCAGTGGGAAATCCCTATTATTGATGGAGGGTCCAAGATTCATAACTATGTCATTGAAAAGAGAGATGCTACAAAGAAGGCTTATACCGTGCTTAGCACCACATGGCAAAAGTGTTCTTTTAAATTTCAAGACCTTGAGGAGGGAGCTTACTACTACTTCCGTGTTTCTGCTGAAAATGACCTTGGTGTAGGTGAACCTGCTGAAACTCCTGAGCCCATAAGAGTATCTCAGGCCCCCTCTGCACCAGATAACTTGTACGTTACTGATTTGACCAATGACAGCGCAAGCCTTGCATGGACCAAGCCTCTTCATGATGGTGGTAGCTTGATTACAGGATATGTCATTGAGGCTCAAAAGAAAGACACTGATCAATGGGTCCACATAACCACCATTAAGGCTCTAGATTATACTGTGACAGATCTGATTGAGGGAGCTGAATACACCTTCCGTATAATGGCTGTCAATGCATCAGGCAGGAGTGATCCTCGTGAGAGCCGGCCAGCTGTGATTAAAGAGCAAACTTCTCCTCCATCTTTTGACCTGAGAGGAGTCTACCAGAAAACCGTAATTGCCAAAGCAGGGGACCGTGTAAAGGTGGAGATTCCAGTACTGGGAAAACCCAGGCCTGTTGTGTCATGGAAGAAAGGAGACATGGCACTTAAGGAAACACAAAGAATCAACACTGAAACTACAGCAACATCAACAATCCTAAACATCAGTGAGATCAAAAGAACTGATGAAGGCCAGTATTCCATGACTGGAAAGAATATGCTGGGCACACTGACAGAAACCATCACAGTCCTGGTCCACGACATTCCAGGTCCTCCTACTGGTCCTGTCAAGCTGGATGAGGTCTCGTGTGATTATGTTATCATGTCCTGGGAACCACCAGAGAATGATGGAGGTGTTCCTATAAATAATTATATTGTTGAGATGCGTGAGACTACCGGTACTTCATGGGTGGAGTTGGCAGCTACAGTTATTCGCACCACATTCAAAGCAGCACGACTCAATACTGGAACCCAGTATCAGTTCCGTATTAAGGCTCAGAACAGATATGGCGTTGGACCATGTGTTCTGTCTGAACCAGTGTTGGCTGCCTATCCGTTTGATGTGCCAGGCCAGCCTGGCATTCCGGTAGTTACAGCTTTCAACAAAGATTCAATGACTCTTAGTTGGAATGAGCCATCTTCTGATGGAGGCAGTCCTATTCTTGGGTATCATGTGGACAGAAAAGAGAAAAACAGTATCCTGTGGCAGAGGATCAGCAAAGCTCTTGTTGTTGGAAACATCTTTAAATCATCAGGCCTTGTTGATGGCATTGGATATGAACACCGTGTTATTGCTGAAAACATGGCTGGTCTCAGCAAACCTAGCAAACCCTGTGAAGCTACGTATGCTTTGGACCCAGTTGACCCACCAGGTAGGCCTGTGGCATTGAATATCACCAGACATGAGGTGACATTGTCATGGACCAAACCAGAAGGTGACGGAGGATTTTCTATTACGGGATACACAGTGGAGAGGAAGAAGATGCCCAATGGACGCTGGCTTAAAACAAATTTCAACAACATTCTAGAAACCATGTTCACAGTCAGTGGCCTGATTGAAGATGCCACCTATGAGTTCCGTGTGCTTGCTCGAAACTCAGCTGGTGCTGTTAGTGCTCCATCACAGCCATCAGAAGCCATCACATGCAGAGATGACATTGAAGAACCCAGGCTTGATATTGATGCCTCATATAGCAGTAATGTTGTAGTAATGGCAGGAGAACCGTTCAAGTTGGAAGCCAGTGTAACTGGCAGGCCAATTCCTTCTCTAGTATGGACCAAGGAAGGAAAGGAGCTGGAGGACACAGCTAAAATAGAAATAAAGACATCTGACTTCCACACAACCTTAATCAGCAAAGATTCTCTAAGGAGAGATGGTGGTGCTTTTACCCTGACTGCAAGCAATCCTGGTGGATTTGCAAAGTTCACTTTTAATGTTAAGGTACTCGACAGACCTGGACCACCAGATTCCCTTTCAGTTACGGATGTTGCTGCAGAAAAATGTGTGCTTAACTGGGTGCATCCAACACATGATGGTGGTGCCAAAATTGAATACTTCATCATACAGAGGCGTGAGACCAGTAGGTTGGCATGGACAAATGTGGCCACAGACCTTCAAGCAAACAGGTTTAAGGTCACAAAGCTTCTTAAAGGAAATGAGTATATTTTCAGAGTAATGGCTGTCAATAAGTATGGTGTAGGTGAACCCCTTGAATCAGAGCCTGTGACTTGTGTGAACCCATATGGTCCGAGTGACCCACCAACGCAGCCTGAGGTCACAACTATCACCAAAGACTCAATGGTTGTTTGCTGGGAGCGTCCTGAACATGATGGAGGCAGTAGAATTAACACATACATAATTGAAAGAAGGGATAAGACAGGTATGCGTTGGGTGAAATGTAACAAGAGGACTGTGTCAGATTTGCGATTCAAGGTCTCTGGTCTCACACAAGGTCACGAGTATGAATTTAGAGTTTTTGCTGAAAATAATGCTGGTCTCAGTCAGCCCAGCCCTTCTAGTCCATTCTACAAGGCTGTTGACACAATCTTTCAGCCTGGACCTCCAGGAAACCCAAGAGTGCTTGACACCTCTAAATCATCCATTACCATCGCCTGGAATAAACCTGTTTATGATGGTGGTTCTGAAATTACTGGTTACATTGTGGAGACTTGCCTGCCTGAGGAGGATGAGTGGACAATCCATACTCCTAAAAAAGGATGGACAGCCACATCTTTTACCATTACTAGTCTGAAAGAAAACCAGGAGTATAAAATCAACATCTGTGCAACAAATTCTGAAGGGGTGGGAGAACCTGCAGCTGTACCTGGAACCCCTAAGGCTGAAGACAGATTAGTTCCGCCTGAAATTGAACTTGGAGCAGAGCTACGTAAAGTTGTTTCCATCAGAGCCTGTAGCACACTCAGACTTTTTGTCCCCATCAAGGGAAGACCAGCACCAGAAGTAAAATGGTCAAGAGAGCATGGAGAATCCCTGGACAAGGCTAACATTGAAATTACCCCATCATTTACAACTCTTCAGATAGACAATGTTGACAGGTTTGATGGAGGTAAATACTTGGTGACAGTAGAGAATGCCTCAGGAAGTAAAACAGCTTTTGTTAATGTTAGAGTACTAGATACTCCTGGACCACCTCAGAATCTCATTGTTAAGGAGGTCACAAGAGATTCAGTTTCCCTGGTTTGGGATGCACCTCTCATAGATGGGGGCTCCAGAGTCCGCAACTACATTGTGGAGAAGCGTGAGTCAACCAGGAAAGCCTACTCAACCGTATGTGCCAGCTGCCATAAGTCTAGTTGGAAAGTGGGAGACCTGGAAGAAGGAAAATTGTACTTCTTTAGAATAGTCGCTGAAAACGAATTTGGTATCGGTCTGCCAGTTGAAACCATTGAACCAATTAAGGCATCAGAAAAGCCTCTGCCACCAGGCAAAGTATCTCTCCGTGAAGTTACTGGAACAAGTGTCACACTAACTTGGGAAAAACCAGACCATGATGGAGGAAGCAGAATTACGGGCTATAATGTTGAGATGCAATGTAAAGGAAGTGAGAAATGGACACAAGTGATGGTGGTAAAGACAAACGAGGCCCAGGTAACTGGACTTACACATGGAGAGGAGTATATGTTCCGAATCTCTGCATTCAATGAAAAGGGTGTTAGTGACCCCCGGCCTCTCAATGTACCTGTGGTGGCTAAAGATTTAGTAATACCACCAGCTTTCAAACTGACTTTCAGCACATTCAGTGTGCTGGCAGGAGATGATCTCAAGATTGATGTACCATATGTTGCCTGTCCTAAAGCTACAGCAACTTGGCTGAAGGATGATGTCATTCTCAAAGAAACAACAAGAGTTAATGCTGAGGCCACAGACAAAAACCTTCTTCTTATCATTAAGGAGGCTTGCAGAGACGACGTGGGCAAATATACTATAAAACTAAACAATACAGCTGGGGAGGCTACAACTGATATCAGTGTTGTTGTCTTGGACAAACCTGGTCCTCCAACTGGCCCGATCAAGTTGGATGAGGTCACGGCAGACAGCGTTATCTTGTCTTGGGATCCACCACAATATGATGGAGGTTGCTCAATCAACAATTACATTGTAGAGAAGAGAGATACCTCAACTACAAACTGGCAGATTGTGTCTGCTACTGTAGCTAGAACAACCATCAAAGCGGCTCGCCTGAAGACTGGTTCAGAGTATCAATTTAGAATTGCTGCAGAAAATAGATATGGCAAGTCATCTTTTCTCCTTTCTGATAGCATTGTTGCTCAGTATCCATTTGAGGTGCCCAGTTCACCACGATCTGTTGTGGTAAAGTCAGCCACCAAAGAGACCATGACTGTTGTGTGGGAGAATCCCAGTAATGACGGTGGTAGCAAAATTCTGGGCTACCACTTAGAACTTAAAGAGAGAAACAGCATTCTCTGGGTGAAACAAAACAAGCAGATCATCCCAGAGACCAGATTTAAAGTGGTTGGACTTGAAGAGGGCATTGAATACGAGTTTAGAGTGTATGCTGAGAATATTGTTGGTCTCAGCAAACCTAGCAAGGTAAGTGAAATCCAAGTAGCTAGGGATCCTTGTGACAGACCCGGAAAACCAGAGGCTGTCATTGTAACAAGAAGCCAAGTGACACTGAGATGGACCAAACCTGAATTTGATGGTGGCATCAAAATCACTGGTTATGTTGTTGAGAAAAAGGAGGCAAGTGGGCGTTGGATGAAGGCAAGTTTTGCCAACGTTATTGAAACTGAATTTGTTGTCACAGGACTTACTGAGGATCAAACTTATGAATTCCGTGTCATTGCCAAAAATGCAGCTGGTGTGTTTAGCCAACCATCTGATTCTTCTGGATCCATCACTGCCAAGGATGAGATTGATCCACCAAAAATTGACCTGGAAGCTAAATACTCTCAGGTTGTGGTTGTAAATGCCGGAGAGACATTTAAACTTGAGGCTGCTGTTTATGGTAAGCCTGTGCCCACTGTACACTGGCTGAAAGAAGGCACTGAGATGGCAGAAGCAGCTCGTTTAGAAATCCATAATACCGATTTTTCAACTTGTCTAACTGTTAAGGAAGCTATTCGTGTTGATGGAGGACAGTACACATTGCTGGTAAAGAATGTTGGTGGAGAAAAAGCTATTAACATTAATGTCAAGGTATTGGACAGACCAGGTCCACCTGAGGGCCCTATCTCTATTTATGGTGTCACTAGTGAGAAATGCTCAATTTCCTGGAAACCTCCCTTGCAAGATGGAGGTAGTGATATCTCCCATTATATTGTTGAGAGAAGGGAAACCAGCAGGCTGGTATGGACTGTAGTTGAGCAAAAGGTTCAGACTCTAAATCTAAAAATCACCAAACTTCTTCCTGGTAATGAATACATCTTCAGAGTGATCCCTGTCAACAAATATGGTATTGGCGAGCCTTTGGAATCTGAGCCAATGATTGCCAAAAATCCATTTGTCACACCAAGTCCCCCAACTGACATAGATGTTTCTTCAATTACTAAGGACTCTATGGTGGTAACCTGGGAGAGACCAAATAATGATGGTGGCAATTCCATTCAGGGGTATGTCATTGAGAAACGTGATAAGGATGGTGTGAGATGGACAAGGTGCAACAAGCGCAGTGTGACAGAGTTGCGTTTCAGAGTGACAGGACTCATAGAAAACCATAGCTATGAATTCAGAGTAGCTGCTGAGAATGCTGCTGGAATTGGTACACCTAGTACACCAACAGTTTACTACAAAGCACTGGATCCTGTTTTCAAACCAGGCCCACCCAACAACCCCAAGGTAGTAGACACCTCTAGGTCTACTGTATCTCTTACATGGGGTAAGCCCATATATGATGGGGGAAGTGAGATCAAGGCTTACATTGTTGAAGCATATGATGTAGCAGCTGATGAGTGGTTTATGTGCACGCCGCCCACTGGAATAATAGACACTAAATTCACAGTGAAAAAGCTTCTGGAAAAGCATGAGTACCAGTTTAGAGTTTGTGCAATCAACAAAATTGGTGTTGGTGAACATGCTGATGTGCCTGGTAAAATCCTTCTTGAAGAGAAGCTTGAGGCTCCTGACCTTGAACTAGATGCTGATATGAGAAAAATGATCAACATCAGATCAGCTTGCACACTGAGGTTGTTTGTACCCGTGAAAGGGCGCCCAGCTCCTGAGCTGAAATGGGGAAAGGTTGAAGGTGAGATTAAAGAGACTGCCCAAATTGACAACACAGGAAGCTATGCTTCACTTACCATTGAGAATGTTGACCGGTTTGACAGTGGCAAGTACACACTGACTGCAGAGAATGCCAGTGGAGTTAAATCAGTGTTCATCAGTGTAAGAGTCCTGGATTCTCCTAGTCCACCAACTAACTTAACAGTTAAAGAGATTACTAAGAACTCTGTCACTCTTTCATGGGAACCTCCACTTCTGGATGGTGGTTCAAAGATTAAGCATTATATTGTTGAGAAGCGTGAAAGCACAAGAAAGGTTTATACTACCATTACAACATGTAACAAGATGTCATGGAAAGTTGAACCTCTTCCAGAGGGTGGAATCTTCTTCTTTAGGGTTTTGGCTGAGAATGAATATGGTGTGGGTCTCCAAGCTAAAACTATGGAGCCAATTAAAATATCTGAGAAGCCTCAGCCACCCGGTAAGGTTAGTGTTCTTGACGTCACTCACAGTACTGTTACTCTAAGGTGGGAGAAATCTGAACATGATGGTGGTAGTAGGATCAGTTATTATGAAATTGAAATGGCTCCTAAGGACAGTGAGGCATGGACTGTGTGTGCTAGTGTAAAAGGCCTGGAGACAGTAGTGAGCAACCTTCTCAAGGGAGAGGAATATCAGTTCAGAGTTGTTGCTGTAAATGAGAAAGGTAAAAGTGACCCAAGACAACTGGCTCAATCAGTTGTAGCCAAGGACCTAATCATTGAGCCTTCTGTGAGACCCAAATCAAGTTCCTACAGTGTTCAAGTGGGAAATGACCTCAAGATAGAGGTTCCAGTTGCTGGTCATCCAAAGCCAACCATTACCTGGACTAAGGATGGAGTGGCACTTAAACAGACCACCAGAGTTAATGTCAGTGACTCAGCACATCACACCACTCTAACCATAAAGGATGCCACCAGAGAGGATGGTGGTATGTACACTGTGACTATTGCTAATGCCTTGGGTTCCAAGGATGCCACTATTGAAGTTATCACCCTGGATAAACCAGGACCACCAACAGGTCCAATCAAGATTGATGATGTTAGTGCTGAGAGTGTCACTCTTAATTGGGAACCTCCTTCATACACAGGTGGCTGTCCAATCTCCAACTATGTAGTGGAAAAGAGAGACACAACTACAACTAATTGGGTTGTTGTGTCTGCCACTGTGGCTAGAACAACTTTAAAGGTTGCCAATCTCAAGACTGGTAGTGAATACCAGTTTAGAATCTTTGCTGAAAACAGATATGGAAAGAGTTATGCAATTGATTCAGTGCCTGTTGTAGCACAGTATCCATTCCAAGAACCTGGACCACCAGGAACACCATTTGTTTCCTCATACACTAAAGATTACATGGTGGTCGAGTGGCATAAACCTCCATCTGATGGAGGCAGTGCTATTTTGGGTTATCATTTGGAGAGGAAAGAGAAGAATAGTATCCTGTGGACAAAGATCAACAAAATGCTCATTCAAGATTGTAAATTCAAGTCTACTCCTCTTGAGGAGGGCATTGAGTATGAGTATAGAGTATATGCTGAAAATATAGTTGGCATTGGAAAATGCAGCAAAGTCTCTGAGGTATATGTAGCCCGTGACCCATGTGATCCCCCTGGCCGTCCAGAGGCTGTAATTGTAACCAGACATTCGGTGATGCTGAGATGGACACCCCCGCAATATGATGGTGGAAGCATTGTAACTGGCTATTTAATAGAGAAGCGTGACCTTCCAGAGGGAAAATGGATGAAGGCTAGTTTCACAAACATTATTGAAAATGAATTTACAGTTACTGGCCTTACAGAAGACAGTAAATATGACTTCAGAGTGATTGCAAGGAATGCCGCTGGTGCTGTCAGCAAGCCTTCTGAGAACACAGGATCCATAACAGCTAAGGATGAAGTTGAGCCACCCAAGTGTGAAACTGATCCGATATACAATCAGACTATTGTCCTTAATGCTGGAGAGACTTTTAGTCTGGAGGCTAGTGTAGAAGGAAAGCCCATCCCAACAGCCCAGTGGTTCAAAGGAAGTGTTGAAGTTGAAAACTCAGCAAGAGCTGAAATTAAAAATACTGATTTTAAAGCGTTACTTGTAGTAAAGGACTCCATCAGAGTGGATGGTGGACAGTATACTTTGGTTCTGACAAATGTTGCCGGAACTAAGACTGTCCCTTTCACTGTGAAGGTTCTTGATAGACCAGGCCCATCCGAGGGACCCCTCACAGTTAGTAATGTTACTGAGGAGAAATGCTCACTGTCATGGCTGCCACCCAGGCATGACGGAGGAGCTAGCATTTCTCACTACATCATTCAAAAGAGAGAAACTAGCCGCTTGGCTTGGACTGTGGTCTCCAGTGATTGTGGAGCTACAATGTTTAAGGTTACCAAACTATTGAAAGGTAATGAGTACATCTTCAGAGTTTTGGCTGTCAACAAATATGGAGTTGGGGAACCTCTGGAATCTGAGCCAGTTATCATGAGAAATCCATTTGTTCCTCCTGGTTCACCTCGTGAACTAGAAATCACTAACATTACTAGGGATTCAATGACTGTTTGCTGGAACCGCCCACAGTCTACAGGAGGAAGTGACATTGCTGGTTACATTATTGAAAAGAGAGACAGAGCTGGAGTGAGATGGACCAAGTGCAATAAACGTAGAGTGACTGATTTGCGTTTTAGAGTAACAGGTCTCACTGAGGACCATGATTATGAGTTCAGGGTATCTGCTGAAAATGCAGCTGGGGTGGGCCAGCCTAGCCCACCTACACCCTATCTCAAAGCTTGTGACCCTACTTTTGAACCAGGCATTCCCACTAATGCCCATGTAGTTGACACAACAAAAGACTCCATCAGCTTAGCTTGGCACAGGCCAATATATGACGGGGGTTGTGAAATTCAAGGATATGCTGTTGAAATAACCAAGGCAGAAGAGGAGGAATGGACTATTTGTACACCACCCACTGGAGTGAATCTTACCAAGTTTACCATCAAAAACCTGATAGAACATCAAGAATACAAGGTGCGTGTCTGTGCTATGAATAAAATTGGTGTTGGTGAGCCCACAGAAATTCTGGGAGTTGTAATCCCTGTGGATAAAATTGACCCTCCAGAGATGATTTTGGATTCAGAGCTCAGGAAGGGAATAGTTGTTCGTGCAGGAGGCTCAATGAGAATCTGCATTCCTATTAAGGGTCGTCCGACTCCTGACGTTAGCTGGGCTAAAGAGGATGGTGAGCTGCCCAGTAAAGCACAGATTGAGACTGCTGAACATTTCACACAGCTTTCTATTGACATTTGTGATAAATATGATGCTGGAAAATACATCCTCAGTGTAGCAAACAGTGCTGGCAGCAAATCAGCTTTTGTCTCTGTTAAAGTTCTGGACACTCCAGGGGCTCCATTAAATCTTAAAGTTAAAGACATAAAGAGGGAGAGCGTCACTTTGACTTGGGAACCCCCTGTAATTGATGGTGGCTCAAGAATAAAGAATTACTTGGTTGAGAAGCGTGAGTCAACCAGGAAGGTGTACTCTAATGTAGACAATAAATGTACAAAGACAAGTTACCGTATCACAGGTCTGACTGAGGGAACAATTTATTACTTTAGAGTCTTAGCAGAAAATGAATTTGGTGTTGGACAGCCAGTTGAAACAAAAGAATCTGTTAAAACATCTGAGCCACCTTTATCTGTGGGTAAAGTTAATTTGACTGAAGTCACAAAAACCACAGCCTCACTCTCGTGGGAGAAACCAGTCCATGATGGAGGTAGCAGGATAATTGGATACTACATTGAGATGCAGCCTGTGGGGTCAGAAGAGTGGGTTGTGGCTGCCACAACTAAGACCTGCGAGGGTACTGTTACTGGTCTAAGTGCAGGACATGAGTACCTTTTTAGAGTATCAGCCTTCAACGAAAAAGGAAAGAGTGACCCAAGGTCTCTGGCTGCAGCAGTTACTGCTAAAGATGTTACTGTTGAGCCTGGATTCAAGATGAGATTCAATACTTACAGCTTACAACAAGGTGAGGATCTGAAAATTGAGATTTCAGTACTTGGACGTCCTGTTCCAAAGGTTGAATGGAAAAAGGAAGGACAACTTCTTAAAGAGACAACTAGAATAAATGTATCAAGCACACCATCATCTACAAAGTTGGTAATCAAAGATGCCAATAAAGAAGATACTGGCAAGTACACTATTACAGCAACCAGCAGCATTGGAACAGCTACAGAGGAGATTACTGTTATAATTCTTGACAAACCTGGACCTCCTACAGGCCCTGTGAAGATTGATGAAGTGAGTTCAAATTTTGTTACTCTGTCCTGGGAACCACCAGAGTATACTGGAGGTTGTCAGATCAACAACTACATCGTAGAGAAGAGAGACACCACTACTACTGTGTGGCAAATTGTTTCTGCTACAATAGCCAGGACAACCATAAAAGTCAGCAATTTGAAGACTGGCACTGAATATCAATTTAGAGTCTCAGCTGAGAATAGATATGGAAAGAGTTCAGCTATTGTCTCTCCTGCTGTGGTTGCTAAGTATCCATTCAGTGAACCTGCTGCCCCTGGAATACCAGTTGTTACATCTGCAACCAAAGAGAGCATGGTTGTTGAATGGAAACCTCCCACCAACAATGGGGGTAGTCCAATTATAGGCTATCACCTAGAGAGAAAGGAGAAGAACAGCCTTTTATGGGTCAAACTAAACAAGCTTCTTATTCCAGATGCACGATTCAAAACCACAGAATTGGAAGAGGGTATAGAGTATGAATTTAGAGTTTATGCTGAGAACATTGCTGGCCTCAGCCCAGCTAGCAAAGTCTCAGAGAGCACAGTAGCCAGGGATCCATGTGACCCTCCAGGCACTCCTGAGGCTATTGAAATCACCAGAAACCATATCACACTTCAATGGACCAGACCCCAGTACGATGGAGGCAGTGCAATCACTGGGTATTTGATCGAGAGGAGGAAGCACCCAGATAAACGCTGGATGAAAGCAAGCTTTACCAACATCATTGATACCCAATACACTCTCACTGGTCTCACTGAGGATCGTGTTTATGAGTTTAGAATCATTGCTAGGAATGCTGCTGGTATTTCTAGTTGCCCATCTGAAAGCACAGGAGAAATAACAGCTAAAGATGAAATTGAGGCTCCAGATGCCACCATGGATTCTAAGTTCAAAGATCTCACAGTTGTTCATGCTGATGAGACATTTATCATTGATGCTGATTACACTGGTAAGCCTCTGCCTGAGGTCACATGGTTAAAGGATGGAAAGGAAATTGACAAAGCTACCCCAAGAATGGAAATCAAGACCACACTAACCCGCACCATCCTGACAGTTAAAGACTGCATACGAGTTGATGGTGGCCACTTTGTTCTCAAGCTTGTTAATGTGGGTGGAGTCAAAATGATCCCAGTTAACGTAAAGGTTTTGGACAGACCTGGTCCTCCAGATGGACCATTAGAAGTGAAAGGAGTGACAGCTGAAAAATGTTATCTGCACTGGAGCCATCCTTCACATGATGGTGGAGCTAGCATCTCTCACTATATCATTGAAAAGAGGGAAACCAGTCGTTTGTCATGGACCATGGTTGAGCCAAAGATCCAGGCAATCAGCTACAAAATTACAAAACTGCTCCCTGGAAATGAATACATCTTCAGAGTTACTGCTGTGAATAAATACGGAGTTGGTGAACCTTTAGAATCTGAGCCTGTTGTGGCTCGTAATCCATTCACCACTCCCAGCGCACCCTCCACTCCTGAAGCCAGTGCTATTACTAGGGATTCCATTGTGCTTACTTGGGAGAGGCCAGAGAATAATGGAGGAGCTGAGATTGAAGGATATGTACTTGAAAAACGTGATAAGGATGGCGTCAGGTGGACCAAGTGCAACAAGAAGAGACTGACTGACTTGAGATTTAGGTGTGCTGGTCTCACAGAGGGCCATTCCTATGAATTCCGGGTCTCAGCTGAAAACGCTGCGGGTGTTGGAAAGCCTAGCACACCGACACAGTACATCAAAGCATGCGATGCCACTTATCCACCAGGACCTCCAAATAACCCCAAAGTCACTGACCATTCCAGCACTACAGTTTCCCTTTCCTGGTCAAGACCTATCTATGATGGTGGAGCACAGATTACTGGATATGTTGTTGAAATGAAGGAGGCATTAGATGATGAATGGATTGTTTGCACACCTCATACTGGTGTCCAAGACACTCACTACACTGTAAAGAAGTTAAAAGAGAATGCAGAATACAATTTCCGTGTATGTGCCATGAACTGTGAGGGAGTAGGGGATCATGTGGACCTCCCAGGGTCTGTGATTGCGGCAGAAAAGTTGCAGGCTCCTGAAATTGAACTAGATGCTGACCTGAGAAAGATGGTAAATGTTCGTGCCACTGCAACGCTACGTCTTTTTGTGACTATCAGAGGAAAACCTGAGCCTGAGGTCAAGTGGTCAAAGGCCGATGGCACTCTAAATGAGCGTGCTCAGATTGAAGTAACAAGCTCATACACAATGCTTGTGATTGAAAATGTTGACAGATTTGACACTGGCAAATATGTACTAACCCTTGAGAACCTTAGTGGCTCTAAATCAGCTTTTATCAATGTTAGAGTTTTGGATTCACCCAGTGCTCCAACAAACCTACAAGTTAAGGATGTAAAGAGACATTCTGTCTCTCTTTCCTGGGAGCCTCCTCTGATTGATGGTGGAGCAAAGATATCACACTATATTGTGGAGAAGAGAGAGCAGAAGCGAATGGCTTTCACCAGTGTTAGCACCAATTGTGTAAGGAACTCATACATTATTTCTGACCTGCAGGAGGGAGGTAGATACTTTTTCCGTGTGTTGGCAGTAAATGAGCTAGGAGTTGGTCTGTCAGCTACAACAGATCAAGTCAAAGTTTCAGAGGCACCTTTGCCTCCGGGTAAAGTAACTGTGGTTGATGTGACTCGTCACACTGTCACCCTTTCATGGGAAAAACCAGATCATGATGGAGGCAGCAAAATTACAAGCTACATAGTAGAGATGCAGCCTAAGGGAGATGAAAAATGGGCAGTGTGCAGTGACGCCAAAGCACTAGAAGCTACTATTGAGGGACTTACTACTGGTGAGGAATACTCCTTCAGAGTAACTGCTGTGAATGATAAGGGTAGGAGTGATCCCAAATCTCTGGCTATGCCTGTGCTAGTAAAAGACATCACAGTGGAGCCCACCATCAACTTGCTTTTCCATACATACAGTGTAAAAGCAGGAGATGACTTGAAGATTGAGGTTCCTTGCAAAGGCAGACCTCAGCCTGAGGTGTCCTGGAAGAAGGATGGCAGTGCACTAAAGCAGACTACCAGGGTAAATGTTCTGAATTCAAAGACCTCATCAAAGATCATAATCAAAGATGCCACCAAAGATGATGTTGGAAAATATGAGATCACTTTAACTAATTCAATTGGCACAAAGACAGCTGAAATTTCTGTAATAATTCTGGATAAACCAGGTCCACCCAGCAACATTAGGGTGGAGGAGGTGAGTGCCGACTTTATCTCTCTGTCCTGGGATGCTCCAACCTATGATGGTGGGTGCCAGATTAACAACTATGTTGTGGAGAAGAGAGACACTACCTCTACCACATGGCAAATTGTCTCAGCTACAGTAGCCAGGACATCCATAAAGGTTTCCCGTCTCACTCAGGGCACAGAGTACCAGTTCCGAATTGCAGCTGAGAACCGTTATGGCAAGAGTCCAGCAATTGATTCTGCTCCTGTTGTTGCACAATATCCATTTGAGCCACCTGGCCCTCCAACTAATCTTCATGTTGCCCATGCCACCAAGATTGGTATGCTTGTAGTATGGGGCAGACCTGCCAGTGATGGTGGAAGCCCTGTCATTGGTTATCATGTTGAATCCAAAGACCAAAGCAGCATTTTGTGGACCAAAGTCAGTAGAGGTCTGGTGACTGAAAACCAATTTAAGATGACGGGCATCGAAGAAGGCCTGTCATACCAGTTTAGAGTCTATGCTGAGAATATTGCTGGCATTGGTCCTTGCACTAAAGCTTGTGAACCAGTTGCAGCCAGGGACCCATGTGAATCTCCACATAACCTTAAAGTCACAAATATTACCAGAAACTCTGTTTCTCTCTTCTGGGATCCACCTGAATATGATGGTGGAGTGAAAATTGTTGGATACATAGTGGAGCGCAAAGAGCTCCCTAATGGTCGCTGGCTAAAGTGTAACTTTACCAATTTACAGGAGACTTACTTTGATGTCACAGGTCTTACAGAAGATGCACAATATGACTTCCATGTTATTGCAAAGAATTCTGCAGAGATGTTGAGTGCCCCTTCAGAATGCACTGGTCCTGTCACCATCAAAGACGATGTAGACCCTCCAAGCATCATCTTAGAGGATAAATTCAGGCAATTGGTTGTCATTAAGGCTGGAGAAATAATTAGAATTGATGCTGAAATTACAGGTCGTCCAATCCCAGTGGTTTCATGGTCTAAGGATGGAAAAGATATTGAGGCCAAGGCCAGGTGTGAAATCACTTCCACAAACTTCACCACCACTCTGATTGTCAGAGATGTTATCAGGAGGGATTCTGGACAGTACGTCTTGACTTTGCACAATGTAGCTGGAACCAGGTCTGTAGCTATCAACTGTAAGGTTTTGGACAGGCCTGGACCAGCTTCAGGACCTTTAGCAGTGTCTGGCCTTACAGCAGAGAAGTGCACTATAACATGGGGTCCACCTCAAGAGAATGGAGGAGCTGAAATCATGCACTATATAGTGGAGAAACGTGAGACAAGCCGCCTTGCTTGGACTCTTGTTTATGGTGACATGAAGGCAACTACCTGCAAAGTTACTAAGCTGCTCAAAGGAAATGAGTACATTTTCAGGGTCAGAGGAGTTAACAAATATGGAGATGGTGAGGCTCTGGAGAGTGAGGCAGTAAAAGCTTTGGATCCATTCACTGTAGCTGCAGCCCCCACTAATGTCCAGGTCACCTCAGTCACTGGTGAGGCCATGACAATCTGTTGGGAAAGACCAGTTTCTGATGGTGGCAGCAGTATCTGTGGCTATGTAATAGAAAAGCGAGAGAAGACTGGCCTCCGTTGGTGCCGTGTCAATAAGAAACCTGTCTATGACCTCAGAGTCAAAGCTTCCAATCTTCGTGAGGGAAGTGAATATGAGTACAGAGTGTTTGCAGAGAATGCTGCTGGACTTAGTGCACCTAGCACCCCTTGCCCACTCACCAAGGCTGAAGACCCACAGTTCCTCCCCTCACCTCCTGCTAAGCCCAAGATCATTGACTCAACAAAGACCACAGTAACACTAGCATGGAATAAACCACTGTTTGATGGTGGAGCACCTGTAACTGGTTACCGAGTAGAATACAGAAAGTCATTAGATGATGAATGGTTCGTTGGAGTCCAGAACACCAAGAATACAGAGTTTACAGTGGTGGGACTGACTCCTGGAGCTGAATATGTATTTGTTGTCAGATCCATTAACAAAATTGGAGCAAGTGAGCCTAGTCCTGAATCAGACAAACAGACTGCTAAAGAAAAAGAAGAAGAGCCAGTCTTTGAAATAAGCAATGAGATGAGGAAGACTCTTATTGTGAAAGACGGCAGCTCATTTACAATGACGGTACCCTTCAGGGGCAAGCCTATTCCCACTGTCAGTTGGACAAAGCCTGATATTGATCTTAGAGTACGTGCTGTCATTGACACCACAGACACCTTCACCTCAATCACCTTAGAGAAAGCAACACGCAATGACTCTGGAAAATACACTGTCACTTTGTCCAGTATTGCTGGAACCTCATCACTGACCCTCAATGTTAGAGTTCTTGACTCGCCTGGACCTCCTGCATATGTGGAAGTCAAGGATGTGACTAAGTCATCTGTTACTGTAACTTGGGACACTCCAGAGAATGAAGGAGGAGGACCAGTAAAGAATTATCTTGTTGATTTCCGAGAGGCAAGCAAAAAAGGTTGGACTAGGTTGACTGATACATGCCACAGACTGACTTACAAGGTGTCAAACCTAAAGGAAGGAGAAGTTTACTATTTCAGAGTGACAGGCGAGAATGACTATGGTGTTGGTGTACCAGCTGAGACCAAAGAGGGAACCAAGATCACAGGTATAAACATTTATGTAATGCTATCTGTAGTTTACACAAAAGAAAATATAAGAGCTTTGTCAATGCAATAAATTATGTCCTCTTTTTTCCAGAAAAACCAAGCCCACCACCAAAGCTTGGAGTAACTGATGTCACCAAGGAGAGTGTGTCATTGGCATGGTCTAAACCTGAACATGATGGAGGCAGCAGAATTACTGGATACCTGGTTGAGGCACTGGAGAAGGGTCAGGAGAAGTGGGTTAAATGTGGTGTCACCAAGTTTATCCACTTTACTGTGTCTGGCCTAAGGGAGAAAGCTGAATACTACTTCAGGGTCAGAGCTGAGAACCTTGCTGGATTTAGTGATGCTAAGGAAATGTTCACCCCTGTTATGATCAAAGACCAGCTAGGTAAGTTACAAAATATATACATATTCAAATTCATTATTGTGACCCAGAAGAAAATATTTTCGAGTCTTAACTTGTTTTCTATACTTGTACTTGTTTTGATACAGTCTAGTCAAAAATCAAAAGACATTGTAAAACCTGTGATCTTCATGTTTCCCTAGAATCTCCCGAAGTCAACATGAAGGACATCCCCCACAACACTGTGTATGTTAGAGCTGGCTCAACTCTGAAGTGTGAAATTCCTCTGACAGGCAGACCCCTGCCCAAAGTCACTCTTTCCAAGGATAATGTAGTACTTAAGTCAACAATGAGGTTCAATTCTGAAGTCACTCCTGACAGCATCAAAATCATCTTGCGTGAAAGCGTTGCTGGAGACTCAGGACGCTATGATATAACTGCCTCCAACTCCAGTGGGACCACCAAGTCCTTTGTCAATATTGTGGTTCTGGATCGCCCAAGTGTTCCACTTGGACCTGTAGAACTGTTTGATGTCACAGAAGACAGCGCAAGCCTCAGGTGGCTCCCACCTGCATATGATGGTGGCAGCCCCATCACTAACTATATCATCCAGAAGAGAGAAACAACTACAGCAAACTGGATTGACGTCTCATCTGCTGTGGCTCGTTGCACCATAAAGGTTATGAAACTTACCACTGGCCTGGAGTATCAGTTCAGAATCAGGGCTGAGAACAAATATGGAATCAGTGAACATATTGACTCTCCAGCAGTCACAGTCAGCCTTCCATACAGTAAGGGTTCTATTTGGCTTTCATTTACAAATGTAACATTTAATACTCAAGTTTAATAATGAACATGCACAAACCTTGTAACTTTGATTTTTATCTACCAGCTGTTCCAGATGCTCCATCAACTCCAGAAGTTACTGCTGTAACTAGGGAGAGCATCGCATTAGCCTGGAAGGAGCCCAAGTCAGATGGAGGCAGCCATGTCTTTGGCTACCATCTCCAGATGAAAGATAGGAACAGCATCATGTGGCAGCTAGTTAACAAAACTGTGATCCGTGCTACACACTATAAGGTCACCACCGTTAATGCTGGACTTATTTATGAGTTTAAGGTGGCAGCGGAGAATGCTGCTGGCCTCAGTGATTTCAGTAAGGCTTCAGATGCTGTGTTGGCTATAGATGCCTGTGGTGAGTACCAAGTGAAACATTTTTAAAGATAAACTTAATCAAATTATGGTGAAAATGTCTGTTAATTAATCTTCCCTGGTCATTTCTGCAGAGCCACCCATCAACCTAAGAATCAGTGACATCACCAAAACCTCTATCAGCCTTGCCTGGGAGAAACCCAACTATGATGGTGGATCCCCTATTACTGGTTACATTATTGAGAAGAGAGAAGGTGTTAGTCCTAAGTGGTCCAAAGCTAACCTCACCAATATCACAGACACACATTTCACTGTGGCTGGACTTACCCAGAATGAAACGTATGAATTCAGGGTCATGGCCAAGAATGCAGTTGGTTCAGTCAGCAACCCATCTATGACAGCTGGACCAGCCACCTGTGTGGACACCTATGGTAGGAATTATTTTTGATCCTGGATTTACTTATAGTTGTTTCAGTTAAATACAATATAATCTATTGGTCATTTTTACTGTATTTTTGTGTTTTTACGCCTAGTAAGTTTATGATTATCTGTACAAATTGCCACTGTGCTCTTGTTATGCATAATACCTAGCTACGTCAGAAATTCAACAAAAACATCTTTGTTTCTATCAGGTGCCCCAGAAATTGAAATTCCCCAGGAGTACCTTAATGAGGTCAAATACAGCGCAGGCTCAGATGTGGAACTTAAATTCAATATCACAGCCAAACCTACCCCCACGATTGAGTGGTTTAAAGATGGACGAGAGCTCAAACCTACTGCTCAGCTCACTTTCAAACACACATTTGAGTCCACCAGTATATTCCTGAGGGACACTACTCGTCTGAACTCGGGGACGTATGAGGTCAAAGTGAAGAACTCCCTGGGATCTTCATGTGCCATTGTCAGGCTGCTCATTCAAGGTATTCAGATGATAATGTTATTACAACATATTTGCATCGAAAGACATAATGAATACCTAATTTTTTTTGTATATATTTGTTCCTTTATCAGACAAGCCAGGACCTCCTGCTGGCGAAATTCAGTTTAAGAAAGTGATGGCCGACAACATCACCATCATGTGGTCTCCACCTGCCGATGAGGGCGGTGCCATGGTAACTCATTACATCGTAGAGAAGAGAGAGACCAGCAGAGTTATGTGGTCTATTGTGTCTGAGAAACTCGTAGACTGCATCGTGAATGTGCCCAGACTCATCCAGGGTAATGAGTACATCTTCAGAGTCCGTGGAGTCAACAAATATGGCATTGGAGACCCCCTGGAGTCTGAGCCCATTATTGCAAAGAACCCGTTCGGTAACAAAACACAGCACATTTTTACTCATTTAACACAGTTATAATAAACTAAACAGACTTATGTGAGCTGTATTTTTTCATTTTATTCAGTTCCTCCCAGTGAACCATCCAAGCCTAAGGTTACTATGATCACCAAGTCTACAATGACTGTGATCTGGGAAAGACCTGCACTGGATGGAGGCAGTGATATTGACGGTTATTACCTCGAGAAAAGAGAGAAGAAGAGTCTTCAGTGGTTCAAGGTTGGTTTATAGATTAATATTTACTAATTTCATGCTTATAAGAAGCCAAACTATTAATTACAGTGGATATCTTTATGATTATCCATAACAGTATCCTCTGTTTTTTCCAGGTGGTGAAGGGAACAATCAGAGACACCAGACAGAAAGTCAGCAACTTAACTGAAAACAATGAGTACCAATTCAGAGTTTGTGCTGTAAACAAGGCTGGAGCAGGAAACTACTCTGATGCCTCTGATCTTTACAAGGCCTATGACCCCATTGGTATGCCAGAAGATTTCATGTTGTTTCTGAATGTTAACCGTTATAACCTAAGGTGGGTTTATATGCAGCTACTAAAAATATTCACCTTATTTGGCCTCCCTAGATCTGCCTGGTGAACCCTCAAAGCTCCGTGTGGTCGACTCCACAAAGACCTCCATCACTCTTGGCTGGGAGAAGCCTGTCTATGATGGTGGCAGTGAAATCACACACTACTTACTGGAACAGATGAATGCAGGAGAGAAAGAATGGGTTATCACCAACCCACAGGTTAAGGGTTGCGAGTATGTGGTGTCCCACTTGAAACCTGCCACTTACTACTTTTTCAGAGTATCTGCTGTGAACAGCAAGGGCAAAGGAGAGGACATCAAGATGTACCAGCCCGTGCAAGCCAAAGACATATTAGGTTTGGATTTTATTTATAATTGAGAAAAAAATATTGAAAATGAAATGAAATGTGGACATCTTTTTTCCCTGGTGGTTTAGAACTTATTTTATTTATTAGTGCTATTATTTTTTTCTGTTTAACAGAGGAGGCTGATTTGGACTTAGATGTTCCTATGACAACTCAATACACAGCTAAAGCCGGCCGCGATGTTGAAGTGTTTATCCCATTGAAGGGACGACCAGCTCCCAATGTCACCTGGCGACGTAGCGATCGCAACATGGCTGGTGATAACCGCTACACCATCAACAGTACTGAGAGATCCACCACACTCCGTATTCCAAAGGTCACTCGTGATGACTGTGGAAAGTACGTGCTGGAGATAGAGAATGGTGTAGGTGAACCCAAGATAATCACCGTTTCCCTCAGGGTTCTAGATAGTCCATCATCCTGCCAGAAGCTAATAATCAAGAACGTAACAAGAGGAAAGCTGACCCTAAGCTGGGAGGCTCCTCTTGTTGATGGTGGCTCGCCTGTCACAAATTACATTGTTGAGAAGAAAGCCTCAACCATGAAGGCCTACCAGGTGATCAGTGCAGAATGCCCCAACACATCTTACAAGGTGACAGGCCTGGAAGAGGATGTTGCTTACTTCTTCCGTGTGTCAGCTGAAAATGAGTTTGGCGTGGGTGACTTCTGTGAGTCCACTGAAGCTGTCAGAGCAACAGAGACTCCTGGAGCTGTTAAAAACCTGGCAATGTTGGACTCTACAAAGACCTCTGTTACACTGCAGTGGACCCGACCTGACCATGATGGAGGCAGCCACATCACAGAGTACATAGTTGAAAAGAGAAGCCAGGATGAAGTCAACTGGAGTTTAGGTGCAACATGCAAACGTTGCACATGTGAGGTGACCGGACTCAGGGAGAATGCCATCATGGATTTCAGAGTGTTTGCCAAGAACGAGAAAGGAAGAAGTGATTTCTCTCAGATTGGTCCAATCCCTGTGATAGATTTTATTATTCCTCCAGAAGCCAGTCTCAGTGATTATCCAAATGGAGAGCTGGCTGTTCGTATTGGGCAAAACATCCACATTGAGCTACCATTTAAGGGAAAACCAAGACCTGCAATCAGCTGGCTGAAGGATAACTTTCCACTAAAGGAGAGCGAGAAGATTCGCTTTAGGACCACTGACAACAAGACTGCAGTCACAGTTAGAGGAGCCAAGAAGGAGAATGCTGGCCAGTACACTTTAGTTCTGGACAACAGAGTGGTCAAAAACTACTTTGACATCAATGTGATCACTCTTGGACCACCCACAGCTCCTGTTGGTCCTATTCGCTTTGATGAGATAAAGGCTCAGAGTATCATCATTTCCTGGGATGAGCCAAAGGAGGATGGTGGTGGTGAGATTACATGCTACAGTGTGGAGAAACGTGAAACCTCCCAGGCCAACTGGAAAATGGTCTGCTCAAGTGTTGTAAGGACCAGCTTCAAGATTCCTAACCTAGTCAAAGGAGCTCAATACCAATTCAGAGTCCGTGCCGAGAACAAGTATGGAGTCAGCGAACCACTCAGCTCCTCAGATGTTATTGCTCAGCACCAGTATAAACCTCCAGGTCCACCAGGAAAGCCAGTTGCCTTCAACGTCACCAGTGATGGTATGACCATTAAGTGGGATGCCCCAGGCTTTGATGGAGGTTCTCCTATCTTGGGTTATCATGTTGAGAAGAAGGACAGGAACAGCCTCTTGTGGCAGAAGGTGAATTCCACAATTATTTCCAACAAAGAGTACAGGATCATTGGTCTCATGGAAGGTCTGGAGTACTCTTTCAGAGTTTATGCTGAAAACAATGCTGGACTAAGCCCTGTCAGCGAGCAGAGCAAACATGCTCTTGCTATATCCCCAGTTGGTAAGTTTAATGTAATTGCATTTAAAAACTGTGAATGTGACAATTTAACTGGAAAAAATGTTTTTTTTTTCAAAGGATTAACAATATACATTAAATTAAACCCAAATATTACACATTAACGGGTTTGTTCTCACTTTCCACAGACCCACCTGGCACTCCTGTCTGCATTGATACAACCAGGGATTCAGTCACCCTGCAATGGGAAGTTCCAAAGAGAGACGGTGGAAGCAAAATTGTGGCTTACAATGTAGAACGGCGGCAAGGCAGAGGAAAATGGCTACGATGCAACTTTATTGATATAAGTGATACCCAGTTCACTGTGACTGGTCTGTCCCCTGGAGACAGATTTGAGTTCAGAGTGATTGCAAGAAATGCTGTCGGTACAGTCAGCCCACCATCTAACTCTTCTGGATATATCATGACCAAGGATGAGAGCAGTATGTGTTTTTCTTAAATTAATCATGTAATTTACCAATTTATCCCATATAAACTGATGTTAATTTTGGTTTTTAATGTTTTTTGTCATCAGTTACTCCTGAAATCGAGTGGTCTCCTGACCAGGTGGTCACTCTGAAGGCTGGAGAAAATGTTAAGCTCAATTGCACCATCACTGGGCGCCCAGTTCCTCAGGTTTTGTGGTACAAAGACGGCAAAGAAATTGACAAGCGAACAATGATTGACATTGAAATTACCACAGGCATTGGCACCAGCAGCCTGTTTATCCGTGATGCAGACAGGAACCACCGTGGAATTTATACTGTGGAAGCCAAAAATAGCTCTGGCAGTAGGAAAGCAGATGTTAATGTCAGAGTGCAAGGTTGGTAAACCAATACATTTATGTTTCACTATCAGGTCTCTTAAAGTGGCCAATGAGTTAATTAAAAATGAATTAGATACTTTTTCACACTAAGACCTCTGAACCCCTGTGTCTACACAGATACTCCTGGACCTGTTGAGGGTCCCATCCGCTTTACCGGCATCACTGCTGAAAAGTGCACTGTATGGTGGAACCCACCAGAAAATGATGGCTGTGCTGCAATCACCCACTATGTAGTGGAAAAACGGGAAACATCCAGAATTTCCTGGGCATTGGTTACATCCAAATGTGAAGCTTGCTCATATAATGTCACCAACCTCATCAAGGGAAATGAGTACCAGTTCAGAATCTCTGCTGTCAACAAATTTGGGGTCGGCAAACCACTGGATTCTGATGCCGTTATTGCACGCATGCAATACAGTAAGTAAACCTTTAATGATTATTCCTACGTCAGGAAGTAAAACCCCAAATTTCCCACCTGATCCAAACAAGTGTTTTTTTCAACTTACAGTTTTGCTGTGCTTTCCCCTTAGCTGTGCCAGATGCTCCTGGTACGCCAGATGCAACTCACATAACTGGAGATAGTATCACTATGTGCTGGACCAGGCCCAGATCAGATGGAGGTAATGAGATCAAGCATTACATTCTGGAAAGAAGAGAGAAGAAGAGCCTTCGCTGGGTAAGGGTGTCTTCCAAGAGGCCCATAACAGAGCTAAGGCACCGTGTCACCCGCCTGACCGAGGGCAATGAGTACGAGTTCCGCGTCATGGCTGAAAATGGAGCTGGAATCGGACCAGCCAGCAGCACCTCCAGGCTCTTCAAATGCAGAGAGCCAACCAGTGCTCCTAGTGCTCCAAGTGTAATCAAGGTAGGACTGTTTGAGAACCGTATCCACATCCAAACCTTCTACTTGTAATGGTATACATGTTCAGTTTTAATGCTGATCTTTAACAGGAATTACAAAGCTATTCTGTGAAGGATCATAAAGCAGTTTGAATGAATTAATTTTAAACTGATGTGTAAAACAAAGGTTACCTGAGCAAAAATTAGCAAAGGGATAAATAAACTTTCTTTCTTTAACAGGTGATTGACTCCACTAAGTCCACTGTCACTCTGGAATGGACAAAACCAGTATTTGATGGTGGCTTGGAAATTATTGGCTATAACATTGACATGTGTAAGGCCAGTCTGGAGGAGTGGCACAGAGTCAATAGTCAGATTTGTATCCACAATAGATACACTGCAAAGGGCCTGATAGCTGGAGAACTTTACAAGTTCAGAGTCAGTGCAGTGAATGGATCAGGAGAGGGTGAAGCCTCAGTTATGCCACACCCTGTTCAGGCTCTGGATAGACTTACATCTCCAGAATTTGACATCGACGCAAACTTCAAACAAACTCACACTGTGAAGAATGGAGGAATAGTCACTCTCAGCGTTGCTTTCAGAGGAAAGCCCGCTCCCCTGGCCACCTGGTCTAGAGTAGATGGTGAACTTCCTGTCATGGCGGATGTCAACACCACAGACAGCTCCTCCACTTTGACTATAGAAGGTTGCACAAGGTATGAGGCAGGGAAATACACCCTCTCCCTGGAAAATAACAGTGGACGAAAGTCTATCACATTCACAATCAAAGTCTTAGATACTCCAGGACCTCCAGGAGCAATCTCCTTCAAAGATGTTACACGTGGTGCTTTGACAATGATGTGGGATGCTCCATCCAATGATGGTGGATCCCGCATCCATCACTACATAGTAGATAAACGTGAGGCAAGCCGCCTTGCTTGGCAGGAGGTCAGCAGCAAGAGCTCACGCCAAATGATAAGGATAACTGGTCTAGACATTGGTGTACCATACTTGTTCAGAGTGACTGCTGTTAACCAGTATGGTCAAGGTGAACCGAAGGAAATGACTGAACCTGTCGTTGCCACAGAAGAGCCAGCACCACCCAAAAGATTAGATGTTGTCGATACCACTAGTTCCACAGCCTCCCTAGTGTGGCTTAAACCTGACCATGATGGAGGCAGCCGCATCCGAGGGTACATTGTTGAATTCAGAGCCAAGGGTAGTGACCGTTGGATTGTTTATGGAGAGACTAAATTGCCGAAGATGCTGGTAGAAGGTCTGATTGAAAACTCTGAGTATGACTTTAGGGTCAAGGCCAAAAATGATGCTGGAGTCAGTGAGCCTCAAGGTACTTTCAGCTCTGTGGTCATTAAGGAGCCTCTCATTGAGCCAACTGCTGATCTCAGCAGTATCACTAACCAGCTCATTACTGTTAAGCTTTCCAATACTATCACAATTGATATCCCAATAAGCGGCAGACCTGCGCCCAAGGTCACATGGAAACTGGAGGAAATGAAGCTGAAGGAGACTGACAGAGTCTTGATCAGGACCACAAAGGAGAGAACCACACTGATAGTGAGAGACAGCAAGAGAAGTGACAGCGGCAAGTATTACCTGATCCTGGAGAATGCTGCCGGTGTGATGACTTTCACAGTGACTGTGGTCGTCGTCGGCAGACCTAGCCCACCAACTGGCCCAGTCAAGATTTCTGGAATCTCATCAGAGTCTTGCACACTGTCATGGTCAGAGCCAGCTGATGATGGCGGCACCGAAATAACCAACTACATTGTTGAGAAACGCGAGTCTGGCCATGCTTCATGGCAGGTAGTAAACTCCAGTGTGCAGAGAACGACAATCAAAGTGACTCATCTCACCAAATACATGGAATACACATTCAGAGTGTGTGCCGAGAACAAGTTTGGAGTCAGCAAGTCCATTGAGTCTGCAGCTGTTGTGATCGAGCATCCATTCAGTAGGTTCTGCTTCAGTAAGACAATATCACACATCCTGGCACTTTTTGGCTCTTAATAATCTCCACCTGTTTACATTTGCAGTTCCTCCAAGTCCTCCAACTCGCCCTGATGTGGTATTTGTGTCAGCAAATGCCATTGGCATTAAGTGGGATGTGCCATATTCTGATGGTGGCAGCCAGGTGACAGGATACTGGATTGAGAAGAAAGAGAGGAACACAATCTTGTGGGTGAGGGAGAACAAACTGCCCTGCCTTGAGTGCCATTACAAGGTGTCCAACCTGATCGAGGGTCTGGAGT
This sequence comes from Poecilia mexicana, assembly GCF_051168715.1. Lineage (NCBI taxonomy): Eukaryota > Metazoa > Chordata > Actinopteri > Cyprinodontiformes > Poeciliidae > Poecilia > Poecilia mexicana. The sequence goes on from NW_028263371.1 coordinate 53,616,102, forward strand.
ATCAGTTCAGAGTGTACGCCATGAACCTTGCTGGGCTGAGCAAGGCCAGTGAAGCCTCCAGACCAGTGGTGGCGCTCAACCCTGTTGGTAAGGAACCACTGCGAGTTCCAATATGTAATTGAATAAAATCCTGCTGCAGTATTTGATAAAGTCTTAACTTGCTTGTTGTAGATCCGCCTGGTAAACCTGAGATTACCGACATTAGCCGCTCCTCTGTTTCGCTGTGTTGGACTATACCGATCAACGATGGTGGCAATAAAATCGTTGGCTACATTGTGGAGAAGAAGGTCTACAGCACAGATGAGTGGGACGACAACCGCTGGCTCAAGTGCAACTACACCACGATCACAGAGAACTACTTCACAGTCACAAACCTGGGAGAGGGAGAAACCTTTGAGTATCGTGTTATCGCCAAGAATGCAGCCGGGGTCCACAGCATGCCTTCTGAGACCACTGGTCCAATCACATGCAAGGATGAGTACTGTACGTTCACATGTTTCTCCTTATTTTTCTTTATATTTAAATTTCTAGATGTTTTTTTTCTAAAGTTCTGTTTACCATAACATTTACTGTATTTTAGCAGCTTTAAAACAATTTGTCACAGCAGTGAAGTTCTTGCGATATTTCTCATCAAACTGAAGCTGCTCTTGAGAATCACTATTTATAATGGTTGAAAATTAAATGCAAGTTATTATTATGAGTCTCAGGTGGAGCTGAGTGTTTTACATATTTCTCTATTTTTGAGACTCATTTTGAAGTATAAAACGAAGCAATTCTTTGGTTGATGCCCAATAATGTTAGCTGAATGAGTCAGCTAATAAAAGTGTTGTTAGGTTGCTCAACATTATTTGATTACATAAACATTAAAGAAGCCTTCACCTCTTTTAAATCGTCTGAATGGCAGCATGTTGAGGACTTTGAAGAAAAAAGACACTGATCAGAGAAGATGAGATTTGTAAGAACTGTGAGAATACAGCAACTTGCTAACAGCTGCTAACAATGCTAGTTAGTCATCAAAACAAACTGCTTTTCTGCAATTTCCACTGTCTTAGAGGACAATGCCACAGCAATACTGCTTGATAAAACATGAATAACAGTTTATAATTTGTAAAACTCTTGCTTTATGTGTGAAAGCAAGACAATCGTGAAATGATTTTCCTGGAAGTTTTTCTAAATTGTTGTATTTTTAGGTGTATTTATTGTTACAACCCAATTTTTTAACGCAGAACAATTTAACTGAAATCCATTTTGCAGTCAAATTTTTATCACAGCTTAAAATTTTATGTTTTACTTACTGCAGCTCCTCCTAGAGCAGAACTTGACAGCAAATTGACGCGTGAGGTCATCACTATTATGGCTGGCTCCGACCTTGTCCTGGACGGTGCTGTGGGAGGCAAACCAGAACCCACAGTGTACTGGTCCAAGGGTGACAAGATTTTGGAGTTGGGAGAGAAATACTCTTTGACATACACGTCAACAAGAGCCATGGCCGTCATCAAAAACTGCGACAGATACGATACGGGTAGATACATCCTCACCGTCAAGAACCCCAATGGCATTAAGACCGCTTCGGTCAACGTGAAGGTTCTGGGTGAGTAGCCATGTTTCAACATTTAGGCTTGGGTCAGAACATGAACATGTCACAAAAATGTCCAACTCTTGATTTGTTTTCCTCACAGACACTCCTGGACAACCTGCTGACAAGATCTTGATCAGCAGAGTCACTGAGGAGAAGTGTACGGTTTCCTGGAAGATCCCTCTGGAGGACGGCGGAGACATCGTCACCCACTACATTGTAGAGCGACGTGAAACCAGCCGGCTCAACTGGGTCATCATGGAGGCAGAGTGCAAGTCGCTGTCATGTGTCAGCTCCAGGTTGATCAAGAACAACGAATACGTCTTCAGAGTCAGAGGAGTCAACAAGTTTGGACCCGGAGTTCCTCTGGAGTCCGAGCCGATCATCGCCAGAAACGCCTACAGTACGAAACCGCTTCTCTTTGTCAAATATTTCACATTCAGACTATTTCTCAACCTAGGTTTCAGAGGTTATAATAGCTTTGAGTTTTTCATTATAGTTTAATTTTATTTTGTTGTGACTTTTGGTCAAATTTTGTTTAATTAATGCGTTTGCTATCTTATTTATTACTTTTATTATTATTATGCAATATTATTTATTTATAGCCATAGTAGTAGTTTTAGTTTTTTCATACTTTGGTTAATTTTTAGGTGCAGAATTTAAATTGTTTGGGTAATGAATACTCAACAGAAGATACTATTTTCAAAATATGTATTGAATTATTGTTGAACAACCGCCTGACTGGCGTTTTTTCCCAACTTTTGTGTCACAATTTCGTGAACTAATGTAAGAACTGCCAGAAGAAGCATGAAGTGCCGTAATTTCCTCATAGCTGGGGAAAAAATCTTTCACATCAGTCCAAAAGGCTAATAAATGGATTTATAAACATGGAAATGAAGGATATTATATCTATAATTTCAGTATGTTTTGTTTTTATATATGCGTAAATAGTTCCAGTTAGTTATAGTTTTCTCCTGAATGAAAACAGTTTCAGTTTCAGTTAACTTTAATAACTTTGGTTAGGTTGGTTGGTGTTGTTTGTGGTATGTTTTACTCCTGGGAAACAGAATTATTCTCTTACCTGACACCTGTTTCCCAGCTGTCCCATCCCCGCCGGGAGCCCCAGAGGCCACAGCGGTGGGTAAGGAGCACATCATCATCGAGTGGCTGAAGCCTGAGAGCGACGGAGGCAGTGAGATCAAGAACTACATAGTGGAAAAACGAGAGAAAAGCAGCACAAGGTTAAAACATATTCTGTCTACAAATATCAGCTTTAACTGTCTCAGACAAAAACATTGAACAATTGATCTGCTCTGTTGAATCAGATGGACTCGGGTGAACAGAACTTACACAATTTATGACATCCGTCTGAAAATCACTGGCCTGATAGAGGGAGGCGAGTACCAGTTCAGAGTCACAGCTGTCAACAATGCTGGAGAGAGCCAGCCAAGCGATGCCTCAGAATACATTGTCTGTAAAGATCCCACATGTGAGTCTTTTTACTTCTTTACTACAGAGTTTCCAGATATTAAAACATGAAAGTACGTTAATAATCTATTTATATTCATCCCCTTCAGACACCCCGGCTGCTCCATCAACACCTCGCATAGTGGACACAACCAAGCACAGCATTAGCTTGACCTGGACCAGGCCCATGTACGACGGCGGCTCCGATGTCACAGGCTACGTCATAGAGATCTTAGAGGAAGACTCGGAGCAGTGGTACCGCGCCACTGCTAAGCCCATAAAGACCAATGAGTACGTGGCCGGTGGCCTGGCAGCCAATAAGAAGTACAGGTTCAGGGTGGCGGCCATCAACGGCAACGGCACCGGGGAGTTCAGTGAACCGAGTGGGGAGATCGAACCACTGGAGAAAGTTGGTGAGTTCATTAGTAATAGTCTCATACCATACTGTCACGATATTGTGACATTTTTAACAAAGTTTTTAAAAAGTTTCATAATGCAGGTTTAAAGTGATCTTAGCAATTCTTCAGCTCTTTTCAGATTCTTAAATTGTTTTTCTTTGGACATCCCTGCAATATGAACTCATTATTTGTCCGATTGTTATTCTCACTTAAAAAGTAGATAAGAAGCTGGACTAAAACAGTACATTAAGCTGCTGGAAAAATATTTAAAAATAGTTTATTTAAAAATATATGTTGGGTCAGTGATTTGAAACTGAAATTTCAAGGAAATTATGGAACTTAGTTCTTTTCTGAGTAGAGATATTAGTTCATCTCGAGTCAAGATATTTTTTCTAAGAAAAATGTCTTCAGAAAGATTAAAAAATGGTTTTCTTTTAAATAACACCTTCATAACAAGGAAAAATAATTAAAGAAATTACAAATTATTTATTACTTTTGAAGATGTCAAAATTTTTGAATAAGAATCTTTTTTTTCTCATTTCAAATGCAAAAGTTGCATTTAAAATGTGAAACTATTTGGATGTCAAGTAAATGCCTGTTTTTGTATAGTAACATGAGGTGAAACAGCAGCAAAGACATTCAGGCATGAAGGTTAACAAAAAGTATTAAAATATGTAAAAACAATAATAATAATAATACATTGTAAAATAAGGGCAAAATTACAACATAAAATATTGAGCAGTCATCAAAAATATATGCAAGTAAGTAGGATTTTTTTCATAATCTCCTATTGTTTCCATCTTCAGAAATGCCTGACCTGGAACTGGCCGAAGACTTGAAGAAGACGGTTTGTCTGCGTGCTGGCGGTACCCTGCGCCTGTTCGTGTCCATCACCGGCCGACCGGCACCAGTTGTTGCCTGGAGAAAGACCGGTGTGGAGCTGCAGAGCCGAGGCTTCATTGAGACCACCGACAGTCACACCTCTCTCCTGGTGGAGAAAGTTAATCGCTATGATTCTGGAAAATATGTTGTGGAAGCCGAGAATCCATCTGGAAAGAAGACGTGCATTATCCTGGTCAAGGTCTACGGTAAGTTCTGTCCAGTTGGTTTTTACTGAAGTAATTCTTCCAGACATAAATCTTCATTTTCTTGATGTGTCTCTTTTCTTCAGACACCCCTGGTCCTCCTGGTTCAGTCAGGGTGAAAGACTACACCAAGGAGTCGGTTGTGATCACCTGGGACGTCCCAAGCCTGGACGGTGGCGCTCATGTCAGCAACTACATCGTAGAGAAGAGAGAAGCCAACATGAAGTCATACAAAACTGTGACCACTGAGTGCAGGAAGACTCTGTACAGGATCACAGGATTGGAGGAAGGCGTGCACTACTTCTTCAGAGTCCTACCTGAGAACATCTATGGTGTCGGCGAGCCTTGTGAGACAGCTGAGCCTGTGCTGGTGTGTGAAGTACCATCAGTGCCCACAGACCTCAGCATTGTGGATGTCACCAAGTCCACTGTGACCCTCCATTGGGAAAGACCACTGCATGATGGCGGCAGCAGGCTGACAGGTTACATCATAGAAGCTTGCAAGGTGGGGTCAGACAGGTGGAGCGCCGTGGCGACAGTTAAGGCCTCTCAGTCCCAGCACACAATCCAGTCGCTTACAGAGAACGACCAGTACCTGTTCAGGATCCGTGCCACCAACAGCAGGGGAGTCAGCGAGCCCATGGACATTGTGACACCAGTCATAATCCAGGAGGTCAAGGGTGAGTCGTCACAGCGTCAACAACCTGGAACAAATCTGTTGACCTCAGAGGCCACTAGGGGCTTCAGAAAGTGTTAGAAAAATATGAGAAAAAGATTAAAAAAAACTAAATAACATTTTAATCATAAATTTTCATTTTATTACTAATCTAACTTTTTTTCACTCATTGCTATAAAATAACCTGGGTTTGTGACAAGCAAAAGACCAAAGTAACTGTCCAGCAACCAGAGGACACTTCTGCAAAAACCTAAACTCTGGAGATTAAATACAGATTGATGGAATTAATAAAAAAAAAACGTACATATTTTCTTAAAACATATGTTACATATTTTCTTATTAAAAGAGAGGATTATGGTGGAAATGTTTTATCTGGTAATATATTCAGCATCACATTAATAAAGTCATAATATATTAGCTGATAAAGAGCTCCACCACCAAACTCATTCCCAACTAAAATCAGTAGGTATGAAGTAAACTATATGCTGAATTAATGTAAAAATGTAATAGCAAATGAAAGTGAAAAGACAAATAAATAAATTCAATGTTCCTTTATATATTATGTGGGATTGACCAGGCCAGAAACTAATGCTGTTTGGAAAGCCTTGACCTACAACACTTAACACACATTATATTTCCTTTCAGAAAGCCAGAATTTAACCAATTAAATATTTTATTTTTCAGTGATGCCAAAGATTGACTTGACCAGCATCCCTCAGAAGATCGTTCATGTGCACCGGGGCAAACCTATTGACCTGAACATCCCGATTAAAGCCAAACCAGTGCCGGTTTGCTCCTGGTACTTCGGTGGTGCCAAGCTGAAGGACAGCTTGGACCGCATCAAGATCGACAGCAATGGGAAATACACACACCTTGTCATCCGTGACACCACCATCGATGACACTGGAGATTACACTTTGGAGGTGAAGAATGCTATCGGCATGGCAACGGAGGTTATCAAGGTCATCATCCTGGGTAAGAACACTTCATACAAATAAATATCTGATTTATGTCAGCATTGAAGTAACATTTCTGAACATAAATTGTCTGTATTTTGTCATTTCTGCGCAGACAAACCTGGTATCCCAGTCGGTCCCATAAAAATCGAGGAGGTTGATGGCGTCTCGGTAACAGTTAGCTGGGAGCCTCCAGAGAAAGACGGTGGTGCCAATGTCAGCGGCTACGTGGTGGAGCAGCGTGAAGCCCACCACCCAGGCTGGTCCACCATCTCTGAATCTGTGACCAGACCTTGTTTCAAGTTCACCAGGCTTAACGAAGGAACTGAGTATGTGTTCCGTGTTGCTGCCATGAATCGCTTTGGTTTTGGTGGCTTCCTGCAGTCTGAAGTGGTGGAGTGCAAGAGCGCCAAGAGTGAGTTCTCAGAGTCATCTTCATATTCCCTGTTATGATCTTACCAGTTTGATAATTTTAGACATGCAGATCTACAATCATGCTTGGCCAGATGAATTTCTTTGATTATTTGGTCAGAAAGATACTTTTTGTCCCACAGTTCAGAAAAATGTCCACCTTTTCTTCCCATGCAGCCATCCCTGGACCCCCAAGCAGGCCAGAGGTGGTTGATGTCACCCATGAAGGCATGACCGTGACCTGGCAACCACCTGTGGACAACGGGGGCTCCACCATTGCTGGCTACATAATAGAACGTAAAGAGGCCCGATCTGACAGATGGTTGAGAATCAATAAGAATCCAGTCACTATGACCAGATATCGTTCTTCCGGGCTGATTGAGGGCCTGGAATATGAGTTCAGAATCACTGCCATCAACTCCAGAGGCACTGGCAAACCCAGTGAAAGTTCTGCCGTAGCTGTTGCCATGGATCCCATTGGTAAGTGATGCAAAGCTTAGTTCATTTAGTTTTACAAGAAAGGAGGTCAGTTTATTTAGTAAATCTTTCTGTGTTGCTAAATAGAACCTCCAGGTCCTCCAGTTAAACCCAGAGTCACAGACAGCACACGGACATCGGTCTCTCTGGCCTGGCTGCCGCCTGAGGAAGAGGGTGGTTCTGTTGTTACTGGATATTTCATTGAGATGCAAAAGGTGGACCAGGTTGAATGGACTCTGTGCAATACTACACCCACCAAGATGTGCGAGTACACCCTAACACACATGCCCCAGGGTGCAGAGTACAGGTTCAGAGTCATTGCCTGCAATGCAGGTGGTGCCGGAGAGCCTGCAGAGATTTCTGGAGTGGTTAAAGTCCAAGAAATGCTTGGTAAGAGAAGAATTTTACACAGTACATGCATTTATATGTTGAATGAACAATTTAATAAGCAAAGCTGCTTTTTGTGTCTTTCCCAGATTATCCTGACTTTGAGCTTGATTGTGTATACGAGGAAGGATATGTGGTGCGGCAAGGTGGAGTCGTCCATTTGTCTGTTCCTATCAAAGGCAAACCTATACCCACAGCTAAGTGGACAAAGGATGGTCGTGACATCTCACATCGTGCCATGATTGCCACCCATGATGACATCACGGAGCTGGTCATCAAAGAGGCACACAAAGACGACACCGGTACCTATGATTTGGTGCTGGAGAACAAATGTGGTAGGAAAGCTGTGTACATCAAGGTGAGATACAACACCTCAAGGAAATGTCAGGAAGAAAAAGAGACTAACTAAAAAAAGTAATAATGTTTATGCTTTTCGCCATCAGGTGAAGGTGATTGGTCGACCTGATGCCCCAGAAGGTCCTCTAGAATTTGATGACATCCAGGCTAGATCAGTTCGCGTCAGCTGGAGACCGCCTTCAGATGATGGTGGCTCTGACATCCTGGGCTACATAGTAGAAAGGCGGGAAGTACCAAAGGCCGCCTGGTACACAGTGGATGCCCGGGTAACTGAGACCTCCCTGGTGGTCAAGGGCTTGAAGGAGAATGTAGAGTACCACTTCAGGGTGTTTGCTGAGAACCAGTTTGGTGTTAGCAGATCCCTTAAGTCAGATGGAGCTGTTCTGCCAAAGACACCTCTTTGTGAGTACTATTTCTGAAATTGTCTTCAACTTTCAAATCTAAGCTGCTCTGTTGTGATTCAAAATACATGTTTTACTGACAATACCTATAACTGCAGGTCCACCCGAACCTCCCAGTAATCCACCAGAGATCATGGACGTCACCAAGACCACGGTGTCTCTGTCTTGGGCCCGGCCCCGGGACGATGGTGGCTCTCGTGTCACAGGATACTACGTGGAAAGAAGGGAGGTTTCCACAGAGAAGTGGGTTCGTCACAACAAGACCCACATCACTACCACCATGTTCAATGTCACCGGACTTATACCCAACGCAGAGTACATGTTTAGAGTGGTGGCTCAAAATGACATTGGGCAGAGTGAACCCGGTCCTGCTTCAGAATCGGTGGTCTGCAAAGATCCATTTGGTGTGTTGTATTATTTAATACTTATATTCCCATGAATGAAGTGATGAAACCTTGCTAGAATTTTTAGCAAGGTTTCATTTGATATTTTTTCTATTATTGTTAACGTCTTCCTGTCTCTTCCTGTAGACAAGCCCACCCAACCAGGAGATATTGACATCATCTCTATTACCAAGGACAGCATCACCATTCATTGGCTCAGGCCAGAACATGATGGCGGAAAGGAGATCCTGGGTTATTGGATTGAGTTCAGGGAAGCTGGAGAAAGTGCTTGGAAGAAATGCAACAAGGAGCGCTCCAAGGATCGGCAATTCACCATGGGGGGCTTGATGGAGGCCACAGAGTATGAATTCAGAATCTTTGCTGAAAATGAGGCTGGACTCAGCCGACCTCGTCGCACACCCATGGGCATCAAGACCAAACTGAGCGGTGAGCTAGTTATACTACACCTAATGAAATGTTAATTTAACATTTAAGGTTGGAGTAAATATGAATCATATTTTTTCTGCAGTTGGTGAAGCTCCAGCTTTGAAGGAAGAGGTCCAAGATGTAACCACCAAGCTTGGCGAGTCTGGCACTCTAACTTGTGGAATCATTGGCAGACCTTTGCCTGAGATCAAGTGGTATCGCTACGGCAGAGAACTGATCCAGAGCCGCAAGTACAAGATGAGCTCAGATGGTCGTAACCACTCCCTCACAATTCTGACAGAGGAGCAAGAAGACGAAGGCGTGTACACCTGCAGGGCAATCAACGAGGCTGGAGAGATAGAGACCAGTGGCAAACTACGCTTGCAGGCAGCTCCCCAATTCCACCCTGGCTTCCCTCTGAAAGAAAAGTATTATGCTGGGGCTGGTACCAGCCTCCGGCTCCACGTCGTCTACATTGGTCGTCCAATCCCCCAGATCATGTGGTTCTACGGCAAAAAACCTCTAAATTCATCTGAGAACGTGATCATTGAAAACACAGAAAGCTATACCCACCTTGTTGTGAGGAATGCCCAACGAAAAACCAACGCTGGTCGCTACAAGGTTCAGCTCAGCAATGTGTTTGGAACTGTTGATACCTCTCTGCGTGTTGAAATCCAAGGTATTGGCTTACATCACTGAAAGTCTTTTAAAACAACTTCAAATAAAAATTCAAATGAACAAAGAATATTTGCATGCTTTGATTATTACCTGACAGTTTTTTTTACATTAACACCATGAGCCGTTCCTGATGTTGCTTTACTATTTTTTCCCCAGACAAACCTTGCATCCCTGAGGGTCCTGTTGTTGTTGAATCCCTGCTCAGGAACTCAGTTGTGATCAGCTGGAAGGTTCCTAAAGATGATGGAGGGTCTGTAATCACCAACTACATTGTAGAGAAATGCGAAGCTAAAGAGGGAGAACAGTGGCACCTGGTGTCTTCCTCTGTCTCTGGCACCACCTGCCGTGTCCCCAACCTGACTGAGGGCTCTGGATACTACTTCAGAGTCTCAGCACAGAACCAGTATGGAGTCAGTGAGCCTCTGGAGATTCCATCAGTGGTCATCATCAAGAGTCCATATGGTAACCCCCGTAAATTTAATTTTCTGCCTAGAGTTCTAGTTAGCACAAAGACAGAATAACAGCCCTGTGTTGTTTTTCTCACAGATAAACCTGGAATCCCACAGCAGCCGTTCATTATCAGTTCTACCAAAGACTCTTGTGTCGTTTGCTGGAAGCCTCCAACTAGCGATGGAGGAGCGAAAATCACCAGCTACTTCCTTGAGAAACGCGAGAAGAAGCAGAACAAATGGATGTCTGTAACAACAAAGACATTTACAGAGACCAGCTATGAAGTCACTGGCTTGATTGAAGGCTTTGAGTACGAGTTCCGTGTGAAATGCCAAAACATTGGCGGTGAGAGCGACTGGTCTGAGATCTCTCTGCCGGTCATTCCCAAGTCTGAGCAGGCTCCTCGTGCTCCTGCATTCAGAGAGGAGATCAGAGACATGACTGTCAAATACCACAGCAATGCCACCTTTGTCACCAAGGTATTTATAAACTAGAAGAACTTTTTTATGTGATAACCTATATTTGATTTTTCTTCAGAAGGTTAATTTACTCTGATTATCTTTTCCTATAACAAGGTTGTGGGCCATCCAAAGCCTGTTGTCAAATGGTATCGCAGTGGTAAGGAGATCCTGGCAGATGGAACAAAAATAAAAGTCCTTGAGTTCAAGGGTGGCTACTATCAGCTGGTCATCACTGCAGCTGATGAGAACGATGCCTCAGTGTACCAAGTCAGAGCAACTAACCCGTCAGGATCTATCTCTACAACAGCCAACCTGGAGGTGGAAGGTATTTATGCCAAACATCTCCATTAGGTTATATTCTAAATTATCTTTTTTTTTTTTACATTCTAGTGAAATGTAATTTTCTGATTCTTTCATTTCAGTTCCTGCAAAAATACACCTGCCTAAAGAGCTCCAGGGAATGGGAGCTGTACAAGCTGTGCGCGGTGATCACGTCACAATCAAGATCCCCATCTCAGGAAAGCCTGAGCCAGCGGTCACTTGGCAGAAGGGTCAGGAGGTCCTCTCAAGCTCTGCTTATCATCAAGTTATCACCACAAGATCCTTCACCTCCCTGGTGTTCCTGAAGGGAGTACAGAGGAAGGATACTGGCTATTATGCAATTACTGCAAAGAACAGATTCGGGTCAGACAAGCAAACTATTGAGGTGAATGTGGCTGACATCCCTGATGCTCCAAAGGGACTTGTGGTCAGCGACATTGCACGGGACTCTATTACACTGACCTGGGAGCCCCCTGCCAGTGATGGTGGCAGTGAGATTATTAACTACATTGTAGAGAAATGCCCAACCACTGCTGATAGGTGGATTCGTGCTGGTCATACAACAGACTGCAGTATCACCATTATCAACATATTTGGAAAGACCAAATATCAGTTCCGTGTTATTGCAGAGAACCAGTTTGGTGTCAGCCTTCCATCTGCTCCAACTGAGCCCATTACCACCAAGGAAGACAAATCTGTGATCAGGAACTATGACGAGGAAGTGGATGAAGACAGAGAGATCACCAAGGAGGAAGCTGTGTTCTACAAGGTGAAGGAGCTGTCTTCCAAATACATCATCTCAGAGGAGCTTGCTCGCTCCCAGTTTGGAGTGGTCCACCGCTGTGTGGAGATTGCCACTAAGAAGACTTTCATGGCCAAGTTCATCAAAGTGAAAGGAACTGATCGCGAGTTAGTCCTCAGGGAAATAGAGGCTCTTAATGTTGGAAGACATAAGAATATCATCTACCTCCATGAATACTTTGAAAGCATGGAGGAGATTATCCTGATCTTTGAATTCATCTCTGGAGTTGATATCTTTGAGCGGCTTGGTACCAGCAACTTTGAGCTCACAGAACAGGAGATTGTCCGCTACCTGAGACAGGTTTGCTCTGCTGTCAAGTTCTTACACAGCCAAAACTTTGGCCACTTTGATATCCGCCCAGATAACATTGTTTACACCACAAGGAGAAGTCTCAATATAAAAATTATTGAAATGGGACAGTCTCGACTGTTGGTTCCTGGAGAAAACATCAGAATGCTGTTTTCAGCTCCAGAGTATTATGCCCCAGAGGTTCACCGCCATGATCTGGTCACAACAGCCACAGATATGTGGTCTATTGGTGTTTTGGCATATGTTCTACTCAGCGGCCTTAATCCATTTGCCGCAGAGTCTATGACAAAGATGATTGAGAACATCTCAAACTGTGAGTACGTCTTTGACAGGGAAGCATTCAAGGACATCAGCTTAGAGGCAATGGACTTTATAGATAGACTCCTAGTCAAGGACAGGAAGCTCCGTATGACTGCTCATGAAGCTCTAGAACATCCATGGCTCAAGATGAAGATTGAGCATGTCAGCAACAAGATCATCAGGACACTGAGACACAGAAGATACTATCAGTCACTAGTAAAGAAGACTGATACCATAGTTTCAGCAGCTCGTGTGGCGTTTGGAGGTGCCTTCAGAAACCAGCGAGGTCTGGAAGTTGGTAAAGTTAAGATTGGAACTGAGTACCATGGCTTGCGTGCCGGGCCTGTCATGCATGCCTCAGCTGAGGAAGGTGGCCATGTTAGATTTACCTGTAGTATTGTGAACTTTGACAAGAGTACTCAGGTAACATGGTACTTAGGTAACCGTCAGTTACATCCAAGCCCCAAGTATGAGATTTCCTACAGCAACGGCTTTGCCAGTATTTACGTGAAGGACATTGAAGAGTCTGATGATGGTGTCTACAGATGCAAGGTGGTGAGTGATGATGGAGAGGACAGTGCCTATGGAGAACTCTTTGTAGAAACTGTGAGGAGCATCAGAGAGCACTACATGAGCCGCACCATCAGGAAGCTGAGGAGGAGGGTTGACAAAACTAAACTTCTCCAGAGACCACCTGAGTTCACTTTGCCACTTTACAACCGCACAGCATATATTGGTGAGGATGTGCGCTTTGGTGTCACTATCACTGTGCACCCAGAGCCTCATGTAATCTGGCTTAAAAATGGAGAACAAATCAAAGAGGATGACAGGAAGTACACCTTCACAAGTGATAAGGGCCTGTATCAACTCATGATTCACAACCTTGATATTGGTGATGATGCTGAATACACAGTCATGGCCCACAACAGGTTTGGAGAAGACAGCTGCAAGGCTCGTCTCACTGTGATACCTCATCCTGTTCTTGAGGATACAATGAGGCCCATGTTCAAACGTCTCCTGGCTAATGTTGAGTGCACAGAGGGAGACAGTGTCCGCTTTGAACTCAGGGTGTCAGGAGTTCCCACTCCTTCTCTTAAATGGGAAAAAGACGGCCTTCCTCTACAGTTTGGTCCCAAAGTTGTTGTCATAGAACAGGACATTGATTATCATGTCCTTCACATCAGGGAGACTCTGCTTGAGGATGATGGAGTGTACAAAGTCACAGCAACCAACTCTGCTGGCTCTGCAAGCTGCCAGGCCACTCTGAAAGTGGACCGTCTCACTTACACTAGAAGAGAGTACAAGAGTGAAGAGGAGAAACTCAGACATGTACAAAAACAAATAGAGAAAACCAACAAAATGGCTCAGCACATTGCAGCTACTGAGGAACTCGTACCTCTAAACCCAACAGCACAGGAGGCCCTCAAACTTGCTGCAGAGGTCTACAAACCCGCAGTAAGCACCAAGAACATTGAAGGCGAATTTGACATCACAGAGGAGAAGACAGAGACCAAGAAGCTAGAGGAAGAGAGAAGGATTTTCATGCCCTATGAAATTCCTGAGCCTGTGGTTCATGATCCTAAAGCTCTGGATGAAGACAAAGCCATTAAGCAGTTTGTACCTCTGTCTGACATGAAGTGGTATCGCAAGATACGAGATCAGTATGAGGTATCAGAGAGAACAGAAAGGATTGTGCAAAAGAGGCAGAGACGTATTCGTCTGTCCAGGTGGGAGCAGTTCTACGTGATGCCTCTCCCCAGAATCACTGACCAATACAGACCAAGATGGCGCATTCCCAAATTGACAATGGATGATTTGGAGACTGTTAGACCTGCCCGACGTTCACCATCTCCTGAGTCTGAAGTCTCCTTTAGATCCAGAAGGAGGTCTCTGGGAGATCTCAGTGATGAAGAGCTGCTGATGCCTGTGGATGACTACCTGACAAGGAAGAGAGCAGAGGAGGAGACAATGATGCTGGAAGATGAACTTGAGCTCGGCTTTTCTGCCTCTCCTCCTGGTAGCCCTATCCAAGTTCAACGACGTGTCGTTGAACATGAGGAAAGGAGGCAGGAAGTCAGACATGAAGCCGCTGAGGTTGAGACAAAAAAGAAACGTACTATTTCTCAGTACACGAGAAGGAGAAGGTCACTGTCTCCTACCTACATTGAGCTGATGCGACCAGTCTCAGAGCTAATCCGACCACCACATGCTAGACCTGTGGAAACAGAGGGAGAGATTGTGGGGAGGAGATCTCCTACTCCAGAGCGGACCCGTCCTCGTTCTCCCAGTCCTGTTAGGTCAGTGGAGAGGTCTTCCCGCTCCTCCTCTAGGTTTGAGCGGTCGGCACGCTTTGACATCATGTCCCGTTATGAAGCCAGGAAAGCTGCTCTGAAGTCTGAGAGGAAATACCAGGTTGTGAGTCAAGCACCTTTCAGCCTTGATCACGCTCCTCGTGTAACTGTCAGGATGCGCTCTCATCGCATCCCAACTGGTCAGGACACAAAATTCACCCTGAACATCCAAGCAAAACCAGAGGCTGAAGTTGCATGGTTCCACAATGGAGCAGAAATCTCTGAACATGGTGAGAAATACATCTTCACAAACATGAGTGGCGTTCTGACCATCACTATCCTGGACTGCCAAGAAGAAGACAGTGGCACATACCGCTGTGTGTGCTCCAATTCAAAGGGTGAGGCGTCTGACTTCGCCACGCTGGAGGTGTCAGGGGGCGGATACACTACATTCTCCTCCCGCCGCAAGGATGAGGACGCTCCTAAAGCATTTGTTCCTGAAGTCACACGCATTGATCACTACCACACCACGCACTTTAAGTCTGGCTATACCTCGCAAACCTACCTGGAGGTGGAAGAGAGCAAGTCAAAGCTAACAGAAACACGTGAGGTTGTCACACGGGAAAGAATTGGTGCCTCGGCCGAGAGATTCTCTTCTGGAGAGCGATTCTCCTCTGCTGAGAGGTATGACTCATCTATCAAGTATGCCTCCACTGAATATCTTTCCTCTAGTTCCTCATATTCTTCAGAGAAGTTTTCTTTAACTGGAAAGCATGCAACATCTGAAGATAAACTGAAAACATCCTCGACTGCTTCTGCTCCTGAGCAACTTACGTTGCCCAAGGAAAAACCTTCTCTTCCTGCCAAAATCCTCACCAAGCCACAGTCTGTGACTGTTGCAGAGGGAGAGACAGCCCGGTTCTCTTGTGACATTGATGGGGAGCCTGCACCAACTGTGACATGGATACACGAGAGCAAGACAATTGTATCATCTCTTCGTATCCATGTCACCACAACTCAGTACAAGTCCAGCCTAGAGATTTCATCTGTGACCACATCTGATGAAGGCAATTACACTGTGGTCGTTGAGAACTCAGCAGGTAGACAGGAGGCTCATTTTACTCTGACAATCCGCAGGCCACCTCCTAAGGAGGAAATCAAAGCTGTCAAAACCACTGAGCCACCTGTGAAGTCACCAGCACCCAGTGTTAAGTCACCTGAGCCCTCAGCGGCATCCCCTGCTCCTTCCTCAGCACCTAGTATAAAGTCACCAGAACCAAGTGTAAAGTCACCAGCTGTAGCATCTCCTGCCCCTGAAGTTAAGTCACCCACACCAAGTGTAAAGTCTCCTGAACCAGAGGAAGTAAAATCTGCTAAGAGCATCAAATCTCCGGAGCCATCAGCTCCCTCTCCAGCACGCAGCTTAAAATCACCAACTCCTGGTGTAAAATCTCCTGAACCGGAGGGAATCAAGTCACCACGTGGGCTAAAATCTCCGGAACCCAGACTAAAGTCACCAACACCAGCCAAAACTCCTGGAGGTGTGAAGTCACCAGAACCTGAAGAGGCAAAATCTCCCCGTGGTGTTAAATCACCAGAGCCTGCAGGTATCAAAACACCAAGAGGTCTCAAGTCACCAGAACCCGCAGGAATCAAAACACCAAGAGGCATCAAGTCTCCAGAACCTCCAGGTATCAAATCTCCAAGGGGATTGAAGTCACCTGAGCCTGAGGGAATCAAATCACCTCCGAGGGTAAAATCACCTCCTCCAATTATGTCCCCCAAGAGGGTTGTGTCTCCTCCCACTGTGAAATCCCCGACCCCAAAACCTCCCAAAGTCCTCAGCCAGCTAACAGCTGAGGCCTGCGAGGGTTCAGTCAAGATGTCCTGCGTCTGTGAAAGCAGCGTCAGGGAGGTGGTGTGGTACGTTAGCGGCAGGAGGCTTTCACAGAGCAGTCGCTTTGAGATGCACTACTCTGAAGGATCCTGCAGTCTTCTGATTCATGAGCTGGCAGAGAGTGACCAGGGAGAGTACACCTGTGAGATGACCTCAGATGGAGGAGTGTCCAAATCCTCCTTCTCCTTCACTGGTCAGGTGTTTCAGTCCATATACAAGAAAGTCACAGCTTACCGAGAGCAGCAAGTGGCGCTTAAAGGTGAGATCTTCCTCCAGCGAAAGATTTTTTTGTTCAGAATGTTAATTTAGAGATGATTGATGAGGTTTCATGTTCCAACTAATTTTCAACAGGGTCAGTGATGGTGAGTCACCAGGAGTCAAAGGCCTCGTCCATGATGACAAAGAAAGAAGTCCACACGATGGAGGAGTCTTCGGCCTTTTCCTCCTCTGCCCACCAGACAATGATGTCATCCATGATGGAGTCCAGCTCCTTCAGCAGCATGGCAGCTGAGATGAAGTTTGAGACCATGTCAATGTCCAGCATGTCCTCCATGACATCTGAGACATACGCCATGAGCTCCAGCAGTCTCACAGAAATGACATCCCACATGGAGGGAACCTCAATGAGAGCAATTGGTACGAGACTTCAACCTTTGTTAAAGTCTTTAGCTGCTAAGTCAGTCATTTCTTCAGAATCCCATTGACAAAAGTGCTAAGATTGTTCAGCAAATCAAGTGTTTTTGTGTTCCTGCTTCAATTAAAACCAGGGAATTTCCTTACACCATATCAAAAGCCATTTCATTACCATATCTGACATTAACCTTCAAGGCACCTTAGTGGCCCAAATGAGAGATAACTGGTCTTTTTGATTATCTGTATCTCCCTCAGAATAAATGTTCATTCTATGAAACTTGACTTAAAAAGGTTTAATAAAGTGAAATGATTTTTTTTTTTATTACACTCAAATATAAGTGTCTTGGATCTTAAAGTCTCAGAGCGTCGGGTTTTGCTTTTAAGTCTAATGACTCCAAAAATGATGATGCATAAAAATCTATGATGTTACTAAATTTGGTCCAGAGTTCTTGATATCTTGCTGTATTTCTTTTGGTTTTTCTAGTTCTTTTCAGTGTTCTGGATTAATTTGAGTGCTGTACAAAACCAAGACATCATGTCAGCTTTTCTCAACTGCTTAAGGAAACCTATTATGCAAAATTCACATTTTACAAATTGTTTTGCTTCCATTTTCATCGCTACTACTTCTGAACATTCCAAGCACATAAAACAAAACAAAAAAACAAACAAACACTGTTTTTGGTAATAAGTTAATGTTTTTTGGTGTTTAAGTCGCCTTAAAAAATCTCATGATCTAAGAATGATTTTTATGCAAAAATCATCTTAATCGACAAGTTAAGATGTAATGAACATCTTAACTTGTTCCTAACTTGTTCAATAAAGCATAATATGTTTAATTTAAAAGTATGTAAATATCTGAATTTATTTTGTCTTCATGTAACTGTCTTGTTAAGTTTAAATTACTCTGCTGCTTTCAGGTTCTGCTCCGAGAATCGAAGCTTTGCCAGAGGACATCAGCATCGAACCTGGCAAAGTCCTGACAGTCGCTTGTGCGTTCTCCGGCGACACCAAGCACATAGAGTGGTCCCGCTCAGGCAAGACGATCGACGTGTCCACGGGTGGACGATTCCACATCGAGACCACGGAGGACCTGACCACCCTCATCATCACAGGGGTGAAGGAGGAGGACGCCGGCGCCTACACCCTCAGACTGTCCAATGAGCTCGGATCGGACTCAGCAACCGTTAACATCAGCATTCGATCGGTGTAAAAAAAAAATCTCATATTTCAAATGTCCCCTTTTCCCTTCTTTCATGACTTTTTATTTATTGATGAAACACAGTAGTCTACTTGATAAGGATCTGGAATATTCTTGTAAATAGGAACTATTTTTGTACCAAACCTGACGTTAATTTATGCCAAACTAGACTAACGTCTAAAGTTGTAAAATGTGCCATATTGGATAACTATGACTTAGGATGTTTGATCCATTTTTCTTTGACATGTACATAATGTATATAGCCGAGTTTACCGGTTATGGAAAATGTATGCATTGTTATTTATGACAATAATATTAACTGAAACTTAAAGAAACTAAATATAGTTTAACAGGAGAAAGTTTCCGTTGGAACGAATACCCTGCTAAACTGGGAAACTAAACTCTGTGCCTCAACGATAAGTTGAAGTCTTTAAGTTTGCCTCAACAGGTAGAGAGGCTCCCTGTTGATGTTATGAACCGGAGACAAAACTTTGAGCGCGCCGCTGCGAAGGGAGCGGCGCTTTAGTTTGTAACAGGAACATGAGATCCTGAGTGCTGTTTGCATCTACCCTCATGCAAGCAGGGCGACTGGACCTCTTGCGCCGACTGATTATGTCATACTGCCATTTCTATGACAGGCTCACAGTGCGAGCGGCCTGCACTGCTTGAGTCCAAAGTGTTTCTTCTTTTTGTTTTGTGCTCTGATTCTGGAAAACGACCGTCGGCTCAGACTCTTCCGTCGTTCCATCAACCTGGCCAGAGTCCTGCCGGCGCTTGTTTTCAGAGGCAGAGCTGCCTCTCGGAGGTCTGCAGTGTGCTTGTGTGTTAGTTTGTAGAGGTTCACCCGTCGGTCCACAGGGTGGCGCCAATGAGACGACCAGCAGCCACAAACAACGTCTGATGCGCTCCGTGTCCTTTGGTGTCATCCTGCACTTTGTTGGATTGAAGTTAGCTGTAGCTTTCAGTGTTTTGCAGCCTCCTTGAGTTTTTCTGCAATTATTGATTTAATAAAGCATGATCATCAGCACTACAGGATGTTTCTGTCTGGTTATTTGGTCCTTTATTCTCTGCCACAGCATTAATAATATAACGCAATACAATGGTAGGCAAAGTGACTAAAAGACATAAAAGTACAATTAATTGATTGCTATGTTAGACGTATGTGATAAGTGTTAAGTAAAACTACATATACAACCATACATTTGGTTGGTTTTCCTCCAGGACTTTTTAGGGACATGAAGGAAGCAGAGAGAACAGATTATAATTTACCATGACCCATAGTATGATTTTTTTTTTTTTTTACCATGATTCAATGTAGAATGATGGCTTTTCACCATCATTCATACTAAAGTCTGACCGCTTTTTAATTTGTAACATAAGACACATACTGTACTTTGTGTTTTTCTCCCATGAACCATAATATAACTTTTTTAACCATGACCATTTACATGCTCACATGCTTTAGTTTCCTGTTCATGGCAAATAATGAATACATTACTGAAGTAGCAATTGTTGGCTTTAAAATTATTTCTTGAGCATCACTGAAACTGGAATTTAGATCTAAAATAAAATTAAGTTTCAAGGCAGGATTTGGATCCATCCACTCACTTTGGAAATTTCCCAAATTTGGGAAAAAATTTGACAGGAACCTGTAGGAATTTTATTGCACAAATATGTTAATTAAAGATGCCCATCTATAACTGTTTTATATTGGCATTGGTTGCTTTAATATCTGGATTTTGTACCTTACCAGTAAATTCGCATAGGTTCATCAAAAATTACAAGGTGATGATTAAAACAAATACATGATCAGAACTTTGGGTTTGTCAGTTTTATTCTCAGATCGTCATCGACGACATCACCCAAACGAAATTTAAAAGAAAAATTCAAAAACCCATCACCAACATGAGAAACAGGTTTAGAGACAACGCTGGATGATTTTGTTGATATATGAATCAAGGTTATTGCCATAGTGAAAAATGTTGCTTTAGATTGACTGTTACTGCAAATAGATAAAGATTATTTTTGCTTTTTTATATATAAAAAGCAAAGTACAACAACATAAAAACACAACCCCATTGATCTTATTGAAGTCCGATTCTATGGGTTAGGACTAGATGTTACTTTATGTGACTTTTTTTACAGGTAATTTCATGTATTGTTACTGTTGAACCAAAATGTCCAGCATGAGGAAATGGGATGATCTCGAGTTATCTCAACTAGAATCACAAACAAACAAAATTTAATCATTAGTTTTTAAGAAAAAAGTGCAATTACAGTATATGATTTTTAAAAGTTTTGTTTGTAATTTTATTTGTGTGAGTGTAATTTGATTAATTTTGTATAGTTTATGGGGATGAAATGTGAAGATTTCCTTTCTCTTCATGTCATTTAAAGAAAATATTCAATGCAGGATCTTCTCAGCTCTTTGTACAAAATACCAAGTGAAGCAGATAAAAAGCAATGGGGAAAAAAACATGCTGATGGTTATATAACTCTCAGAAAGCACTGCAGCAACTTCTCTGTGAATCTCCAGCGATGAAGTCGTCTTATTCAGCCTCAGCCTGCTCAGTGATGAGGCTCAGTGATGAGGCTCAGCAGCCGGCGAATGGAAGGCTCCCAGCCTGAACCGAGCTCCAGCCGGCTGCAGGCGTACGGATACTGTCGGTCAGCCCAGCGCACCCAGTCCACTGCCTTCTTCACCTGATGCCAGCGCTCAGACCTGCAGGGGAAAACATTCAGGTTAATCAGTCAGGAATACTGACCTGGAAGAAACATTCACATCTCTGCTCTAATTAGTAATTAAGCCAAAAACATATGTATTTTGCACTGAAGTTAAAAAATACCGTCTGTAAATATGTTCTACCCAAATGTAGGGAGAGGAATGGCTTTAGCCGATCAACCTCTCCCGGTTGGTGTGGCACCCAAAACGATTTAAATATGAGAAAACATCCCCATGTTTTTATTGTGCTGTGTGGCACCGACTCATTCACCAGGAACCTCATGTATGAAAGAATTCACAGCTTTCTCACTAAAAATCGGCATAAGGACAAATTTTGAAAAGAGTAGCTCACAAAAAAATATAGATTTATAAAATGCGAATGTTTTCCATAAAACTCAGTCGACTAAAACAGTCTCTGTCTCTGACATGAAATGTTAGAGCTACTAAAGCCACATAAATTAAACCTCCCTGTTTGTCCCTTTGTGTCCAGCAAAGATGTGCAGTGCAGCAGATTTAGCTCATCATGCAGGTCCGGTCTAAGGCTGTATGAGGCTTTGAGCAAAACAGATTTAGGGGCCTTTCTTCCTGCACCACATCAGCAGCACTGACAGCATTTCAACACAGATTAAAAGAAATCTTAGGGAGGAGAAATAGTTTTTTTGGAAAACCTAAAAAGCAATCCGTAGTTTACTGAGATATATTTGTGAACAAACACAGCTCAAACTCAAAGATTAAGCTCACAGCATCAGATTGTAACTATGGTAACAAAACAATCTATGAAGATTGTTTTTTGAACTTTTACAGACTTACAAAAAATTTAAGGATCTTGCCATCTCTTTAAAATAAAAATCTTTTATCTTTGCTGAACCATTAAATCAAATTTAACAGCATTGTCATTCTGAATAAACAAGTGTAAAATTTCTGTATCTGTGGTTTGTGTTAAAATATTAACATTTATGGGGCCCTAAAGTCCTGGGGGGCTTTAAGGAGGCGCTGACTTAATTTGGATTAAACAGAAATGCAAATAATTGATATTTATTTTAATTGTGCTTTTTTAATTTGTTGTTTTTAAGACTATAGTTTTGGGTTTAAGTATGTCAGGAATCTCTTCCAGCAATGTGTAATTATCCAGTAATAATTTACATTTCCTGTTAACATCTTTTAATACAAAAACACAGTGGGTCGCTATTGGACCGCCTCGGTGCCCCGCCCACCGGGCTTAGCACGTTTTCTGGAGGAAACGCTGCAACATGTTCCAGAACTCGTTTCAGTGTCTGGTGTTCATGTTCCTCCCATGGTGACCTAGTTTGGATCAAAGTTCCTGGTGCTCCTTACAGACGGACCTCTGGGTCTGCAGAAAAGATTTACTTTCCACTTGGACTTGGTAGCTTAGCATACCAGTGTTTTCATTCGTGTTCTGCTAAGCTAAGAGCAGTCCACTGCTGGGACGGTTCAGATTAGTCATTTAAAAATCATTTTTACGACCGACTGAACTAAATTTCCATGTGAGAGTTCATGTCTGTGTGGCCGGGTTCTCCTCATGTGTCTGTGTGTTCTGTTGCGGTTCTGACCTGGACCCGGTCGGCTCCATCAGGTGAAACAGACTCTGCAGCAGTTTTCCTTCCTCCAGCTTCTCCTCCCTCATCAGCTGCAGAACCAGCAGAGTCGCCACCAGCCTCTGGATGCCTGAGTTGACCTTTGCACCTTTAACGTAAACATGTTGTTCAGTTTCAACACTGGAGTAAACCAAACCTAGACGACTGTCTGAGATTTAAAACCACCAGGTTTATTTTAATATTTCTCTGGAATATAAATAGTAAAATATCAGATCAATTAACATCTTAACGTTAACAACTCTTAACAACATAAAAATCAGTATAAACTTTAAGATTGTGCTGCTTTTACACACAGACTAATGATGAACGCTCACCCAGAGAATGGATGCCTTTGTTCTTCAGGAACACGTTAACAAACTCATACACGTTGACATTGATCAGTTTTCCCAGCTCAATAGTTAACTCCCAGTATCCATCCTGCAGCACACAGAAGATTGACACAAGTTAACACAAGAACTACTACTAAATATTTTTACTCTATAAAATCAACAAAACTTAGTCAATTATCTCTGCTTCCATGACATATATAGAGAAAAGTGCAGCTGTCACAAAAGCAGGACATTAACATACATAATAAACAATCTTATACCCAGTACTGAGCCTTATGGGGCACCACAGGTAACAGTGAAGCATATTAAGACTGATCAATTCATACAAATTGCCGTCTGCTATCAAGATAACTTTATGTGGCAGCATTTTTTGACTTTATCCAACACCTTTGTCAGGTCAATAAATAACCCACTGCAGACCCTTCAGGATATTGAATATTCATAACAGGACAGAAAAATTTTCGTTTGTTAGGAAAATTTGAAGAAACTTCTGGTCTTTTAAAACAACAAAGACTCCTGTAATAACAATGTCTGGACAGATGAGACCAGAGTACAGTAGGGTGGTTGTAAACCAAGCAGCACAAAGCAACAACTATCTGACTCTAGAATCTGTCCAGAAGCAAATTTACAGCAGAATGACTTCAAAGTTACAGGGATCAAGGTGCTGCAGTCTGGACCTTCATACTTTATCAAATGATACAAACTAACTGAAAAACCTGTTTCCCTCCTCGCTGTGGTGGCACTGCAAAAGATCCACTGAAAGAAATGACACAAAAATCTCTGAAAAAGACACTAAGTGCATTTTCCTTCATCGGAAAAAGCAAACAAAAATTGAGTAGGGTCAGATTTTAGTGGTTGTAGGATTTCTCTTTTGTCTTCTGTTAACATCACACACACACATTTACTTTGGTTGTGTTTATTCAGAGTGCTCTGTGGTGTAGTCCGCTTCCTGCGTTCAGAGCTGTTGCTGGTCCGTTTGGCGTTCATATATGCATTCAAATTGCACCAGAGTTCTCAAACCGAGTCCTAGCTTTTTTTAGGTAGACCAGAGTTCATTTTTTGGGACTTTCTGGACAAACTAACTGGAATTGGATTAACGCAGACTAAACAGGCTGGTGTGAATGCAAATTTCAAATTAGATTTATATTAAATAACAATATGCAATGTTGTTGAGATGAGGTTAAGTTTTTAGGAAGCAATTTGCACCATAGTTTTTATCCCCTAATAAAATACCAACAACTATTTTATTATGATGGAGATTTTTTTTTCTCTGAGTTTTGGACCAATTTAAACAATGGAGCAAAACATCTTACCGCCTGCTGCAGCTGGAAGATCTTTGTCCACTTCAGCTTCTGCTCTTCTGGGTCTGGACCTCTGGACCAACATCACACAACACAAAAGACTCAATTCCAGGTAATAAGATGAAAAATATCAGCTCAGTGCTCATAAAGATAGAATGGTTTGAATTTCCTTATGAGATTAATAAAGTAACATGTTAATTCATCCATTCATTCAGATTTGTGTTTGAGAACTGAAAGGATGGATGATGTTGCTGAGCCAATCAAACGACCGACTGTTGGTTTTGGACTGAATTTACAATCATGAAAGGATTTGCACTTAACAGAAAGGAGAGGTTGCAGAGCTCCACTGGGGGTGTTGGAGCTGAAAAGAGATTCCCAAGAAAAATAAGATACAAGAGAAGTGGTGGAGGGATACTAACATGTGTGATGCTGATGGGGTTTTTGATTCAGACAGAACGCCTGCGAAACCACCAGATTGGAATGCAGAACTAAATGACGTCCCAGACAGCGGTGTGAGCGTTGATATTTTATCTGAAATAATCTTCGCCTGTAAAAGACAAACATAACATTCAAATACCAGTATTTTTATCAGTCATTCCTTCTATGTAAAAAAATTGAGATAAACAATAAAAACCCAACGAGACCGTGTATGTGCCCTTTAAGGGACTTAGAAATAAGGGCCTAACTTAAACTGTAACGAAATCACTAAAATAACAACAGAGATGGAAACTCCTTCTTAGCTCAGGAGGAGCAGGCTGGACAGCACCATCATAGAAATCTAAGTCCATCTCTGTAAAAGACAAACATAACATTCTACTTCCAGGATTTTTATCAATTGTTTTTTTTTTGTTGTGTTTTTTTTAAGTCTGAGGTATATCAGAAAAATTCAGATACTCAGCATGTTGCAGGGAGATTAATGTCTCCATGGCCTGAGGAGTGAGTGGCCATGGAGACATGGCCACTCACTCCTCATGGGACTTTATTTGGTGATAAACCAGGAGATTAAACTGTCAGTAGCTGCATTGTCATTGAGGATAAAATTGTGCAATTCTGAAAATACATTTGCTCTACGTAAAACACCAATTTCTAAAAAAACATTTTTTCATAAAAAGTTTTTGTGCTAAGATAACGTAGTATAAAAATTTGTGTATATTGCAAAACTGCAATAGAAGCACTTTTTTTTTTGCATCACATCGGTTTGTATACAGAAGTAATGCACTTATTTATAGTTGGCCTGCTTAGACAATAAACTTAATCATTTCCATAAACCTAGCTGTCATTTAAGAGTCTTTATTTAATAACTGCTGGTTTGGATGTAACAGAAAGGTCAAAGAAAAAACCAAAAATGATCAGAGAAACATCAACAACATCCACATTTAGATTAGCAGGATATAAATGTCCACTATGTTTAATTAGTGGATAAGACAACTTCTCCACTTCTACATTTACCTGAGGTTGTATGATTAGTTTTTCATTTCTGATTTTCGAAGAGAAAGAAATCCCGCTGATGGTGTCGTCTGTTGTCAGTTTGGGGAGGCGGGAACTGAAGCGCATCTGGAATAAAGAAACACAACATTCAAGTCCCAGTACTTTCACCAATTCTTCTTTCTATATAAAATGCAGATAAATCTGAAAGATTTAGACACTAAGAATGTTGCAAGTAGATGCAGAGCTCATAGATTTGGACCCCACTGTGAAAATGTACCCAAATGAAGGGAAAAGTGAAGGACAATTGGCCAAACTTGTATGTGAAACCAAACTTATCCACCCATCTTTTCTACCACCACGAGGGTCTGAGAGATGGCTGCATTTAACAATAGCCTACTGTTGCCGACTTTCCAACCTTTTGTATAGTTAGTACAGAAACAAATCAGTACAGGCCAAAATCAGTCCTGCTTTTAAATATCTGCCAGAACTGCAGTTGCTGCACCCCGACTTTCTTTTTAGAACAGCAAACAGTCTGAGAGGTATTCTGACAGTATGTCACAAGTAAACTGCATATAAAGCGTAAAACATCTGTTGGTTTGCTGAATGTGCCTTTAAGGGACTGAAAAATAGTGGTGCAAAGTAACAAACTGTAAAGAAGTAGCTAAAAAACAACATAGATTGAAAATATGTCCTTCTTACCTCTTCAGTGGAGACAGAAGTTTTACAACGCAACATCTGTAATAGACAAACATAGCATTTGGTTTGCTGAATGTGCCTTTAAGGGACTGAGAAACAGAGGTGTAAAGTAACAAACTGTAAAGAAGTAGATAAAACAACAGTGGCGTTAACTCGTTACCTGAGGCTCTTCAGTGGCGATGGACTTTGAATAAGCCGACATCTGTAATAAAGATGTCGGCTTTATTACAGCCGACATCTGTAATAAAGCAGATGTAATAAAGCAATTACAATACTGGAAAATATATTGCAATACTGGAAAATATATTTTCCAGTATTGGAAATACTGGAAAATATGTTTTCCAGTATTTGCAAAATATTTATAAAATTATTAGGAATACCTAATAATCAAAAGTGTTGATCAGATCTCTGGAGGAACTGGATAAATATGTGTGAATGGAGTGACACGACAAAGGAGGTAACACAATCACACAGGAACACAATATCATGGACGTAACTGACAGAACTGAACTCAGTTGCAAAATCAATTTCACACTAAGAACTTATGAACACACCTTCACCTTTTGAGTAACAAGAATTTTGTTCTATGGATTTTGGCAGTAATTTATTCTAAAATATAAAAAAAATATTTAACAATAGGCTAGAATCTTTTATATCAATATAAATTAATCAGTGAAAATCAGTATGGATTCAGGTCCAAAAGATCTACAACACTGGCTATTTTAGAGACTAAAGAAAACATAAAATCCACAATTGACAATAAAAAAAATTGTTTCTGGATTGTTCCTTGATTTAAAAAAAAGCGTTTGACACAATAAATCATGATTTACTAAAAATGAATTAGAAAGATATGGAGTTAAGGGGAATGTGTTGAATTGGGTAAAAAGTAGAGGTGTACCGATCGGCCACTTATCATAATCGGCCGATTTCCGTGAAAAAGTGTATGATCGGTGATCGCCGATCACGGTCTCTTGTTGCTGATCACACAAACCGATCATCACCTGCATCTCATTTCGCAGCCTGCCTGTGCAGCTGGTCTCCTCTTTCCTTCACTCTGCGCAAACGCGCAGCAACAAATCCTAAGCGATGTGGAACTATAACGCACTGAGAATAATACATTTTACATACATATTAAAACTTTCGCTGTCCTAACATGAGACAGATAGTCTGAAAAAATAATCGAGTAATTATGCATAACCCTGATCTGCATAATTACTCCGCTCAGTCAGAAACAGCCACTCAGAGCTAGCAGTAATCAGCTAGCCGCCATGCTATCAGGAAGTTTTCATTCAGTAACTCTGGATTGTTTATTGTAATGGAACCTGTTTTTGCCTTTGAATGTTAAGTTTTATACTTGAACTTCTTGGCAATGTTGAGAAGTTTTATTTTGACTTTTGTATTATTTAGCCTCTTCAGAGCCTTCATATGTTATCAGTCTGTTAAAGATAGTATTATCAATAGCAGTACAATTTGCACAATGCCTGTTTTGTTTTGTTTCCTTCCTGGAAAAAGTTATTAAAAACAAGTTTTTGTCTAAATTAAGGTGAATTCATGGTTCCTTTTTCCACATAATGTAACCGGTAGTGCTTATGATTAAAAAAATAATAATTATGGTATCGGTGATCGGCCCTCATGGGTGATCGGAATCGGAATTGGCAGGAAAAAATCTGATCGGCACATCTCTAGTAAAAAGCTATTATAGAGATAGAAAACAATATGTACAGTTGGGAGAAATCAGCTCCAAATGTTTGGACATTGCTTGTGGTGAAACCCAATGATCAATGCTTGGCCCAAAGTTTTTTGTTTTTATCATGTACATAAATGATATGTGTAAAGCTTGTGAAAATATGAAAAGTGTATTATTTGCAGATTACACAAATATGTTTTTTGTTGGAAATGATATGGAGGAACTGCTAAATAAAGTAAACAAAGAAATGAACAAACTGAAGATGTGGTTTGATGGTAATAAGTTGTCGCTAAATTTGATTAAAACTGAAATGATTTAGTTTTAAGTTATTTGGGAATTGCAAACCAAGTTCTGAAACAAAAATAGATATTAAGGTAATAAATATAGAAAGAGTTTGGGGACACAAACTCTTGGTGTGATTATTGATGATAAGGTTAATTGGAAACTACATATTCAATATATCCCAAAAAATATCAGAGTTTTTATATTGAATAAATCCAAGCAATTGGTTGAACAGAAAGCATTAAATATTGTATATACTATTCATTAGTTTTAGCCTACCTCAGTTACTGTGCAGAGATATGGGGCAATAATTATGCAAATTCATTACAACCATTAGTTAAACTGCAAAACAGAGCATTCAGAGTTATTAATAACGTTGGCTACGTGGACCACACAAATCCAGTAACTAAATTATAAAAACTTCCTCATTTGGTGAATTTACAAACAGTGTGCATCTTATTTAAAGCACAAAATGATTATCATTTATCAGAAAATATTCAAAAATTCTTCATAAAAGAAGAAGGATTTTATAATCTCAGAGGGAAATACAAATTCAAAGTTTGTAACATCAGAACCACAAGAAGAAGTAGCTAAAAAACAACAGATACTGAAATCTGTCCTTCTTACCTCTTCATTGGCGGCAAAAACCATACCATACCATACCAACTTTATTTATAAAGCACTTTAAAACAACCACAGTTGATACAAAGTGCTGTACAATTTAAAAACGCAACATTATGAAAAAGTAATTAAAAACAGTTTAAAAAACAAAAACATACAATTTAAAACTAGATCCCACTGGTGTTGAAAGCCAAGTAAAATAGATGGGTTTTAAGATGAGCTTTAAAAGCGGACAGAGAAGGGGCCTCTCTGACCTGCAAAGGAAAGTTGTTCCATAATTTGGGGCCCATAACAGAGAAAGCCCTGACCCCTCTGAGCTTCCTTTTTGTTCTCGGTACCTCCAAGAGCAGCTGATTTGCTGACCTGAGAGATTGATAGGGTACGTAGGGATGAAGAAGCTCAGTGAGGTAAGCCGGGGCGAGATTATGCAATGATTTAAAAACAAACATAAGAATTTTAAAATGAATCCTAAAATATACAGGCAGCCAGTGAAGTGAGGCCAGGACAGGGGTCACATGCTCCCTCTTTCGAGTTCCTGTCAAAAGTCGTGCAGCAGCATTTTGTACTAGCTGCAGATGTGAGAGCAGCGACTGACTGACTCCCAGACAAAGTGAGTTACAGTAATCCAGTCGAGTTGAAATAAAAGCGTGGATCACTGTTTCAAAATGCTGCCTGGAAAGGAAAGATTTCACTGACGCCAATCGCCTTAAATGATAAAAGCTGGACTTAACCACGGCTCTAATTTGGCCGTCCAATTTAAAATCACTGTCCACCTTAAAACCAAGATCTGTAATAACAGGCTTAAAATAACCCTCATAGGTCCCAGGTCAACAGAGGAGGGCTCACAGGAGCCACTGGGTCCAAACACCATCACCTCTGTTTTGTTTTCATTAAAGTTTAAAAAGTTCAACCAAGCTTTAATATCTCCTAGACATGCCAGGAGATGTTTGATTGAATGTACATCCTGCTGCTTTATGGGCAAATAAATCTGACAATCATCAGCGTAACAATGAAAAGAAATCCCATGTTTCCTAAGGATAGAACCCAGAGGCAGTAAATAAAGAGAGAAAAGCAGTGGGCCAAGAATTGAGCCCTGTGGGACACCATAAGGCATTGAAGCAGCAGATGATTTAGAGCCACTAATTTTCACTGAAAATGTTCTCTCCTCCAGGTAAGACCTGAACCATTTAAGAACAGTGCCATCAATACCTACAATATGCTGTAATCGCGATATTAAAATGTTGTGGTCTACTGTATCAAAGGCAGCAGTTATTGTCAAGTAACATCAGAACAACATGGTGACCAGAATCACATGCAAGAAGGACGTCATTAAAAACTCTAATCAAAGCAGATTCTGTACTATGAAGAGTTTTAAAACCTGACTGAAAAACCTCCAGAATGCCATTGTCATCTAAAAACTGTTTCAGCTGACAGTACACAATTTTCTCTAAAACCTTCGAAAGAAAAGGCAGCTTCGAAATAGGCCGATAATTAGCCAGAACAGTCGGATCAAGGCCAGGTTTTTTAAGCAGTGGCTGGACAACTGCATGTTTAAAACTAGCAGGGACCACACCTGAGGACAGACTGCTATTTATAATTGCAAGAACAGGCTGCCCTATGCTAGGTAAAATATCTTTAAAAAGTCGTGGAGGCACAGGATCCCGGGGGGAACCTGATGGCTTAATGTGGCCAACCACATCCTCTAACAGTGAGACAGTCACAGGCTCAAACTGATTGAAAGCAGCAGAGCAAGGGACTGAAATTGAGGGGTCAGAGTCAGGAGCTGTGATAAGAGCCCTGGTACTACCAACCTTTTCAATAAAGAAATGCATAAAATCATCACACACATCAGGAGAAGCTTCCAAACAGGCATTCTGAGAAATATTAAGCACAAAGTCAATGGTGTTAAATAAAACATGTGGGTTATGACTGTTTGAGGAAATGATATTTGCCAAATATTCCCTTTTTGCCTCTTTAACTGTGCTCTGGTAGAGACGCCAACAGTCTTTTAAAATCTGAAGAGTAACCTACAGTTTATCCTTTTTCCATCTGCGTTCAACACGACGACATTCCTTACTTGCAGCACGAGTTCTGTCATTAAACCAAGGCTCAGGTTTAATCTTTGGCTGCCTGGTTTTTAATGGAGCAACCGAGTCCAGGATGGTTTGACAGGAAGAATGGAACCAGGACCAGAGCTCTTCTGTATCGAAGTGGAGGAAGTCAGATGATTCACAGAGTTGAAGAAAAGCAGTAGAAACTGAGTGGCAGTGGAAGGGTTAATAATCCGACAGCGCCGAACAGCAGAGCGAGTTTTAGGTGTCAAAGTAACAGTGAATAAAACAGGCAGGTGATCCGAAAACACAGTCACAGATTTCCAGGTTAGTCGCAGTCACACACAGAAAATCCAGGTTTTGGTGACTAAAAAAGTCCCGAAGAATAAAAGTTTTATTCACAAGCGACCTGGGGTTTACCAGGCCAATCCTAACAGGAACTTGATCCTGGGCTTCGACAGGTCGGGAAACCCGGCACAGCGGTCTCAGGTTTTGGTGACACCGTCGGCGCATGTTGAGCAGGGGCAGGGGCGGCGGTGTAGAGGGACTTCAACGCCGACCACTGGCACCAAGCAGACATCAACGGGATCCAAGAAACGCTGAGGCACCCGAGAGCCCAGAAACGATCCTTGCGATGATCGAGTAAAAGCAGAACAGTGCGTCATGTAAAACTTCAGCTTCACCAGCCGGCCGCTTCGTCTACCGCGACGACGACGACGTCTCCTCCGTGAAAGCAGCACAGGAACCCGGAACAAGTGGCTCGGAATCTCCGACAGAAGCGGGGGCAAAGATTGTTGGCCCGCAACATCGAATAACTCCATATCCTGGACCAAAGGTTGGAGGTCTAGTAGTGTGTTGCGATCATACACCAGCAGAGACTCAGTTCCGTAGATGACACAGGTCAAAAACCTGTGTCATCTACGGACCAGTGAGAGAACCAGACCTGTTCTCTCACGTCAAGAGCTGCATGATAGTCAGAGGAATGATCCTGTCCTGTCCCAAGTCATCCCATTTGTCATCCGAGGGAGACGACCATCAAGACGAGAGAGAGCTGGGTTGCCTCTGAAGGTGCTCAAAATCCTAAAACAGTGGGAAAAACTGAAGATGCACGATGACATTCTGTACAGAGTTTGCAAGGATCCATTGACGGGGAAAAAGCGACATCAGTACATGACGCCTTCCTCTTTGATCGGCCAAGTTCTCAGTGGTGTGCATGATAATGCTGGCCACCAGGGTCAGAGTAGAACTTTATACCTTTCAAGACAAAGGTTCTTTTGGATCGAAATGGAGCAAGACGTCAGAGACTATGTGAAATGTTGTAAGCGTTGTGTTGTTAGCAAGACATTGGAGCCCGAGGGACGAGCACAGCTCGAAAGCATCAAAACCACAGGCCCCTTGGAGCTAGTTTGTCTAGACTTCTGGTCTGCAGAAGACTCGAATGGGAAGAGTGTGGACGTGTTAGTGGTGACAGACCACTTCACTAAGATGGCTCATGCCTTCAAGTGTTCAGACCAGTCTGCAAAACAGGTCGCACGTCAGATGTGGGATAAGTACTTTTGTTTATATGGCTTCCCACAGAGAATACATTCAGACCAGGGTGCGAATTTTGAGAGCCAGCTTATCCAAGAGCTACTTCAGATAGCAGGTGTGAAGAAGTCCAGAACAACACCCTACCATCCCATGGGGAATGGCCACACTGAGAGGTTTAACCGGACTCTAGGAAACATGATTAGAGCATTGCCTCCCAGAGAAAAGCAAAAGTGGCCTCAGATGCTGCAAACGCTAACCTTCGCTTACAACTGTACTGCTCATGAGTCGACTGGCTATGCCCCATTCTTCCTGATGTACGGTCGGGTTCCTAGACTGCCAGTGGATGTTATGTTCTACAGTGTGGAAAAAGACAATGACATCACAGACTATGATGGTTATGTTAAAAAGATGAGAGATGATCTCAAGGAGGCTCTTTGTATTGCTCAAGTTCATGCCAGCGCAAAACAATAGCGGCAGGCTGAGCTGTACAATAAGGGTGTGAAAGGAGCTAACATTGAAGAGGGTGATCAGGTCCTCTTGGCCAACAGAGGTGAACGTGGGCGCAGAAAACTTGCTGATAGGTGGGAGTCGACCCTGTACACAGTGATTTCCAAGGATTCAAGATGTCACACCTACCGCATTAGAAACCCTGACAACGGACATGAAAAAGTGGTTCACAGAAATTTGCTTTTGCAAGCCAGTTTCCTGCCAGTACATGTGGATCATGACACAGAGCCTTCCTTCTCCAGTGTTGGTCAGGAGTCTGAAGAGAAAGAAGAATGCGATGGAAGCCTGCTTTTGAAGGAACTTGAAATTCACAAATCCGAGCGCACTGCTAGCTGGGTTGTGGAGGTCACCCCATCGGAGAACCTCTCAGAAGTAGGGCACCCAGCCCTTGATTCCCCTTCAGTTCCTCTTGCTGATCCTGAGCCTCCCATTGCTGAGCTGCAGACAAGTGACTACAATGGAGAAGACACAGATAAACTGACAGTGACCACACCCATGGACCAAATCAAGACCAGGGTGGGCAGAGTAGTGAAACCAGTGAATAGGTTGATTCAGAATATGACACAGAAAACCAAACAAGGACGTTTTGTGGTTGGTGGGTTGGCTAAAACTCTACTGAAGTAAACAAAAATCTCATTCATTTTGGATATTTCTGTTCATTACAGACATGAAAGTTTATTTTGTTACTGTCATTCTGTGTGTCAAGATAACACTTATTTGGTAATCAAGTTGAGGATTTGTAGACGGCATATTCTTTTGCAAAGTAGACATTAAAGGTCTGGCCAACTCTTTGATGTCACTTCCTATTGAAATATAGAAACCCTTGGTTGCACAGTGATTATCAGAGAGATGTAGCTAAGTTTAGCTGATGTTATCTTGTATGCAGTTCCTGATCTGACCGGTAACGGTTTTGAGAAGTTCAGGGGGGAGTATGTAGCTGAGTTAATTTTAATTTTTTATTTTTTTGATGAACCTTCTCAAAACACCTTGTTGAATTTACATGATTGCTGTCACCTTTGCACTTATTTCTGTTTTATACTGTTTTATTTTGGATCCTAATGTGGCCCCAAATCCATCCCCATATTTGTTTTTCCTTGGTTTTTGAATTGTATTTTATTTTGGTGGAGAAGCTTTTATTTTCTTGTTTCCTGTCTCCGTGTCACATCCTGTGTGTTCCCGCTGCCCTCCTCAGTTCGCGCCAAGCTGCGCTGTGGAGAGGTAAGCGCACAGAGTTGTCTTCTGCTTGTACATTAAAATATTAAAAATGTAAAAAGAAAAAGTATGCTGTTCAACTCATAAGTTGTAAATAGTTGGTTAACTTTTTGATGTTTAGCACAGCACTGTTCTGGGTATTTAATTCCCACGTTTTTTCCATTTATTCAGTTTACCGTGCCAACATGGTTATTTTATTTTTGTTCTTTTGGATGGTAAAGGTGTGTGTGGGAGAGCCAGAGCCAGGAGCTGCTGCTGAATATGTTTTTGTTCTAAACAGGTATGTGAATTATTTCAAAATGTTATCTGGTTGTTAAATGCATGTATTTTGTATATTTTTATATTACTGTGTAAAATTGTAACCTTTGGGCAGATTATTTCTGTTTCAGTTTCATTTTAATTGTTTTGTATGAATGCAGATTTTATTTTATTATTATTTGTGAACTTTAGATGATTTTAACCCATTCCTGTGAGTTCGCGCCAAGCTGCGCTGTGGAGAGGTGTGTGTGGGAGAGCCAGAGCCAGGAGCTGCTGCTGAATATGTTTTTGTTCTAAACAGGAATAAATCAATGCAAATCCTGGTTCCTGTCGCGATCCATTCTACACCTGTTACATAAACATCAGCAAACGTAAGAATGACAGACGAGCAGCCACACACACCGGCGGCATCTTGAACTTCACAACTTCACAATGCATCATCTGTAACGGAAACATAGCATTCAAGTTTCAGTACTTTTATCATAGTTTCTTCTGTGCAACAAAATCTGAGGTAATCCCAAATGATCCAAAGATACTGTAGGTATTATGACAGTATGTCACAAGTAAACCTCAGATGAAGTGTAAATATCTGTTGGTTTGCTGAATGCGCCTTTAAGAGACTGAGAAATAGTGGGCTAAAGTAACAAACTGTAAAGATCTAGCTAAAAAACAACAGATACTGAAAATCTGTCCTTACCTTTTCAGCGACGGCAGAAACTTGACGACGAACCGGCTGTAACTAACAAACATAGCATTCAAGACAATTATTTCTCAACATTTGTTGATAAATAATGGTCTAAAGTAACAAACTGTAAATAAGTAGCTAAAAAGAGATTGAAAATCTGTCCTTCTTACCTGATCAGAAACATAAACCATCTGTAACTGACAACTATAGCATTCAAGTTTCAGTATTTTATCATAGTTTCTTCTATATAACAAAATCTGAGTTAATCCGAAATTATCCAAAGATACTGTAGGTATTCTGAGAGTATGTCACAAGTAAACCACAGATACACTGAAAACATGAGCTCTTTAAGTGATGGGGAGATAATGGTCTAAAGCAGTGGTTCCCAAACTTTTTCTTCTGCGCCCCCCCCAGTGGTTTCCAAACATTTTCTGCGCCCCCCCCCTATGGATTACAAATGGCTGTCTGGTTGAAATGACGCGTGTGACGGGGGGGGGGGGAATCGACTTTTTTGGGGGGCAAAATGAATGTACGTAGCTGAAAATAGACACCAACATCGGTAGCCTACAAGGTACTTGTTAAGCTTAAGGTTCTGTATTGATATTAGCTAGTCATCTTTTAGCTAACATTACCTGCATCCAACAGCTTTACTCAACTCAGTCGGTTAGTTTGGGGGAAAAACTGTGAAAAGTTCTTTGCGTTTTGCTGGTTTGCTGCCGTGATTCCAACACAAACCTACGTAGCTCCGCCCAGCAGCAGCAGGTCTCCTTCACAGGTGGAAACCCAGCGCGAGCGTCGTAGCGCTCATGTTGCGTTTAAAGGCGGCTCGGAAAAACAGGTTACAACATGTTAACAACGGATTAAACAGTTTTAACTGCTGATAAAAGTGACAGAGGACACAGATATGGGAAGTGTGGAAGCCTCTACTGTATCAAATTGACATAGGAATAACAGAGAGTTGGTCATTCTAAAGTAAAAACCCAGCGCATACAGTGTTCATGTTTTGTTTTTTTTTCATCCAGACGGCTTCCTGCGCCCCCATTGCAATGACACAGCGCCCCCCCTAGGGGGCGCGCCCCACAGTTTGGGAACCTCTGGTCTAAAGTAACAAACCGTAAAGAAGTAGCTAAAAAAACAGAGATTGAAAATCTGTCCTTACCTCTTCAGTATTGAGAGAAGATTCATAACAGATCTGTAACAGACAAACAGCATTCAAGTTCCAGTATTTTATCATAGTTTCTTCTATGTAACAAAATCTGAGATAGACCCAAAAGATCCAAAGATACTGTAGGTATTCTGAGAGTCTGTCAAGTAAACCACAGATAAAGTACAAAGGCGCATTCAGTGGGTTTGTTGAATGCACCTACAAGGGACTGAGAAATATTGGTCTAAAATAACATATGAACTATAAATAATAGATTTGTGTGTGAAGACTCATACATCGTCATCGCTGTCTTCAGATGTCTGTAAAAGAAACAAGCAGAAAGCAGGAAATGAATTAGAAAGGTATGGTCAGTATTTAATCACTTATGTTGTTTCACATTTTATTAATTGTAATAACTCTTCAAGTAAAATACCAAACAGTACAAACCATTTCTTCCAGCTATAAATCTTAAATTTTGTTGGAAAAAAAATATCAATGCTGCTACAAAGACAAACTGTGTCATAATGACACCATTTATGTCCTGTATGTACTGCTATGGGTATGATGTACGTACTAAGCATGTACCCTGTTCATTAATGTTTTAAGTTTCCCTAAAAACCTCATCCATAAACATCCTGTAGTTAACCTATAATTAGCCTGTCTGTACCATTTCTGCACAGGTACTTCTAGAGCAGCGGTGAGCAATCCCAGTCCTCAAGGACCGGTGTCCTGCCACTCTTAATGTCTTCCTGGTCCAACACACTTCAATCAAATGGCTGAATCGCCTCCTAAGTGCACTCAAGTTCTGCAGAGTCCTGCTAGCCACCCCGTTATGTGACTCAGGTGTGTTGAAATAGAGACACATCTAAAAGTTGCAGGACACCGGCCCTGGAGGCCTGGAGTTGCCCACCCCTCCTCTAGAGGCAAGTATTCTGTGTTTCTAGTTTCCAATGTCTTTCACATGAGCACCCTGAGAGTCTGAAAACATCTGTTGCTTTGCTGCATGAGCTCTGTAAGGGACTGGGAGATAATGGTCTAAAGCAGAGGTTCCCAAACTGTGTGGCGCGCCCCTAGGGGGGGCGCCGTGTCATTGCAATGGGGGCGCAGGAAGCCGTCTGGATGAAAAAAAAAAAAAAAACATGAACGCTGTATGCTCTTGGTTTTTACCTTAGAATGGCCAACTCTCTGTTATTCCTATGTCAATTTGATACAGTAGAGGCTTCCACATTTCCCATATTTGTGTCCTCTGTCACTTTTATCAGCAGTTAAAACTGTTTAATCCGTTGTTAACATGTTGTAACCTGTTTTTCCGAGCCGCCTTTAAACGCAACATGAGCGCTACGACGCTCGCGCTGGGTTTCCACCTGTGAAGGAGACCTGCTGCTGCTGGGCGGAGCTACGTAGGTTTGTGTTAGAATCACGGCAGCAAACCAGCAAAACGCAAAGAACTTTTCACAGTTTTTCCCTCCAAACTAACCGACTGAGTTGAGTAAAGCTGTTGGATGCAGGTAATGTTAGCTAAAAGATGACTAGCTAATATCAATACAGAAAAAGTCGATGCCCCCCGCCCCCCCTACTCTTTCACACAGCCATTTGTAATCCATAGGTGGGGCGCAGAAGAAAAAGTTTGGGAACCACTGGTCTAAAGTAACAAACTGTAAAGAAGTAGCTAAAAAACAACAGAGATTGAAAATATGTCCTTCTTACCTCTTCAGGGGCGACAGAAGTTTTATAGCAAAACATCTGTAACAAACAAACAACATTCAAGTTTCAGTATTTTTATCATAGTTTCTCCTATGTAACAAAATCTGAGATAGACCCAAAAGATCCAAAGATACTGTAGGTATTCTGAGAGTATGTCACAAGTAAACCACAGATAAAGTGTAAAACATCTGTTGGTTTGCTGAATGTGCCTTTAAGGAACTGAGAAATAATGGTCTAAAGTAACAAACTGTAAAAAACAACACCTGTGGTGTAAACTGTCCTTGTTTCCTCACAGTTTAGGGACAACAATGTTTCCACCAAGCCCTTATAACAAAGAACCATTCAAATTTCAGTATTTTTAGCAATCATTCTTTGTATGTAACAAAATTTGAGATAAAGCAGAAAGATCCAAAGATACTGAGAATGTTGAGATGGGAACAGGTTCATCATCAAAGGCCAGGCAAATTTCTTTGTGTAACACATTTTGTGTACAAGACAATTCAAAGTGCTTTACAGACAAATATAGTTTCGAAACATAAATTAAACAAGATAAATACAAGAAAAAAATATCACAACTTGGATTAGGAAGAAAAAAAAACTTTAAACCATAAAAACCTTAAAGTATCTAAAAACAACAGTGAAGGAAACTTGGTCCTTTTCACCTGAGAACTTATATGATTGCTACCATAAGTGCCTCCAAAGTTTCTCTGTAAAAGAAACATAACATTCCAGTATTTTATTCATTCTTCCTTCAAAATAAAACACTGATAAACCTGAAAGATCTGAAGATACTGAGAAATGTTGCAGGGAGATTAAGGAAGAGGTCCTGCTGGTTCCAAACTTCCACTGACCAATGATGGAGAACACTGAGCTCATCGGGATCGTAAATGTTTCTTTATTTTTTCCCCAGAGTTGTGCCTAAAGACAAACTTCTCTCTGAGGTCTACAAACAATTCCTTGGTTTACTGGGGAAAGTAATAAAATAAACTAAATAAATGGGGGCGGTGGACCCATTCAGCAGTGATGGAATGCCAAATGTTTAAGAGGAGACGGATCCCCCAAAATGAATACTCTGGGAGAAAACTGAATTTCTTTTTGTATAATTGATTTGACATAGAAATTGCATATAAGAAATCTTGAACTTCAGAGCAATTCCATAGCATGTGGAGTATTAACAGAAATATTTTCACTTTTTCTTTGTCCTCAGGAAGAGTCCAGGTGATGTATGGCAGGAAGTCCACGTCCTCCTCTGCGATCAGCTTTGGGATGTCTGTGACGCCATCGTCTGGCTTCCCAGAATCCTAAAACAGGAAAAATGACTTTGGTTCGATTCAAAAACACATCTCTAAACGTGACATGAGAACAAACAGACCCTCTCTTCGATGGCCAGGAAGCTGGTGAACTGAGACAGTATGGAGAACTCTTTGCTCAGATCGATGATGAAGGACTTCAGCTCTGCTTTTTTACCCTGAATACACAAAAACAGGAGTTTCACCAAAGTTTAGCTCTGATTTGAGGTCAAAGGTGACACGCATGCTGACCTCGTGTTCAGCTTCGGTGATATCAAGGTTCCCATCCTCGTAGTCCCTGATCAGGGCTCTCGCTGTGAGCTTATGAAGAAACTAAAACAACAAATCAAACAGCTGAGGTTGATTGTTTTCATGTTTCAATGTGTTCATACGATAATAAACAGCCTTACCGTTCCTCTGGTCTTCTGCAGCTCTGTTGTTGACACCATGGTTTGAAGCTCCTGACCACGCAAGTCTCCAAGAAGAGTCGCCTGCATGAAAAATCACAAACCTGATTGAAAATAGAATAAAGAAGTCTGAATTTTTCCATCCCTCACATCTAGCACTGAAACAATTAATCTGATTAATTGTGATGAATCGATTATTGAAATAATTGTCAACTAATTTCCTAATCAACTAATTGTTAACTGGAGTATACAAAGTGTAAAAAAGGTAATTTGCTGAATGAACACCACACATTTAGAGCAGTAATTGAGCCAAACCTGGACCTGATGATTATATTTATTCCAAACCTGGAATAAACAAATTTAAGATGAAAAAAACTTCTGCAAATATATTCTGCCCCAAGTCCTCCTGTTAAAAAACCCCTAAACAAACTCCTTTTAAGCACCGTTTGCTAACCAAGTATTATTAGGCTAATCAAAAAAAACAAAAAAAACAACAACAAAACACACAGATCAGCTCTATACTGCACAGTAAGCAGTACAAGTACAGCTTTGCTTAAGACTTTTCTAAATAAACAGTCAAACAGTCAAGACACATAAGGATAGACAGAAGTATAATCTGGGGAAAATTCTGTTTGTACTGATACTATATTAAGCAGAAAGGCCATAGCTTTTCACATGCTAATTTAAACTGTATTACTAATTTTAATCTATTACTAAAATAATTGTTAGTTTCAGCCACTTCATGACCAGAACAATTCATGATCAACTTTACTCTTCTTTGTAATTTCTCTGATCCACCTGGCCCAACAGGTAAAGCAGAGAAGAAGAACCAGTTGAATACCTGAGTGCAGTGGGGCACAAAGCCGTAAACCAGCGTGTGGCAGTCGTTGAACAGGGAGTTCAGCTGCTTCGGGGCTTGAACTGGAGGAGCTCTGGGGTTGAACTGCTGCCACTTCACAGAGACGGAGCTGCAGCCAGGAGACGACATGCGCTTCACCTGGCGCTCCACCTGCAGCCACAGCATGTTCAGGTGTCACAGCGTCTCCAGTTCAACTGATAAGACTCAAATTAACCTTCATGATGAATGTTCACCTTGTAAAATGAAGCAAGTCGACACATTTAGGCACATCCAGTTTGTTTAACAGTTTTAACAAACTTTTAAAATAACCAATAATGGTTATTAATGATAATGGTGCTAATTTTGAAATATTTACAAGAAATTTTGCAATATTTGTGCTTTTGCATGATGTTAATGTAACTATTAATTGCTCAGGAACTATAACTTGACATCAATAAGCTTGTGGCAAGAATGTCCTAAAAATAAGAAATACTGCCACCTACAGGAGGAAAACCCAATATTCTTGGCCATTTTTGTGGAACATTTTCAATAAATTCACAATTATGCATTCATGTGAAAAAAAATGCAGAGATTTGTTGATTTTGCGGAATTGCAAAAAAACTCAAAGGACTCAAATTTGCTGACTGGAGCCTAAAGGGCCAAATAAAAACAGGGTTTCTGCAGGTTTCACTACCTCCAATTTAAGACTTTATGAATGAAATTTAATGAAATGAAATTCTGTTCCTGCATCTCCATAAGAGATACAGGAACAGCAAGTTCATACAGAAATGCATGAACTTCTATTGTCAACATTTGTATTATGTACCACTGAAGTATGGTTGTACTTTGCTCTGCTGAAAAATTAAAATTAATAAAAATCTAAAAAAAAAAAAAAAAAAAAAAAGAAATGCATGAACTTTGTCCAGCCAAATAGCGATAAATTTGCACTTACCCATTATAGAACCAAAAAAAGCTAGCTAAGTATAGAGCTATGCTAACAAAGCTATGCTAGTGGTAGCCACAAATATTCAGTCACACACAATGTAGTTGTGAGTCAGACTAAAACTTTTGCCTGACAGAAAAGTCCAGTGAGAAAAAAAACCTGCATAGAAAATATGATTGAATAGTTCTGTAAAAACAAAATTTAAGACCTGTCATTAACGTGCTAAAGTCCAACTTTTTAAAAATGAATACAATACATTTTCAAGCCTTAATTTTAGATACATGAATTTAAGACTTTTAAGGATGCGAATGAAAAAGCTTTGGCAGGCTGGATGTGAGTTTGCCATGTGAATTAGAAAGTCTCACCTTCTCAGCCCAGGTGTGCTTCGCTTTAGAGCCAAAAAACTCATAAGCCCCGCCCCCTGCCTGAGCCAGGGCTCTCAAGATGTGGCGATTGGCTGTGGAGCTGAAATGACAGACACAGCCACTTCACCTGGTTGGAAGAGAAACTAAACATGAAAAGGAAGCGAGGGATGAAGACCTTCCTCACCTGAAGCCGCAGGTGAAGAGGCGGCTGTGCTGGGCGTTGTCTCTGAGCAGCTGCAGGGTGGCCGCCGCGTTCTGGATGTGGCCGTCCGACAGCAGCAGCAGGTTCCGAACGCCGGCGGACGGCGGCAGCAGGCTGAGCGCCCGGAGAGGCCGCCACAGCTCAGTGCTGCCCCCTACTGAAGAGCAGCTCTAACAGCAGACAGAAGAGAATTACTGGTAAAGTTTGGAAATACATTTTAATTCCAAGTAGAACTGCAACTAATGATTATTTTAGTAATTGAATATTTAATCAGTTACTTTGATGATTAATCCATTAATCAGATAAAAGGAATTGGGAACATCTTGCAGATTTTTAATTTAGCCACTTCAGTCATTATTATAAAAATTAGAAATACATTGAAGATGCAAATAAACAAATAATTTGATAACCTTTTTGAATAAGAAATAAGAAAAAATGCATAAAACACAATAGTACAGCATTCTTTAGTGTATGCTTTATTGTTTGTAGCAAATGATTTATTTTTGTACAGTTTTGGATTAATTAGTCTTTATTTTCCTATGTTTTATTCCCCCCACCAGGTTGTTATTGTAAATACAAATTTGTTCTTAATAACCCAGCTGGTTAAATAAAGGTTATAGGGGCAGTATTATCTGTTTTCCAGACTCATGGTGTAATTTTTAGGAGAATCCAGTAACTATGTTACAATTGTTATAAAAATGCTTTGTATATTGAATATGATTTAAAAGAAGTTTTACTTTCTTAAATTTGGGCCTCTGTCTCTTTAAGAAACTCCAGATTTTTCTGAAACTCCGCCATCAGGATGTCATAATAACATCACTCTTACATTAACCCTTTCACAACGTTTTTACCAGCGTTGCACTGAGAAGTAGCTCCTATAACGAGCTCAACAGATGTGCAGTTCCACCAGGTGTTTGCTAATTGCTGCTGGCTGAAGGAGCTGAATGGGGGAGTCACACGGGAGGGAACCTCTGTGAGACTGAAGCTCAGAAGCTTGGAAACTGCAGCTCTTAGAAGGAGCTGCACCTAGAAGGCGGAGCTAGGTCCATCCAAGTGTTTTGCACATCTGAATGGTTGCCATGGAGATTAAAGGATTTCTTACGATTAATATAAATAGTTCATCAATGTCAAAAATTTAGATTTTTATGGAATTTATATAAGTATGTGTTTTTAATTTTAGCTTATAAGCTAAATTTGATTAATTTAACCATCAAATTTTTATAATTTGAGCACTTTCTTCAAATAAAAACTTAAAGAATTGAAATTGAAGTTAACGAATTTGAACTTGAGTGCAGCGGTGACGCAGTGGGTGGAGCGTTGACCCATGTACAGCGGCTTCAGTCCTTGGCACGGCTGTCATGGGTTCGAGTCCAGGCCTGTTGACCTTTTCTCCATGTCTTCTCCCCTCTCAGAGTCTGAACTCACCTTGATGAACTTCATGGCTTCAGCTTGAACCTCGTCTAGTTTCTGAGCCGTCAGGAAAGCTTCTTTGTAATCTGAAAACCAAAAACAAGACTAATCAAGAGAAAACAAAGCCAGGTTGATGAAGATCAGTTAGTGGTTTATATAAACTCCATGTTCAATGAACGTAACCTGTTATTTTGGAAGTGAAATGTGCATTCGTGGAGACAACAGACAGAAAAGTCTCAGAAACATACAACTGCATCACGTTTTGATTTATATGGTTTAATATCCATTCCCAAAATAAAACAGTGAGTCAGAGTTCAGTTCTGACCAGTTCTCTGCTCTTATACCAACCTGTTCCAAACAAAACGATGTTGATTTTGACGTCGCTCTTCAGATTCTTTAAAACCTGCAGGGCGATTTTCTGGGCCAGCTGTAATGATTCTCCCTTCATGGACTCAGACGTGTCCAGCAAAAGAACAACTTCACTGCCTTCAGAGCTGGAGTCAAACTCAAAGTTTGGGTAGAAAACCAGCATGCAGGCCTGCAGCAGAGTAGAGGGTTAATTCACTTAGTGTGGAGTGCCTCAGGGTTCAGTACAGGGACTCTTTGAGAACAGATTGGTGTGGAAGAGGGAAGGACAAACAGACCTGGCTGTCCTTGTCTGGGTGTTTCTCCACCCACATTCTGGGAAGATGAACCTCAGAGAGAGTGACAGACATCTGGAAACCATCTGACCCCATGACCTGACCCGGCAGAACACTGACCACCGCCTTACGGTCCATCCTCTGGACGACAGAATACAAACAAAATGAGTTACATAAAAATAAAAACTGGATGACAATGAAGATTCACTTTAAAGAAACAAGTTAAAAGGGTAAAAATTTGCAAAAATACATCATATAACTCAGAAAAAAGATTAAATTGCAGATTAT
Source organism: Poecilia mexicana (assembly GCF_051168715.1). Classification (NCBI taxonomy): domain Eukaryota; kingdom Metazoa; phylum Chordata; class Actinopteri; order Cyprinodontiformes; family Poeciliidae; genus Poecilia; species Poecilia mexicana. The sequence goes on from NW_028263371.1 coordinate 53,660,598, forward strand.
ATAACAAAACAGAAACATCACCTTAATTTTGACTTGATGGGTGATGCACGTCAGGCTCAAGATCTCAAAGGGCATCTCCACTGACATGTCCAACGTAAACTCTCTGAAGACCAGAAGAAACAACACATTTAGTTAACCAAACAAAAACGTTAAAGGTTAAAGAATCCAAATCCAACGGTCCCAACAAGAAAACTGATTAATTGCTCCACATATCAGTGACTTCATGAGTTATAAAACTAAATTCAATCATTCTCACCTCACTGCTTCATTGGCCACACAAACTTTCTTCACAGAGTCCTGTAGGGTTAGAGAGCACATAAAACATTCTCCTATTAACAATATCAAGGTTTTAATATACAATAATTCCTAAATTGACCAAATGAAAGAACTGTAATGCCCGTTCTTTGTGGGAAAAAAACACATCTACACTAAAAATGTTTACAACTGATTATACTGCTCTTCAGAAGAAGTAAAAACATATGAAGAAACATTTATTTTCATGCTGTTTATTTATTCTTCATTGTGGTCTAACTGAAGTTACGTTCTGATTGTGAAGAAAAACACATTGAGTATCTGAGAAAATGATGAAATCTAGTCAAAAAATTTTGATTAGTTCAAAATTATCCCACATGAATTTAAGCAAAATAGAAAACATCAGGTGATTAGACACACATATTGATGACAAAAGTCCTGAGAGGACGAAACATGTAGCCAAGAGTAGACATCTCCTAAAGATAAGCAAGAAGGGGAGAAACTGTAGTTTCCAAAAAAGCTAGACAATAAAGAGTGATTGTTGATTTAGATCCAAAATATTCAACAAAAACAAAACAAAAGACATTTAAGTCATGGTGGTGTAGGTCCCATCATCTGTGACTTATTTCACTAAGTTAATAGAAAAAACCCTGTAAAGTCACAGAGGAAAAGGCTTTAAAGACGAGGCCTATAATTAACCCAATCAAATGTCAAATTTTAGTCCAACTTTAGTCTTACAAGTTCATTCTTTCATTCAATTCAGTTTACTTACTTAATGCAAATTTACAACAAATGACATCTCAAGACACTTTACAAAAATAATTTCAGTCACATACATTCCAATTGATTCTAGTTATCACACATAAGATTAAATATTTATTCAAAAAAGTTTAAAAAGTTTCTATCTAGGGAAACCCAGCAGATTTCATCGAGTCATTGAGTTGCAACATTCACGCCTCCTGGACGTAGCAAGAGTCGCCTGCGTTGTGTCGTTGACTTTCCCTCATACCGGGCATGCATATAACTATAACTAAGTTTATATAACTTGGCACTAATTTAAAGTAAGAATTTCATTTAACTCAACTGTGATTATTTAAAATGGGACGCTTAAAGTTACAGCATGTAACAGCATGTTTTTTACATACTTATTAAAACTGTCACCATTTTGTGACAGTTTAATGATATGAAACAGTTTGTGGAAAAAATCCATCACATCCTCCGTGAGTTACTATTACTATCTGAATAAATGCACTGCTCTCAACCAAAAACACCCAATCAGAACCAGGAAGAGTGCCTTAGCGCTGTCAATCACCCTCATGTACTCACTACTCAGTCTCCCAATGGCATTTAGCAGCCATTAGGAGACTTATTTTTTAGGAGTGGCATTTAGCCACTCGCTAGGGCACTCGCTACTATTAAAGGAAAACCGTGTAGTGGCTATGCTAACTAGCTGGAGCACTTGTGATAGGCTCTGTTCGCTGCAGAAAGCAGGGAGGGGTGTGAGCAGCGCCACATGGAGACTGATTGACAGTGCTAATCATTGTGCTCCTAAATAAAAGCCCCGCCTCTCAGTACAGGCTCTGTGAGTAGAGTAGTCGTCTTGCGATCGGAAGGTTGTAGGTTCGATTCCAGCTTCCTCCTGCCACATGTCGATGTGCCCCTGGGCAAGACACTTAACCCCAAATTGCCTACCGATCTGTGTATCAGTGTATAAATGTGTGAGCGTTTGTGAGTGCGAATGGGTGAATGTGACTCTAGTGTAAAGCGCTTTGAGTGGTCAAAATGATTGAATAAAGCACTATATAAGTTCAGTCCATTTACCAATTACCATTTACAGGCTCTGCCCCCTACCTGTGTGGTCTCGTTGAGGGCGGAGCTCTTCTGCCATGGAGCCACGCTGCCCGGCAGGGAGAACAGGATGCTCCCGTTTTCAACCACCAGCTCTGACACAAAGGTCACCTTAATGAGGACGGTGGCGCCGGGCGGCAGGTTGCCCACGCTGATGGTGAACACATCCTGCAGAGAGGAACCAATCAGAGAGGCTGGGATACGTTCCTGAAACCATCAGGATGTTGCTGGACATACAGGAGCGCTCTGGTCCATGAGGTACGCTCCGTGGCCTTTTGCTATCGCCTGTTTGTACTCCTTACGAGCCGCTGCCTTCTCCTTCACCTGAGAACAAAAACACAGCAGAACGGTCAAATTAAATATAACCTGGGCTTCCATTAAAACTCCACTATACCTCGCATTGATGCAATAATTGATGCAAAAGAGTCCCAACCAAGAGTTGAGGTCATATTCTGTACAGAACTTTAGGCACACATTGGTGGTTCTTCTCATTACTATATGTATAACAAAGTTTATTTGGAGTGGGTTTCAATTACTTCTGCAACTAATGACTATTTTAGTATTCAGTTATTCTGAAAATTAATCATATTCTGAAGAATTTCAATTTAACCACTTCAACCTTTTTTGCACTATAATTGAAAAAATGCAAACAAACAAATAACTGAGTTCCTATTTTAAATAAGAAAATAAACATTTTATTACCCAAGATGCTAAAACATATAAGGTTATCCACCATGTCAGATGATAATCTGCTTCTATGTGGAATGCTAATTGTAAAATCTCTCCTTCGATGGGAAAGCTAAAGAAAATCCTTTGTTACAAAGACGGCCATGATTTTCAAAGAATGTGGCTAAACTAGTGGAGTTCAACAGATCATGTAAGCCCCGCCCACAGCCTACAGATAGGCATGAAACAGGAACCATGAAAATAGTTAACTATTAAGACATTTATTTAGCATTTTAAAGGGGCAGTATTGTTTTCCAAGCACATAGTGCCATTTTATAGCATAATCAAGTAACTGTTACTTTCTATTATTATGTAAATACTATACATATCAAACATGATTTCAAAGAAATTTGACTTTGTAATTTAACAACTTCAAATTGCACTTCTGTCTCTTTAAAAACTTCTGCTCTTTCTGAAATTCTGCTTTTAGGAAATCCTCACAACACGGGTCCTCTATTAACCATTTAAAACTGTTTTAACTGAAGAAGAACTGAGAACTGAACTGAGAACTGAGAAGTCGCTTATGAGCTCAGCTGGTGTGCAGTTCCACCAGGTGTTTACTAATTGCTGCTGGCTAATCTGAAGGAGTGGAGGAGTCGCAGAAGAGGGCTGCTCTACGAGTCGGAAGCTTGGAAACTGCAGCTCCAAGGAGGAGCTGCACCCTGAAGGCGGGGCTAGGTCCACCCAGGGGTTTTGCACAGCTGCACGGTTGCCATGGAAATTAAAGCATTTCGCAAACATACATGAAAGAATCAGGAAAACACTTCAGGTATGTCTGATGAGGGTATAACATTATAACATGATGCAAAGATCAAAAAAGTAGACTTTACATGATGCCGCCCCTTAAATATTTAATGATGTATTTAATAAGCTAATTGCTGGGTTTCAGATGACGCAGCACCTTCGTCACCCAATGCAGATGGAGGGCCAGAAGTAAATTTAGCCCATTTATTTCTGTTGACCCAGCATCAAGATGTCTAAAGTCTGAGTCCTTTACGGTTGCTCCAACAGTTCTAATAGAGAAAGATAAACATTATTTTTTGTGTTTCAAAGTTAGTTGGTAATTTAAAAAAAAAACTTACGGAAAAAAAGAGGAGAAAAGTGGATCAATTTACAGCTTAAAACAGGAGCGACCACCTTCTAACAGGAAACAATCGCATCGTTTAAATTGTATTTTCAGATGTTTTATTAAACAGTTACTGAGAAAGACAAGCAATCATATGTAAGGTAAGATATATAATTTTTATGCCTTGCGTGGTTGTCCTCAGAGTGCTAATGTTGTTAGCAGCTAGCTCAGTGCCGAGTCACGAACAAAAAATATAATATAATTCAATGGGATTTTCATGCTTAAAAAAAAAAAAAGGAAAAAAGAAAAATAAATTAAATATAACCTCCCCACAGCTCAAAGGGTTTGGTCACCGTGAGCTGTGACTATTCCCCCATGAACTCGGATTGCCACCTGTCCTTAAAATACGGAATCGTCTCGTATTTGGCTGTCAAATGTTGCGTTCCATATTGAACCGTATTTCTATAAATGTCCGATAGACACATTTATCTATCACACAAATATCAACACTAAATTGTCAGCAAAAATGTCAGCTAAATTGTTGTGGCGGGAGCAAAAGGGCCCCCAAGAAAGCTACGAACCGATGCTGTTGTCACGGTTGCCTAGAGACGGACACTATGCAGCCACGGTGAGCTGCTATCAACCCGGATCTTTTTAAAATGTCCTCGACCCAATTCTCCACCGTCCTTAGAAGTAAAACTTCTTGTAAACAAACAGACGTGAGAGAGAAGACGCAAATCCCAGGCTGAATAGTGTTAGTGAGGATGAACACAGACATCATGGCGCAGTGTGCTGCTGTATGATAGACAGAATGGATCAGGAGAGGAACTGCAATCCCGTCAGAACATAAAAAACTTGACATTAGCATCTCTTCATCCCTCAGTCATCTCCTGAGGCTGATATGGTACAGAACATTTTTGCTATGATTATTTGCTTTTTAATGTATAATAATATCAACCAAAATAATACAAATGATCATTTAAAGAACAAATTATACAAACAGATTAACAGTAAATACATGAATATTTCCTATTTTAAAAGGTTTGTTAGGGTTTGCTGTATGTTTTTTTTTTTTTTGTTTTTGTTTTTTTTTTTTTGAAATGCTAATATATTTTATAAATGCAGTATTCAGGTGTCATTTAATGTATTATTATTGTCAGACATAGACCTGCAGCCCAGGGGTGGATCTAGATGGCACTGCATGAAAAGTGGGATTTTTGACCCTGTATTCTGACGCGAACGCAGCTCGTGAGCGACAGATACTGACAGCAATCGACAGTCTGCATTTTCAGTGTCGAAATCTGTCGATTGCGGTGCGGGGGAGCGGGAGGTGTTAACGGCTCTACTTAGCATACGAATAGCTATGGATATGCAAAGGCGCTTCAGCACACCCACGTGGATTCTCAGTCATTGGATGAAAAACAATGACATCACAGTTATTCATTGACATGTGATTGGTTGATTGATGTGTGCCCATTGGACAGCACTTATAACTTTATAAATAAACCCCGCCCCAATCATTAATATTTTTAATGCTGTATTTAAAAAAAAATCTATATAAAAAATAAATACTGTATTAAAATATATTCAATATTGCTTATATGCAACATGTTATATGAGGAACATAAATTTATTTCATTTTATTTTTTTACTGTTTGCTCACAAAAGAAGACATAAATGCTTGTCCATTTCTGGACCATCTGGCAGTGTTTTTTTTTTTTTTTTTGTCCAAACATGATCCAACATTATGTTGCATTCAGGACTTTTGTTTATATTTTTTATTAGTTGAGCTATTACTTTTCATTCCTTTTTTTAAAGGAATGAATTATTTCCTATTGTTTTGGATTCTGAAAATAGTAGTAAATAATAGATAATAGTGGGTTGAACTGTGTCAGCTCTGTCCAGTTCTAAATGAGGATGTATTTTGCTTTGTGAAATATTTATCTAAATATTTAGCTTCAGATTACCTCTCCCACCACGTGTTTCCCATTGATGAAAGCTTCAAATCCGCACACAGCAGCCGAGTCCAGTGGGAAGACGTACTTCGCCTCGATGGGCACTGAGCTCTGATTGGTGTATTTCTGGAAGATGATGACCTGACAGAGGAAAAAGCCTGAATCAGAACCAGGATTAATGCGACACCAAGCTGATCCAGGCGCTTCTCTTTCCAACCTGGGACAGCAGATCCATCAGTTTGCACTTCACATGGACGGCCTGCAGGGGGAGCCGCTGACCTGAACTGTCCAACAGACCAGCTTTAATTATGCTTCAGAGGGTTCTTCACGTTTTCTAGATCTTCTTCTACATGTTCTGAAGTGAGATCTACAGACAGACACAGTGGCTTCTCAGATTGGAATGTGTTTGAAAGCAAAAAAGCAGATACTACACAAAAATAAAAACTGGTTTAAGACATCAAAAGTACTAAATTTCATGTTTAATTTTATTTTTTCCAGAAACTAGATGGATTACTAATGATCACAGGTCAATGTTTGCTATGAACCCAAAGCAAAAACACACTAACACTTCTTAATTACAAAATTATTTATATACTTATGGTTACTGCGACATTCACCGTAATCAGGAAACTTTATTTTTAAGAACCGTAACTCATCTGAACTCGTTGGATTTAAGTCAAGAATTACATGTGTAAAAAAACGAAAGAATAAATGACTGTTTTCAGTTTCCTAGCTACAGAATAGTAATCTCAAGGCAGAGAGATTCATTCATATCCAGGAAGAAAAGCTGTGTGCTGTCGTCATGGCGACCTAATGTCAGGTATGTGCAGCTCACCTGGGTTCTTGGCAGGCTCAATGGGTTCTGCAGTCAGGTTGATGTCCGGACTGAAGTCCTTCTGCTCGTCTCCTTCCACTCTGAACTGAACTACATATTTCATCTTCACTTGGTCAAGAGAGTAAACCACATACTCATCATCCTGCAGCGCAGACAGAAAACAGAAATCAGTTTCCTCAGGGTGCAGCAGAACTTTAACATGCTGAACATGCGATGGATATGCAGCTTCTGTTCCCACCTTGAACAGAAGCTTAGGGTTGGTGAATTCAGATGTAGTTTTGTTGGTTTGTCTGACTCCGTGAACGCTGTGGTAGCCCTGAGGAGCCTCGGTCAGAGTCTTGTCTTCTTCATTAAGGTCCTTACAAACTCCCAGAGCCACATCGCAGACCAGCAGGAGGCGCGATCCGTCCGTTTCACTGGGTTTGGCGTAATTCAAACTGGTGCTGAGAACACAGAGAGAACCCAGAGCGCAGCAGGCCAACCAGAATGTCTGAAACTATCCAAGCATCGTTTTCACACCAACAAACATACAAGACCGCTGAACATTTATTCAAACCAACCTCACAGCATCACCAAAGTAAATCCCACTGCCAAGTCTCCCGTAGTCCGTTCTCTTAATCCCAAGTTGCTCCACTACAACACGGGGAAGCAGCAGACCTCTGAGGAACCAGATACAGGATCGAAGTCGTTTTTAAAAAAAACAAAACATGATAAGATATGCAATCAGACTCACTATGTTCTGATAGCTGTGAATGGATGAAAAGACTGATCCAGGAGTCTGAGAATTTATCTTGGGCAATAAAACAAATTATCTGTTTTTGAACATTTAATTTGTGGAAACTCTGGATTTGTTTTCACCAATGCACTCCTTGAGTTTTCATAGTTCACAGTGATTTTATCCCACCCAAAAATTCACATTTTGTTCGACAAGCGTGCTTTAAGGCTTCTGTTCATTTTGACTGTTAATTCAGGTTAACTCACATTCAATTGTAATTTCTTTCTGAGAAAAAAGTGAGTAAAATAAATGTAAAAAAGTGATTAAAACCAGATTTGGTTTGGACAAAAGACTATTTTTAAGTCATATCGCCCCGGTATACTATCTTGAATCGTTAGCTCCTAAAGGTCAGTGTTTATAAATGTTTCACAGCCCCACAAACACAAGTCCTGCTCTTGAAAAACACTAATGCATTTCTTTGGTACACCAGTCACATAGAGAAGTGTGATTTATATCACTAAGATGAAATTATAACTGCATTTAGTTGCATTTTCAAATTTATTGGTGTTTTTCTTGAACAAACAGTGGAAAAAATAGGAAAGCTAACAATGCTGATAATAGGGAAATTTTTTTAAACATTAACTGGAATTTATCATGACAATGATAAATCAAAATTATTAAAGTCAGAAATTTATCACGTTAAATGTAGGTCACATGACTCTTCCCTTTTATGTCATTTAAAATCTTGAGTTTTTCAGCATCTACCAGCTGTAAACTGTGTTCTCTGTCTCAGGATTCTGCTGGGACTCACCTGGACAAGATTCCTACAAAGTTATTGGGACTGGATGCGTGGAGGAGGGGCGTAACGTTCCCGATCTCGCTCTGAAACCTTAGAAGCTCCACCGCTCTGCTGACACGCATGATCTGCTGGATCTCCACTGGTCTGAAAACACAGAGATGTTTGTTGTTTTCTTTCCAGAAAGGTTTGTGATGATTATCTGTAGTTTATCATTTTAAAGATGGACCTGTCAGCCAGCAGGGCGGCGATGTTCTGGAACTCTGAGCTGCCCCGGGGAACAGCCTCCATGCCGCACCGAAGAGCGCGGTACTTCCCCACAGAGGACGGCTTTGGGTCGTTCATGGTCATCTCACTCACGTTCAGAACATCTCGGATTAACTGGAAGAAAATCAGTAAAGTTCTCCCAGTAGAGCCTAAAATCCCACCATAAAGCTGCGTGTTGGTGCTACCTGACAGAGGTCCAGCTTCTGAGACAGAAACCTGGCTGTAGGTGACTGAGGTCTGGGCTCCCGGTGAGGCAGCAGGAAGAAAACCTCGTCCAGGAGAGACGAAGCCTCATCCTCGTTTCCCTCCTTCAGTTTCCTCTGAGCCTGAAGCAGAAGGCCTTCAGCTCTGCTCACCTGAAACAGCAACAGCTTCATCAGGACGGAGCCTCGGATCTGACCCTGATCTGACTGCAGATCGGTGCAAACCCACATCGTTCAGGCTGAGTCTGGAGATGGGAACTCTGAGGATGTTTTCAAGGCAACCGTGAGCTTCGGTCCACAGAAACTCCACAAACGCCGCAACGTCAGGGGACAACTCACCGGAGTTCAGCTTCTCCTCCAGCAGCAGCTGAAGGTCATTCAGAGAAAAGGTCAGAAACATCAAGGTCAGCAGGTGATTATATGTGACCTATAGTGCTTCCTGGAACAGGTTAGAAAAGGTTGATGGCTGATACAAATTATGTTAATCGCATTTATTACACAAAATGATTCTTAGGTAATGAGATTTTAGCCGTTTCTGGGTCCCTTTAAATCCAAATAAGCTGCTGCTGGGCGAGCCGGTGATGCAGGAGTAATGATGAGGCCCATACCCGGCTGTTATGGGTTCAGGTCCCGGCCTGTTGACCTTTACCACATGTCTTCCTTCTCTGTTGTTTAGTTTTTATAACTACTTAGAAACTGTGGAGTTTTGGATCAACATTGTTAGACTATTTTTCACACTCGTGTTCTTCAAACCCTTATATGGAAATAGAGCCGAGGATACTTAGTAACCCTCAACTAGAGCACTTAGCTTATATACTTCAGATTCTTCTTCTTTTGCTCTTTCCTTTGGTTTGTATTTCCTTCTCACTTCTATAAAGCATTTTGAATTGCCTTGTTGCTGGAAACGTGCGACATAAATTTAATTACCTTACCTTCTCTTACGTAGCCCAGTTTACTTTGAAATAGAGGCCACTAGAGCCAAAAAATCCTTTTAAAAAAATACATTAAAAAAATAAGCTGCTGAAAGCCACGCCCCAACTCAACGTTTACACTCATGCATGAAAATGACAACAGAGATGCAATTTAAATGACACTGGCTCCGCTCTTTGCAGTAATAGAGCAAACCTCTGACACAGTGGTAGATGTTCCATGTACCACTACCACTATAATATGCACTATAAAAACTTATATTAAAGAACCAGATTTTAGATAGTTTCCAGTCAAATACAAATGCAGCCTACATTTTCTTATATTTTTATTTGTAAAAAAAAAATTACAAAAGAACTTTATATTCTTTCTTGTTCACAACTGTGCACCACTTTGCGTTAATCAGTCATAAAAACACCACAAAAAATGATTTCAAGGTGTTTGAATACTTCTGCCATGCAGTGTAAACAATTAATTCTCCAGGGATGGCAACACATTTGGCTGATGTATGATTAATTTTCCACACACAAACATGATGCCACATGTGGTGCAGCGTATCAGACCTGCTCCAGGGGGGCGGAGCCCAGGTGTGGCGCCTCAGCAGGTAAGCTGCTCATCCTCTGCAGCTCAGAGCGCTCCAGTTCTTCACTCAGCTCCTTGTAAACGTCCACAGCTTCTTCTGAGGTGGACAGGAACACCAGCTGATCCATCACAGCCGCCTCCTGTTGGAAAACAGTTGCAGATTTGTTTTGTTCCAACATGATTTTAAGGTTAATTTGGGAGACAAAAAGCAGAAATATTAAAGGAATACCTGTTTGTAATCCTACTGAAAATGTTACTGTATCCATAGGCTTGTTGCAATAAACAATATCGTTTAGAATTAGGACAACACTAATAAAAAATTAAATTACAAGAATAAACTTGGACGCGATTAAAGTCAATCAAGAACAAATTCATAGCATTACGGGAATTTAGTCGTAATATAACATATTATTCTTGTAATAACACAATAAAGTTGTAATAATACAAGAATAGTCATAACTTAAGACTTCATTGCAACATTTATTTATTATTTTCTTAGCATAATAAATAATAAATATTTATGAATCTCATGATCTGTCTGATGTCTTAATGGTTTCATACATAGACATTATTCTTTTTACATGTCTATGGTTTCATACCTTCGACGCCACGTTGTCCTTCCGGTATCTGGCCACACGGTAGCGCCGTCCCTGCTCGCCTTTGGCGCTCTGCAGCTCCAACACGCAAAACCTGCTGCCGTTCTCCTGCAGACAAACCTCCATCAGTACGAATCCCAGCATCAAAACAGAAACGGAGGATAAAACTTCTTCCTCACCTGTCCGAAAACGGAGTACTTCGCCACCTGGAAATCATCGGGGAACGTCGGGAGAGCAGAGTCCGACTCCTTGTAGATTCTGGGTAAATTAATAAGTTGAGGGTGAAATGACAACTTTCATTTCTTGCTAATTATTTACTATAAACTCTGGGTGACCAACTCCAGCCTCAATATCGATAGTTTGATCTGCAGTATCTCTAATAAGTTAATAAGAGAGCTTGGGAACCACTGCTTTAACAAGGTGTCGGTTCAGGCTTACGGGTGTTTCTTTGAACGAAGCCTGAGAAAACGTCTCCGTGAGATGAGGGAGCTGGATGGGAAGTGCTGTGTATGTGACTGAAGAAGAAAGAGAATTGTATGTGTTCACTTCTCCCTTCTCTACCTCTCTCTAGCTTGATCCCTGAGAATAAATGATTTTGTTATTACTCTGTTTTCCTAAATAAAATGTGCATTTCTCTGATTGGCTCAGTGTTTCACTATTATCGAAAGAATATTTTATTGCACTGTGTAATAGTTTGTGTTTTTTGAAATTGTATATGGCAACTGGTTTATGGGATTTTTAATACTACTGTTGTGTTTTTATTTGGATTATGGAAAACTTCCTTACAATTTGTTCTTATTTATTGTTATGCCCAAGTTTTTAGTTTGACAGAGGGATGGCAAGAAACATGATTTTGATTATTTGTATGTCTAGCACATATGATGAATTGATAATAAATTATAACTTGACTAATGTTGCCTAAATGATGACTAGTTAGTATACCAGTATATCACGCTAAGCTTAACAAGAATAAACTAATGATTTTTATCTGTGTTCAGAGGTGAGTAGTTCAGTTACATTTGCTTGAGTTTTCAGGAAAAACAAAAAACTTGTAGGAGTAGTTTTGCTTTTTACGTTTACGTATATTGTATGTATATTTTGAACTATTACTACTACTACTTGAGTAGATTGATTCTGCATTTAAAGAAATATACTTCAGAGATGAGAAACAGATTTTTAAAATTCTGCTAACGTTTATGCGAGTCTGAGCATAATGACTAATTTTCTACGTTTTTTGTATTAATAAACAACATGGTTATTTTATACAAAAGGCAGGAGGTAGAGGACTGCATACTCCTCTATCTCCTGCTCTTTTTCAGCTATTATAATGGTTTAATCCTTATTAACATGTTGTAACTTGGTTCACTAACGCTGCCTCTAAACGCAACATGAGCGTGAGAAGCTTGAGCCGATTTTACACCTGGGGCAACAACAGAGACCTTCTCTCTGCAGAACAGATCCTCTGTGTTCGTTATATCCATGGCAGCAAGCCAGCAGGAAGTAAAAACCTATGAGCAATAATTTCTAAAGAATCTCAGTAATTTCAGTGTCAGCTACATGATGACTAGTCAACACATCCCAGTACAGTAATGGCCTCTGTTGGAATGAGCCAATCAGACGTCAGGCTCTAATCCCACCTTAGATGGCTGGAGTTGATTGTTAAGTTAACTCATGATGTGTTTCAGAATAAGAATTATAGCTACTTTTAAAATGAATAAAAACAATTGAGGTACATATTATTAATTCTATATTTAATAAATGATTTCTGTATTTCCGGTTTTAAGAAATTAATGACAAATTTAATTTATTACTTAGGGCTCTCCACACACACACAAATCCCCTTTATTCCTGGAAATCTTTCTGACAGAGTCATTACTGTAGCTTTAGCCTAAATCTCGCCTTTGGAAGTCAGATACAAAAACTTCAACTTATTTCAAAGTAAAACCATTGTGATGTGAGGTAGTGTCAGGAGTGAAGATGATGATGATGATGGTCCCACCTGAACTTCAGATTGTTTTTTTCTACAGCTGGTCCCTTTGATGAAGTCGGACCTTTTGGAAGTTCGGCTGCAACAAACAGAAACAACATTAGACAGAAACACATTATTATTCCAAGACTTAACTAGAGTTAATACTTTTTTCCAATAAAGATAGTTTAATAAAAACACTACGGTGACCCTCAGGTCCAAAACATAACATCTTTCTCTTACTCTAAATGTTCCGTCTAACACTGAGGCTGTAAAAATATCATGAAACTAAATCCCTGTCACTCCGTAAACCTTCAGCAATGACTGCATTTTATATCTAATTCTTATTTCTTATAGTTTGCGTTTTTCCTGCTCTGTTTGGATTTATATTTGCAGTATTTGGTTCGACCTTTATGTGTTAGCCGAGCTCTCTTCAGTGACTTACAGGGAGGAAGACCTGGAGGTGATGAAGTGTCCATCTTCTACTCTTCCACTGACAGAAGAACAGCGCTCACGTTTGTACAGATAGTCCAAGCTGACCACCAACGTCTGGTTCTTCTGGATGCTGCGCAGCCTGTTGGAGCTCAGCTTGGACAAGTCGGAGGCCACAACCAGAGAGCACTGTGGGAAATGTAGGCAAATATATGACACTGTATGCCCATATCTGGAATATTAATTCAATCTGGTAGATTATGAAGTCCTCACTAAGTCTTGTATGTCATAAATTCAGAACAGTTCGTCTCAGCATGCCAAGTTGCAGAGTTCGTATTAAATGATAAACTCTGTTCAAATGCAAATTTTCCTCCATATGTTTGCAAAAATACTATGAAAAAAAGTCAAGTTAAGTGTAAAGATCTTAGTTACTCAATGTAAAGCTAAAATATACTGATAACTATTATAAGTAGAACTAACATATACTAAGGGTAAAGTTATTATCTACAAAATGTAAATCTAATAACTGCTAAATATAACAATAACTCATACCAAGAATAAAGCTAAAACCCATCACTCAAAATATTGCCATCCTAAAAAGCTATAATTTACCGTATTTAAAGCTAATAAAATTTTGTAACATTGCTAATGAACCAGATTATACAACATTTACAGCACCGGCAATAACTGGAGTCTGAAAAGCAGCAGCTTAAGTTGCTTAAATATCTGATAGCTTTAGTGGCTTATAGCTTGAGTTTGTTATCTTGACTTTAAATGGCTATAAAAACCATAAAGGTTTTGAAAGGCTAAAAGCTTTAAAAGCTCCAAAAGCCTTAAAAGCTTTTAGAGCTTAACAGTCAAACTTAAAGCTGATGTTCTGTAATTAATTCAGAATTATAGACCTATAACCTGTGCTATAAATGTTGTATTATCTGGTTCATTAACAGTTAAAGACTGTCATTGAAAGTTTACCAAACGTTCAGGTAAAAATGCATCCGCTCATCTATTTGTTGATTGTGGAAGAAATGCTCCCTCTGCTCTTCGTCGCCACTGATTTGAGCTTCTTCTTCTGTTCGAAAGGCAGGTTTTTGAGCTCCAGAAGCACAGAGCAGCTGTCAAACACGCCCATTCTGCCTGGAGAAGAAAAAACCTTCAGTTACGCAACTGATATTAGCTAAAGATCCAAAAGATAAAAGGAATGTTCCATGTTTGCTGTATTAAAAGAAAGACTTCTAGTTTTCAGTTTATTTTAGGCTCAATTTAGCAAATTTATTTTCAGTAATAAGAACACACTTTCTTTCAAAGCACGAAACTTATCCAACTTGATTTGGATGCAGAAAAGTAATTTTTTTTCAGTAAAACTCTGGATAAACATGGTTCTACTTATTGTAAATCATTGGTTGAAAAAATGACAGAAATCTACCTCTTTAGAGTTAAACTAAATATTTAGCATGTATGCAAACCTCAGATAAAATCTAATATTTTCAAAACTAAAATCTGATTAATTTTTCCAGTTGAAACCTGAACTTCTTCTGTAAAACACCTGAATCTGTGAACAACTGTGAGAAATCCCCCCAAAAAACACATTTTCTTGGTTATTTTTGCTTTATTTCCTTGGGTTGAATTATTCACCTGATTTAACACTATAGCCGAGAAACCCGCCCTTTCTGGAGAAATTTGTGCTTCAGCTATTTGGACCGGAGCCAAGTGACACAACTGGCAACTTCCGGTTGGAGAGACTTTCAAAGTCCTGACAGAAAAGAGATCTTAAAAGACAATCTAAAGCTTCATTGAATAAATAAATACGAGAAACGTGCAAAAAAGTAAGGGGTAAAAAAGTAGCTTTTAACGTTCAAGAATAGCACGATGTTTGTTTGTTTGTTTGTTTGTTTTTACCATGTCACGTGGCGTAGTGTGATTTGAACTTCTTCTTTTCATTAAAAATGTTTTTGTGCTCCAGGGTTATGCTTTGTGCTCAAGCATAACCTGTTTGAGCAGTTGTCAAACAGGTTATGCTGCCTGTAGAGCAGAGGTTCCCAAACTGTGGGGCGCGCCCCCTAAGGCGGGCGCCGTGCCATTGCAGGGGGGCGTGGGAAGCAGTCTGAATGAAAAACAAAAAACAAAAGACAAAATACAAGTTCGCTGTATGCGCTGGGTTTGTACCTTAGAATGGCCAACTCTGTTATTCCTCTGTCAATTTGATACAGTAGGGGCTTCCGCACTTCCCATATCTGTGTCCTCTGTCACTTTTATCAGGTTACGACATGTTAATCCGTTGTTAACATGTCGTAACCTGTTTTTCCGAGCCACCTTTAAACGTAACATGAGCGCTACAACCTATGGCTACGACGCTCGCGCTGGGTTTCCACCTGTGCGGCAGTGAAGACCTGCTGCTGCTGTGCAGAGCTACAGGTGTGTTAGGATCACGGCAGCAAACCAGCAAAACACGAATAACTTTTCACAGTTTTTCCCCAAACTAACCGACTGAGTTGAGTAAAGCTGTTGGATGCAGGTAATGTTAGCTAAAAGATGACTAGCTAATATCAATACAGCACCTTAAGCTTGTTAACAAGTAGCTTGGAGGCTACTGGTGTTGTTGTCTATGTTCAGCTACAATTCATTTTGGATCCCCTCCTTGTTCGTCTGGAGCCGGGCTGAGTATAACAGGGACTCTCTAAGAATCCACCCCCCCTTCGCTCACACACATGTTCAACCAGACAGCTATTTGTAAGCCATGGGGGTGCCCACAAATAGTTTGGAAACCACTGGGGGGGCAGGAGAAAAAGTTTGGGAACCACTACGGTGGAGAGTAAAACAACAGTAGTTACGGAATGGATGTATAAATATAAAGGAACGTTGGACATTTGCTGTATTATAAGAGAAGCATCTAGTTTTCAGTTTGTTTTAGGCTCGTTTTCTTCTGGGCTTGATTGAGCAAATTTATTTTCAGTAATAACAGAATCTGAGTGCAGAAAAGTAATCTTTTCAGTAAAACTTGGGAAAAATGTCGGCCTACTTATTGCAAGATATTGGTTATAAACAAACATTTTCCATTGAAGGAAAATTATTAGCCGCATTACAAATAAAAAGTCTCCATCTCATCAAGCACCTGTGATGCATGAGCAAATTTTCTATCGTTTTTGAATTGCAGTTGAGTGCCACACATAATCTGTGTGAAGGGCCACCAAAGGCCCCCGGGCCACATTTGAACAGATGTGGTTTGCCTCTGTTCAAATGCTCTTGAAAACCATCCTTACAAAAAAATGTAATATGAAAAGTCATCATAAATGGACAAGTCAAAATATACTGAAGGGATGATGAAAACTACCAAGTCAAATCCTGTTTGTTACCTTTTACTACCTTTAAATGGCCTTTAAGTTAATTTAACTTACTACCTCTACAGCCTTTTACTACTCTGTGTGAACTCTTGAGTATCCTTAATGTCTCCCACAGGGTTTAAAACACACACACATGTTGGCATTGGTGGTGTGTACAAGTCTTCTTGGATTTGGCACTAACCACAGGTGAAGGTGCTGTGATTGGTGGTGATGTTCAGGTGGAGAGTTTCCCTTCATCGTCTCTTCTCCAGTGCTGAAGGTGGTGATGTTTCTGCTTATTGTCACATTCATTCCTAATCTGACTGGATCACTGGCCTTTAACGAAAGACTCACACGATCTTGAATGCATTTTATGTACTACAGACCAACTGAGTACCCGTCTCCGCTCCAACATTT
Organism: Poecilia mexicana; assembly: GCF_051168715.1. Classification (NCBI taxonomy): domain Eukaryota; kingdom Metazoa; phylum Chordata; class Actinopteri; order Cyprinodontiformes; family Poeciliidae; genus Poecilia; species Poecilia mexicana. The sequence continues at coordinate 53,677,498 of NW_028263371.1, forward strand.
CTGCTAGCTTAGCATAACTTCAGTACTAAGGAAAAGGTCACCGGGACTTCGCTAACAATACACACAGCTTTGCACCATAACATAACTGTGAAACATTTTCGATATACCTCGAGATTCAAATCAAATGAAAATGTTAATACCTTTTCTTCGGAACAACTCTTAAAGTTAACTTAACCAAAAATTGCCAGCTCTCAACCGTCCACTTTTTTCCCCCCTCAACTGTCAACAGTCCACAGCGCGAAATATAACCGTCGAGACTTTTGAAATAACATGGGATTAAAAGGAAACAAAAAATACCTGTCTCAGCTTTATCCCCTTTATTTTATAAAGCATTTCTTTAAATCTGGAAAATGCTAAAGCTCAGAGAATTAGTCTTTGAGGGGAGTCATTTACCTAGTTTGACGCAAGAGCTGACAAATCATAGGCTGGCATCTTTAATTACCAACGTATCCGTGCACCAACAACCCTGTCATTCATAAACACATTGCACTAATCTTATTTTAGATCTAGATACATTACACATTGAACAAAAACAGACACTGATATCCAGGAATTAAATAATTTGAAACACAACAGGAAAACGAAGACAGGAAGTTGATTAAAATGCATTCAAAACAGATAATTTGTATAAGTTCCTTCATCGAAAATGTCAAAGTTTCAATGAGAGAATCACAAGATGAGATGATTGAAACAAATACATGGACAGAACTTTAGCTTTGTTCATTTAATTTTCTGTTATGCCATTCAAAAGAATTAGATTTAAAAAAACATTTTCAGATTCCTTTAATCAGTCGAATAAAATGATTACAGACTCAATCAACACATGTATAAAAGCAAACCACCTCTAGAATTCTTGGGATGATTTATTGCTGACATAATAACTGAGTAAAGAGCCTCAGAAATTTTATTTTAACACGTAACTGTCATAGATGGTGAAAAATACTGTTGCTTTAGATTAACTGATACTGAAAATAGGTGCAGATTATTTTTGCTGTTTGTATTTCTAATGCCTGCTACTATTTCCAGGTGAAAGCTGGTTTTATATATAAAGGAATGTATAAAAGCAAGTTTAAACAGTTTGTAAAAACAAAGGCCCCTTAAACTGCTGCAAAACAAAAAAAATGAAGAAAAGAAAAATCATATTTTAGTTCTAAGCCATCTTCAGATGAAAGTAATATCTGAAAGCAAGTTCAAAAATTAGCTAATTTCTCCCAAAAAATTAGTTTTATAATACAAGAATTAAACTCCAAATAGATTAAAACACATTTTAATCTATTCTTGTTAGTTTCTAAGATAAAAGCAAACCACCAAGGTTTGGCTTTCTGAATCTGTTAGGAAGGAAGACGTTTAGATTGAGGAATCAATTATGTTCTCCAGTTTGTGATTGACAACGGCTTCGTTTCTAATTCTATAAATCCATCTGTGAGTGTAGTTTTACTAATTTTGTATCGTTTAAGTGGATGAAACATGAATCTTTCTCTTCCTTCCTCTCATGTTTTAATATTTTTTCATGTAATTTTGATCTTGACCTCTTTGCACAAAAACACAAACTGAAGCAGATAAAAAGCAAAACAAAATACAAACTGATATACAACTTTCAGAAAGTGTTGCATCATTTCCTCAGTGGACGGCCAGCGGCGCTGCGGTCTTCTGCAGCTCCAGGCTGATGAGCGGTGAGAACGGGGGGAAGCGTTCGAAGCCCAGCAGCTGGCGGGTGGAAGACTCCCAGCTCCAGCCGAGCTCCAGCCGGCTGCAGGCGCACGGATACTCCCGGTCGGCCCAGCGCACCCAGTCCACTGCCTTCTTCACCTGCTGCCAGCGCTCAGACCTGCAGGGGAAAACATTCAGAAACACTCACCTGGAAGCAAACACTCACAAAAATTTATAAAAAAAAATATATATATACATAATTTATTAAACAAAGTTTAGTACATAAGGACTGATTATGTTTTCTTAAATTACTTTGTCTACAGACTTAGCAGGAATTCCTTGGAGATATGTTTTAGAGAATGTAGAGGAAAAATTCTGCTTTATATGTAATAAAGTGAAGGTGTAATAAACTCGTGCTTTTATCTAGACTTTATCCAGGCTTCACTTTGTGTTCCTGCGATTGATAGAAATTTAAATATTGCTCGTCTATTTTTGTACTTATTTTGTCTTGTGTTTTTTTTTAGCATTATGTTTTTTTCTGTTTTAACGTTTGTGCAGAAAGGTTAAAAATGACCACAAAATAAATATAAGATTTGATATATAAATCAATAAGAATGTATATTGTGATGTATACATATGCTAAGCTAAGAGCACTGCACTGCTGGGACGGTTCAGATTAGTCATTTAAAAATCCCTTTTATGACCGACTGAACTAAATTTCCATGTGAGAGTTCATGTCTGTGTGGCCGGGTTCTCCTCATGTGTCTGTGTGTTCTGTTGCGGTTCTGACCTGGACCCGGTCGGCTCCATCAGGTGAAACAGACTCTGCAGCAGTTTTCCTTCCTCCAGCTTCTCCTCCCTCATCAGCTGCAGAACCAGCAGAGTCGCCACCAGCCTCTGGATGCCTGCGTTGACCTTTGCACCTTTAACGTAAACATGTTGTTCAGTTTCAACACTGGAGTAAACCAAACCTAGACGACTGTCTGAGATTTAAAACCACCAGGTTTATTTTAATATTTTTCTAGGAGATAAATAGTAAAAAAGAATCAGATCAGTGAATGTCTTAACATTAACAGCTCTTCCACAGAGCGTAACGTGAACGCTCACCCAGAGAATGAATGCCTTTGTTCTTCAGGAACACGTTAGCAAACACATCCACGTTGACATTGATCAGTTTTCCCAGCTCAACAGTTAACTCCCAGTATCCGTCCTGCAGCACACAGAAGATTGATACAAGTTACAACTCAGGTTGAAACAGATTTTTTTTTCAATAAAACCAGCAAAAACTTAATAAATTATCTCTGTGTCCAGGACTTCTAGAGAGAAAAGTGCTGTGACAAAAGCAGGACATATCTTATTAACATACATAATAAACAATCTTATACCCAGTACTGAGCCTTATGGGGCACCACAGGTAACAGTGAAGCATATTATGTATGTATCAATTCATACAAATTGCCGTCTGTTATCAAGATAACTTTATGTGGCAACATTTTATGATTTATTGTATCCAATGCCTTTTTTAGGTCAATAAATATCCCACTGCAGACCTTATAGCATGTTTTATGTTTGCTTGGAACATTTGAGGAAACTTGTATTCTTTAAAATAACAAAGACCTCTGTAACAACATTGTTTGGACAGATGAGACCAGAGGCGGATGGTGGTAGACTAAACAGCACATCGGCACCTCTTAGCAACAACCATCCGACTCCAAAATAGAGTTAGATACGAGTCCATCTGTCCAGTGTTGTGTTCAAGACCACCTAACCCGAGACCAAGACAAGACCAAGACCAGAGTGTATCGAGACCGAGACAAGACCAAGACTTTTAGGGTCCGAGACCAAGTCAAGACCAAGACCGAGGAAAGTCGAGACCGAGTCAAGACCAAGACCAGCGGTCCACGCTACATGATACAATAAAATGTAAAATATGATCGAAATTGCTTCTCAAAATAATCTGAAAGATCCATATTCCCATAAAAAACACCTAGATATTAAATACTTAATACATTTTACCAATATTAAATATTCCATTTCTGTGCTAAAATGTGTGATGGTCTCGTGCCATCCCTAAAAACATAACACCCTGGGCATTTGCCCATATTGCTCATGTAAGAAACCACCACTCTCTGCACCATTAAACATAGCAATTGAGGCAATGCCCTGACGGTAAATAACGCTCAACTACCAACACTGACCAAGGAGCAACAAGCAAGAAGTAACCAAACAGAAGGCGCTCATCGTGACTGTTTTCACTCTCTATCCCAGTACATGAAGCCAGGTAGTCTGACACCATGGCAGACATTACAGCTGCCACTTTGAACAAAAACAATCAAAGAGTGCATGCCCTTTCTTTCTTGTGTTTTAGTTATTTGTTAATTTAAATATCAACGTACATAATTAAATAAAATAATGATGCAGTGCACACAGAGCATTACAAGAACAAAGAACGGGTGTTCTGTCAGGTCAGATCGTCATATGCTTAGCACAAACTCACGGTGTTCTGTCGGATCAGCATACGTTGTCAGATAGTCGTACGTTTAGCTCAGACATGCATACGCTGTCATTACCATATGATTTTATTTAATCAGCAACATAGAATCATGACGTAGATCATTATTAACAGTTATTAACAGTTGTATGGCATCCAGCTGCAGCCAGACCTGCTTTAAATACACTTTGAAACCATGACAACGCATGTATATCTATCTAGTTATCATATTATGTCATATTATAAACAATTTAATGACTTATTTTCGTCATAACTTGTTGCTGACAGTGGAGTTGTCAGCAACTGACAACTCCACTGACGGTCGAACTTCTTAAGGCGCATGCGTTGGCATGGTACTCACTGCATGTATGCTAGCAACATAGAATCATGACGTAGATCGTCATACACTTTGTTATTAACAGTTTTATGGCGTCCTGATTTAGCGGTTAAGTGAGTTTTACACGGGCGTGTGTTGTAGCTTACTTCAGCTGCAGCCAGACCTGCTTTAAATACACTTTGAAACCATGACAACACATGTATATCTATATAGTTATCATTGAAAACAATTTAATGACTTATTTTCGTCATAACTTGTTGCATGTGGTGAACTGACAACTCCTCTGACGGTCGGACTTCTTAATGCGCATGCGCAGGCATGGTACTCACTGCATGTATGCTATTCTGACAGTGTATGGTAATCTGATAGAACAACGGCTCTCAGTGAGTGACACTCCAGTCCTATCTAATAAATAAAGAGCCGTGGAGAAGAATCGACTGTTTCTGAATGTCACATCACTATATTGCAGACTTTTGGACATAGCGTTGTCCTATATATGCGACAAGACAGTCAACATCTCCGCACAATAACTCAGACAGTGAGTGACTTTTTTTCATTACAATACTTATGTGTCTCTGCAGCTAGCTTTGCTAACATCACGTTAACGGAGCTTACCTTCTTTGAGCTACTTTTCTAAGTGACGAAAATAGTTAGACGTTGTCCCCATCGTCTGTGAAAGCGAAGCGCTGCTGAGTTAGCTGTGGCCATCAGATTTCTTACTATTTATGCAGCGCTATTATATTACTGACGATTAGACAAACATTTTCTGCCGCTGAGAGAAAACCACTGCGCATGTCCTGGAGCGCCGCGTGCGAGTGAAAGGTGGGGAGGGGGAGGAGGGAGGAGGGAGTAGCGCCGCGCGCGAGTGAAAGGTGGGGAGGGGAGCAGGAGGGGGGAGTAACAGAAACATGTAGTTGCTTGGATTTTAATCGGTGCATTTGCATCAGCTGAAAACAAAGATGTTAACAAATAAACTGGACAGTATGCTGTACGTTTAGTGATATTTTCACAGTTGCGGTCTCGACTGGTCTTGAAATAAAATGCCGAGTCACCAGCGCCCGAGACCGAGACAAGACCGAGACCAAATGCGGTCGAGTCCGAGACGAGACCGAGACCATCAGAAAACGGTCTTAAGACCGGACTCGAGACCAAGACCGATCTCGAGTACCACAACACTGCATCTGTCCAACAGCTAAATCTTAGTTCAAACAGCAGCAAATTGCAACACTTGTTACATTTTCATATGGTGCAGTTTGCTTTCGCACTGAACTATCAAACTATTGAAACTAATCGAAAAACCTGTTTGCCTCATCGTCTGTGGTGGGGCTGCACCAAGAACCGCTGAAGGAAACGACACAAAAACATCTAAAAAGAAGCTGACTGCATGCTCCTTCTTCAGAAAATGTAAATAAAAATGGAGTCAGATTTTAGCGGTTGTAGGATTTCTCTCCTGTCATCGGTAAAATCCACGAGCCATTTCCCTCACTGGTTCGCACCAGTTTGATTATTCACACTTACACAAACAAACAGGACTTTGTAGACAAACAAACCAGAGTTGAGCAGACGCTTTTATTACTTCATAAAATAAAATATAGATGAGATCTTCTTAATGATTCGTGATATAAGTTTTTTCTCTGAGCTTTGGACCGATTTAAACAGCGGAGCAAAACATCTTACCGCCTGCTGCAGTTGGAAGATCTTAATCCACTTCAGCTGCAGGTCCAGTTTTTTTGGGCGTGGACCTCTGGACCAACATCACACAACACAAAAGACTCAATTCCAGGTAATAAGATGGAAAATATCAACTCAGTGCTGATAAAGATAGAATAGTTTGTGTGTTCAAGAACTCACTCAAATTGACGATGTAGCTTTTTCTGACGAAGCAGAGAACCCACTGACTTTGAACTACAGATTTCCCTGTCATAAATACAAGGAGGAGGTAGTGGAGCTTCACTGGCCCTTGGAGGAGGAGGAGGAGGAGGAGCTTCACTGGCCCTTGGAGGTGGAGGAGCCCCTATGCGCTTTGGACAAGGAGGAGCTCCAAAGGCCATTGAAGGTGGAGGAGGAGCTCCTCTGGCCCCTGGAAATGGAGGAGGAGGTAGTGGAGCTTCACTGGCCCATGGAGGAGGAGGAAGAGGAGCTCCAAAGGCCATTGGAGGAAGAGGAGCTCCACTGGCCCATGGAGGAAGAGGAGCAGGAGCTCCACTGGCCCCTGGAGGAGGACGAGGAGGAGGAGGAGCTCCAAAGGCCATTGGACGAGGAGGAGCTCCACTGGCCCATGGAGGAAGAGGAGCAGGAGCTCCACTGGCCCCTGGAGGAGGACGAGGAGGAGGAGGAGCTCCAAAGGCCATTGGACGAGGAGGAGCTCCACTGGCCCCTGGAGGAGGAGGAGGAGGAGGAAGAGGAGCTCCACTAGCTACTTGAAGGGGAAGTAGTGAAGCTTCACTAAATCTTTGAAGAGCTGGTGGTGGAGCTACTCCTTGGTCCAGTTTGATGGACATTTTAGGGAGAGGTTTTAGAGATTTAAGTGGGGTCCTCAATGGAGGTTCATAAGACCTCCATTGAGGTGTTGGATCAGATTCTGGAACCTCAGACAAGACTGTCCGTCCTGCATTCTCTTGAAAGGCTGAGAGTTCTTCTTCTTGGTTTAAAAGACATTCAGATGCAAAATGCCTCAAAGGAGCTTCGCCTGCAGAATCACGTGTGGCTTCCTGCGGTACAGCTCTACGTAACAGCTTGTGAAGAATGGGGCCTTTACTTGGAGATCCAGATAATGGGAGAGTTTGCCCATTTGTTCGACTTAAACCAGCATTAGAGCTTGTTTTGGACCTAGTGGTGTTAACTAACAGTGAATGTAACGCAGCTGGTTCCAAAGAAGAAACTGCTGATAGAGAGTGACACATATATGTTTCTTTGCCAAAACCGCCCGTAGACTGAGCAAGTTTCTGAGGTCTAAACCAGGATGATCCCTGGGGTTCATAACCAGACAGCGATTGTGCTGGAGGTGCAAAACCAGTATGCGTGGCTGCATAAACAGGAGGTAGGGCTGCAGAACCAGCAGGTAGGGGTGCAGAACCAGCAGGTGGGGGTGCAGAACCACCAAATGAGGCTCCAAGATCACCAAATGAGGCTAAATACTCAGCAGCAGGTGAGGGTCCAAAATCAGCAGGTGAGGGGGCAGAACCAGCAGACTGTCCTTGCGGTTGTGGTGTGCCAGACCAAAGGCCATATTCTGTCCTGAAGGACGCGGGAGTAAGAGACATCTGCAGCAGAGAAATTCAGACACAAGAACAACTATAAAGACTTAAAACAGCTCTGATTGTTGGATGGTGTTTCTTCAGTTTAAGCTAAATATTTATGTGAACCATAAACAGAAGCTAGAAAACTGCGCAGGACACTGTCCACTGCCTGGATGGACAATTTAATTCATTACTTGGTGCTTATTTTGCTTAAAGGCAACCTTTTATGCTCTCTTGAACAGATTAAGATAGGACTATGGGTGATACAAAGCAAGTTAATTTCATTTTTTTGCACAAAATCATTTTTGTATTATTAGATTTTAGTCTGGTGAGTTCTGTCCGTTTTGAGCTCCTTTCAGAATGAGCTGTTTTAGGGAGTCTTGTCACTAAATCCATATAAGGTGCTGTTGCCCACGACCCCAACTCAACATTTACACTCACCCGTAAAATGGCTGCAAATTATTATACAACCACACATCTTTGAAAAGCAGAATTAAACATCTTGCACAAGTAACAAGAAAGCAGCAAATGGTTTCTGGATGGTAAGTAAACAATAGAACACTTGTTTTTTTCAGCAGCCATTGTACAGTGCATACAGTGGTAAAACCAGCTGACCAAACGTGCTGCTGGGGTTGCTAGGTAACAGCGCAGTTCCCGTCGATTATGACACAGCAATTGATTTTTGAAACGGCTCATTTTCCAAACACCAAAAACAGAGCTGAGTGTTGTTTAAAGCACCTGTGCTGTTTCTTAAAATCAGCTGAGACCCAAACAGAAGTATAAAAAAATTTATTTTGCATAATAGGTCTCCTTTAATGCTCACTTATTCATTGATAAAAAAAATAAAAAAAGATTTTACAATGTATGAATACGTTCTATGTTCTACACACATCACAATTGTTTCCCAGCATTTAAACACATTTAAAAAGGTACGAACCCTGTTTTCATTCATGAAGTCTGATGTAGTCGGGTCATTAGGAACAGAACCAACACGACTGAGTGCTTCAGTGACAGGCGACGGTGTTATGACAGTAATCCCACATCTGTGATCCTATAATTGACATATAATGGAGAAAAATACAAACACATCAACAAACTAAACAGGGCAGCAATATTTCTGTTTTCTGTTGCTCACACTATTGAGTTTAGCCTAGAGAATCCTTAAATCTGAAGGCATTAAATTGTTCAGACCTCTCAATGTTTATTTTCTCTATAACAGGTTTTCACTTAAGCTACCTTGATAAAAGATTAAGCTGATTTAGTTTAGTAGAAGTGACAGCATCCTTTCCAACATGTTTTCCATCAATAATATTGTAAATGTTCCAGATTGGATTCTGAATAAATACAAAATACTGTTTTTAATTCATGATTTAACCATCAACACAACCCTGGCACTATATGAGAAGCTGATCCATATTCTTAAATCACACGTTATTCACTAAATCTGTGGTTCAATTTCACTTTCCATAGCCTGGCCACATTGATGTCGGACCTGTATGTTCTAGAAATAGTTTGAACAGAACCGGCATGACAACGCAGTACATAACATCTAAAACAACAAAACAACAGAAAACACAACAAATCAAGCTTTGCTGAGAGGTTCTAGCGTATAGTTTACCAGATAACATATAAAAGTTACATGGTTGCATAAAAACTCATTGTTGATGAAGGCAAAGAAATAGTTCTATGAATTGTATGTTGGTTTGTAGTTTGAGTGGTTAGGTTTGTTTTGATGAGATGTGAATAATTAATTATTGGACATGTATGTAGTTAACTACTATACTGGCTTTTTATCAATTCATGACCTGTTAATAATACTTGATCACATTAACCTGTCCAGAGGCTGCAGGTGGAAATTATTCTTTGCTATAACATGGTGCCACACATCTCTCCTTTTTAAAGTTAATTAAGTTTTGTACATTGTGTAAGTGAATAAACAGTACAAACGGCATCCTATGCTCTGATCCAAACCGATTAAGAAGTAATCATACAGTTTATCCATTTTTGATAAATTAGGGCCATTAAATGCAAAGCTGTCCATGTCATTGCCCCTAATACTCGTTAAATTAGTGTCAAGTCCAGGAATATCTCTTGTACTTCCAGAGAGGGTTATAGTTGGAGTTTGGTACAGTTTGTCTTACAAGGCTCCTGTAGTCTGAGCAAAAAACTTTTCCATTTTGTCTTCTTGACGGCCTGGAAACATCTGTCAGTGTCAAACAGTTATTAAGTGTTGTGCTAGAAACTCATCTGAGGTTCTTTAAATTGTTTAGGTCTGAGAAATCAGAGAAAAATACGATGTGAATTAGCAATGTATTTTAGCATCATGCTAATCATTGTTTGTGGGTCCTTTTGGCTGCACTTTTGATTATATGGATATTTTTGGGCCTGTGTCAATGCTAATGTTACCCTGTGTGTGTGTGTGTGTGTGTGTGTGTGTGTGTGTGTGTGTGTGTGGTGTGTGTGTGTTTTACTCCAATAATTCTAACTTGAATACAATATGTTCTTTTGTATGCTTCAGTTTTACAGTATTACAACTGTAAAACTGTTTTAATACTGTTAAAACAGTTTAAAACAGTTTTAGAACCTTTTAGAACCTTTTGGGACTTTTTGGTTCCATTGGCGATATGTAAGAACCCTGAAAGTGCAATCCACGTATCCAGTAAGTACTCCTGCAGGTACGCTTTATGTGTCCCGTCACCTGTAGTCAAATACGGATCTAAAGTAACAAACTGGAAAGATGCAGCTAGGAAAACAAGTGATGAAAACTCCATGTTACCTTTCTACGTCCTCTCCTGGGAAAACCTTCATCAGAGGCCATCTGTAACAGAGAAACGTAACAATCAAGTTACAGTATTTTTATCCATCATTCCTTAAATGTGAAAGACGGATAAACCAGGAAGATCCAAAGATATTGAGAAATATTGCAGGGAGAAACATTTCTGTATCTAGTCATGCCTCAAGACAATCCTGTCTCTGAGGTCAGCAGACGGTTCCTGGATTCCCAAATGGTTGGCATTTGGCATTATATAGACAGACGTCTCTATAATTAAAGTAAAATCAGCTGAAATTTGATTGTTTATGTTGGTTTTGAAGAGTAACTGTTGTGACTTTTGGCGGTTATAAATTATAATTTCATTCATTTTCATTTCTGGGATCGGAGCTCCGTTCAATGTGGAGGAGAGAGGAGAGGAGTCCTGATTACCACAGTTCATTTAACATCCATATGATATCAAGGCTCCACTGGTTTCACTGTCCTCAGATCTGTGTTAACTGGATTGCTGATGTTACAGTTATTTAAGCAGGCCTGGTTTTTACCCCACAGAGGAAATGCAGCCAATTAATGAGAAAGATGAAGTAAAAGTCCCAGAAAAGACTGTTAGGGGTCATAGTTGAAGCCTTTACAGATACTCCATGAGTACTGGTTTTTGTTAAGCATCATCACTAAATAAGACCCAGATGTAAAGTGGAAGTCATATAAATAAATACATCTGGGCCACGTGATATAGATACTAGATGTGTGTGAAGGTTCGTACATCTTCATCGTTCTCTTCAGGTGCCTGTAAAAGAAACGAGCAGAAAGCAGGAAAGTGAATTAGAAAGGAATGATCTACTCATGATCACTTATGATGTTAAAAGTTTTAATTAAAATCCCTGTTCAAGTAAAAAACAAGACATTACAATCCCTTCCTTGCTGGTGTAAATCCTTTTTAAAATTTGTTTAATAAAAAATGTGGTAACTTTTGCCTGTTTTTGATTTAGCAGCTTGTCTCTGAAAAACAGGCAGCAACAGAGGAGAGAGAAACGGTGAAGCTGTGATCAGCTTCTGTCTGAGCTGCAGTTTGTCCAAATTACACATTAACTTGGTGTAATGTGAATTTCACTTTTTGTTTAGATTTAAAAATAAAACAAAGTTCAGGCGTGGGAATTTGTTGACATTTTTTGACTCCATTATCTGAATCCAGAATGTTTCACATTTAAAAAGATAAAGTGCCAGAATGTAACTATATTATATGTACGCCACAATAATCAGCTGACCTGAGTGTTTATAATTATGTTTGGGTCAGCACTGAACTTCTATGAAACCAAATTAGTCCATCAGAACCAGAACCTTGAGGTGATCACAGCCCGTCCACAGTAACAAGGAGCAGAACCAAACCGCACATTAACAGGTTAGAGTGCGATTTCCCAGTGGAAAACACCCAAAGTTACTCCAAGATGCAAGCAGATAAGACCCAGCAGAGCCAGAAAAAAGGGTCACATACTGGAAACCTGCCCATGGTTAGCTTAATGTTTCCCAATAGGTACTGGTTCTTGTCAAGTGTTACCACCAAAGAGACCCAGATGAAACCATGAAAGCCATATTAATAAAAAGTCATATCATGTAAATGTGTGTGAAGGTTTGTACTTCTACCTGGAGGTACGTAGGTTTCTGTAAAAGAAACACAAACAGAAAGCAGAGACAGAAAGTTAGTTAAAATGATCAGCACCTGATCACTTATATTGACTAATAAAACCTGATCAGTGCTGATCAAGTTTTATTAGTTGAAGTCACTGTTTATCTAAAATGTCAGATATAATCAATACCTAGCTGCCACTTAGAGAAAATACATCATAATGACACCATAAGGATTCCTATAAGTACCAGTATAACTTTACTGACACCCTTTTGTGCTTCTTCATAAAATCTTTGAATCACCTGTAAGTATCCTGTAATTGGCCTACAATTACCTGTCATATCCACAAAGGTGCTTCTAGATGCAAGTAATATCTATGTACTTGTCTGATTTCCAATATTTTCACATCAGTACCCTGAGAGAATGTCACAGGTGAACCACAGATAATATGTAAACAACCAACTGTTGGTTTGCTGCATGTGCCCTAAAAGGGGCTGAGAAATACGGATCTAAAGTAACAAACTGGAAAGATGCAGCTAGGAAAACAAGTGATGAAAACACCATGTTACCTTTCTACCTGCTTTCATGATAAAATCTCCATCAAAGGCCATCTGTAACAGAGAAACATAACAATCAAGTTACAGTATTTTTATCCATCATTCCTTAAATGTGAAAAACGGATAAACCAGGAAGATCCAAAGATATTGAGAAATATTGCAGGGAGAAACATTTCTGTATCTAGTCGTGCCTCAAGACAATCCTGTCTCTGAGGTCAGCAGACGGTTCCTGGATTCCCAAATGGTTGGCATTTGGCATTATATAGACAGACGTCTCAATAATTAAAGTAAAATCAGCTGAAATTTGATTGTTTATGTTGGTTTTGAAGAGTAACTGCTGTGACTTTTGGCGGTTATAAATTATAATTTCATTCATTTTCATTCTGGGATTGGAGCTCCCTCCTCTGTGGAGGAGAGAGGAAAGGAGTCCTGATTACTGCAGTTCATCTAACATCCATCTGATATCAAGACACCACTGTTTTAACTGTCCTCAGATCTGTGTTAACTGGATTGTTGATGTTACAGTTATTTAAGCAGGCCTGGTTTTTACCCCACAGAGGAAATGCAGCCAATAAATGAGAAGTAAAAGTCCCAGAAAACACTGTGAGGGGTCATAGTTGAAGCCTTTACAGATACTCCGTGAGTACGGTACTGGTTTTTGTTAAGCATTATCACTAAATAAGACCCAGATGTAAAGTGGAAGTCATATAAATAAAAACATCTGGGCCACATGATACAGATACTAGATGTGTGTGAAGGTTCGTACATCGTCTGCACTCTCTTCAGGTGCCTGTAAAAGAAACGAGCAGAAAGCAGGAAAGTGAATTAGGAATGATCTACACTTGATCTCTTATGTTGTTTAAAGTTTTATCAATTGAAATTACTGCTAATGTAAAATGCCAAACATTAAGATGGATTTCTTCTAGCTGTAACTCTTAATGTTTGTTGAGAAAATGAAGATCCAAAGATGCTGAGCATGTTGCTGGGAGATTAATGTCTCCATGGCCTGAGGAATGAGTGGATCATAGGATTTACTTTCTGATAAACCAGGAAGATCGATCCGTCAGTAGCTGCGTTTCCATTGACCATAATATTATGCAGGTTGGAATTACAATAAAAAATTGATTTCATGTGTGGTGTTTGACCTCTGACCTGCATCGTCCACAGTGGGACCTTATATAGACAGGTATCTTTCCAAATCAAGTCGAATCAACTGAATTTAGGTTGATTATGTTGGTTTCAAAGAGTAACTGTTGTGACTTTTGGGGGTTATGAATTATAATTTCAATCATTTTCATTTCTGGGATCGGAGCTCCGTTCAATGTGGAGGAGAGAGGAAAGGAGTCCTGATTACTGCAGTTCATCTAACATCCATCTGATATCAAGGCTCCACTGGTTTCACTGTCCTCAGATCTGTGTTAATTGGATTGCTGATGTTACAGTTATTTAAGCAGGCCTGGTTTTTACCCCACAGAGGAAATGCAGCCAATAAATGAGAAGTAAAAGTCCCAGAAAAAACTGTGAGGGGTCATAGCTGAAGCCTTTACAGATACTCCGTGAGTACTGGTTTTTGTTAAGCATTATCACTAAATAAGACCCAGATGTAAAGTGGAAGTCATATAAATAAAAACATCTGGGCCACGTGATACAGATACTAGATGTGTGTGTGAAGGTTCGTACATCTTCATCGCTCTCTTCAGATGCCTGTAAAAGAAACGAGCAGAAAGCAGGAAAGTGAATTAGAAAGGAATGATCTACTCATGATCACTTATGTTGTTTAATGTTTTATCAATTGAAATTACTGCTAATGTAAAATGCCAAACATTAAGATGGATTTCTTCTAGCTGTAACTCTTAACATTTTTATTTATGAAAATGTGCCATAAATAAGGGCCTAAAGTAACAAACTGTAAAGAAGTAGATAAAAAAAACAGTGATGGAAACTGTCGTTGTAGAAACATAACATTCAAGTTTCAGTCATTTTTATCCATCATTTCTTCAATTTAAATAGAATTTGATCTAAATACAGTTTACCAAAAAAATGATAATAATGTTGCAAAGAGAGTAAAAGCTCCATGTTGGAATGAGTGGATCATTGGACTTTATTGGTGATAAACCAATAAATCAGCAACCAGTCCTTTCACCTCAACGGAAATCTGGATCAGTGAAATTCATTTCAAGTCACACCTCATCCTAAGGTTTGGAGTGACTCTACTTAGGTTTCATAGAGTAACTGCTGTGACTTTTGGGAGTTAATGGTTATAATTTCATTAATTTTCATTTGTGCTCCCTTCTAAGTGGAGGAGAGAGGAAAGGAGTCATGATTCCCACAGTTCATCTAACATCCATCAATCCATCTGATATCAAGGCTCCATTGGTTCTCAGATTTGTATTCCCTGGATCGCTAATGCTAAAGAACCAAGCCCATTTATGTTAACAGGCCTGATTTTGGATCCCACTGAGAAAATGCAGTCAACTAATGAGAAAGTTTAAGTAAAATATTCCAGAAACAACTGTAAGGGTCACAGTCTAAACCTGCCTATTGGTGATTCTTATACATCTCTGGAAAACATTGAGACTGCAAAACGATCAGTTTCTCTGATTTTACTTTTTACAGGTATATGCTTAGGTAAAATGGGCATTGAGCATTCTATGAACTATTGACAAGATGTCTGGTTTAGTATTAATTTACAGAAAATGGGAAATTGTCAAAATAAGAAAAAAGATGCAAAGAAAAGAAGTTCATATTCATTTATAAAGAACAATACTAATGTTTTAATTCAGGAAGAGTTTTAAAACCAATATTTGGTTGAACAACCAGGAGCTTTTCAATGAGATCATTCAATGCAATGCTCTCATTGCACTGAAACCTATGCAATGAGACCCGATAAGTACTGGTTCTTGTTACGAATTGAAACATTGACCAAACTGCAAATTGAAATCCATATCAATTAAAAACATCTTCACCATATGATACAAATATTATTTTTGTGTGTAAAGGGTCGTACATTATCACGCAACAAGTCAGATAGCTGTAAAAGAAACAAGCAGAAAGCAGGAAAGTGAATTAGAAAGGAATGATCTACACTTGATCTCTTATGATGTTAAAAGTATTAATTAAAATCCCTGTTCAAGTAAAAAACAAGACATTACAATCCCTTCCTTGCTGGTGTAAATCCTTTTTAAAATTTGTTTAATAAAAAATGTGGTAACTTTTGCCTGTTTTTGATTTAGCAGCTTGTCTCTGAAAAACAGGCAGCAACAGAGGAGAGAGAAACGGTGAAGCTGTGATCAGCTTCTGTCTGAGCTGCAGTTTGTCCAAATTACACATTAACTTGGTGTAATGTGAATTTCACTTTTTGTTTAGATTTAAAAATAAAACAAAGTTCAGGCGTGGGAATTTGTTGACATTTTTTGACTCCATTATCTGAATCCAGAATGTTTCACATTTAAAAAAATAAAGTGCCAGAATGTAACTATATTATATGTACGCCACAATAATCAGCTGACCTGAGTGTTTATAATTATGTTTGGGTCAGCACTGAACTTCTATGAAACCAAATTAGTCCATCAGAACCAGAACCTTGAGGTGATCACAGCCCGTCCACAGTAACGAGGAGCAGAACCAAACCGCACATTAACAGGTTAGAGTGCGATTTCCCAGTGGAAAACACCCAAAGTTACTCCAAGATGCAAGCAGATAAGACCCAGCAGAGCCAGAAAAAAGGGTCACATACTGGAAACCTGCCCATGGTTAGCTTAATGTTTCCCAATAGGTACTGGTTCTTGTCAAGTGTTACCACCAAAGAGACCCAGATGAAACCATGAAAGCCATATTAATAAAAAGTCATATCATGTAAATGTGTGTGAAGGTTTGTACTTCTACCTGGAGGTACGTAGGTTTCTGTAAAAGAAACATAAACAGAAAGCAGAGACAGAAAGTTAGTTAAAATGATCAGCACCTGATCACTTATATTGACTAATAAAATCTGATCAGTGCTGATCAAGTTTTATTAGTTGAAGTCACTGTTTATCTAAAATGTCAGATATAATCAATACCTAGCTGCAATTAGAGAAAATACATCATAATGACACCATAAGGATTCCTATAAGTACCAGTATAACTTTACTGACACCCTTTTGTGCTTCTTCATAAAATCTTTGAATCACCTGTAAGTATCCTGTAATTGGCCTACAATTACCTGTCATATCCACAAAGGTGCTTCTAGATGCAAGTAATATCTATGTACTTGTCTGATTTCCAATATTTTCACATCAGTACCCTGAGAGAATGTCACAGGTGAACCACAGATAATATGTAAACAACCAACTGTTGGTTTGCTGCATGTGCCCTAAAAGGGGCTGAGAAATACGGATCTAAAGTAACAAACTGGAAAGATGCAGCTAGGAAAACAAGTGACGAAAACGCCATGTTACCTTTCTACCTGCTTTCATGATAGAATCTCCATCAAAGCCCATCTGTAACAGAGAAACATAACAATCAAGTTACAGTATTTTTATCCATCATTCCTTAAATGTGAAAAACGGATAAACCAGGAAGATCCAAAGATATTGAGAAATATTGCAGGGAGAAACATTTCTGTATCTAGTCGTGCCTCAAGACAATCCTGTCTCTGAGGTCAGCAGACGGTTCCTGGATTCCCAAATGGTTGGCATTTGGCATTATATAGACAGACGTCTCTATAATTAAAGTAAAATCAGCTGAAATTTGATTGTTTATGTTGGTTTTGAAGAGTAACTGTTGTGACTTTTGGCGGTTATAAATTATAATTTCATTCATTTTCATTTCTGGGATTGGAGCTCCCTCCTCTGTGGAGGAGAGAGGAGAGGAGTCCTGATTACCACAGTTCATCTAACATCCATCTGATATCGAGGCTCCACTGGTTTCACTGTCCTCAGATCTGTGTTAACTGAATTGCTGATGTTACAGTTATTTAAGCAGGCCTGGTTTTTACCCCACAGAGGAAATGCAGCCAATTAATGAGAAAGATGAAGTAAAAGTCTCAGAAAAGACTGTTAGGGGTCATAGTTGGAGCCTTTATAGATACTCCGTGAGTACGGTACTGGTTTTTGTTAAGCATTATCACTAAATAAAACCCAGATGTAAAGTGGAAGTCATATAAATAAATACATCTGGGCCACATGATACAGATACTAGATGTGTGTGAAGGTTCGTACATCGCCTGCGTTCTCTTCAGGTGCCTGTAAAAGAAACGAGCAGAAAGCAGGAAAGTGAATTAGAAAGGAATGATCTACACTTGATCTCTTATGATGTTTAAAGTTTTATCAATTGAAATTACTGCTAATGTAAAATGCCAAACATTAAGATGGATTTCTTCTAGCTGTAACTCTTAACGTTTGTTGAGAAAATGTGTCATAAGGGCCTAAAGTAACAAACTGTAAAGAAGTAGATAAAAAAAACAGTGATGGAAACTGTCGTTGTAGAAACATAACATTCAAGTTTCAGTCATTTTTATCCATCATTTCTTCAATTTAAATAGAATTTGATCTAAATACAGTTTACCAAAAAAATGATAATAATGTTGCAAAGAGAGTAAAAGCTCCATGTTGGAATGAGTGGATCATTGGACTTTATTGGTGATAAACCAATAAATCAGCAACCAGTCCTTTCACCTCAACGGAAATCTGGATCAGTGAAATTCATTTCAAGTCACACCTCATCCTAAGGTTTGGAGTGACTCTACTTAGGTTTCATAGAGTAACTGCTGTGACTTTTGGGAGTTAATGGTTATAATTTCATTAATTTTCATTTATGCTCCCTTCTAAGTGGAGGAGAGAGGAAAGGAGTCATGATTCCCACAGTTCATCTAACATCCACCAATCCATTTGATATCAAGGCTCCATTGGTTCTCAGATTTGTATTCCCTGGATCGCTAATGCTAAAGAACCAAGCCCATTTATGTTAACAGGCCTGATTTTGGATCCCACTGAGAAAATGCAGTCAACTAATGAGAAAAGTTTAAGTAAAATATTCCAGAAACAACTGTAAGGGTCACATAGTCTAAACCTGCCTATTGGTGGTTCTTATACATCTCTGGAAAACATTGAGACTGCAAAACGATCAGTTTCTCTGATTTTACTTTTTACAGGTATATGCTTAGGTAAAATGGGCATTGAGCATTCTATGAACTATTGACAAGATGTCTCTGAAATTCAAAGCAAAAGTTTAGCACTTATTTGCAGAAAATGGGAATTATCAAAATAAGAGAAAAGATGCCAAGAAAACAAGTTCATATTCATTTATAAACACCAATGCTAATGTTTCAACCCAGGAAGAGTTTGAAAGTCAATATTTGCTGGAATAATCATCATGTTTTCAATGGGGTTCAGTGCAGTGGGCCCTTCATGTTTTCCAGGGCTGTAGATACCCAATAAGTACTGGTTCTTATCGAAACATTGATCAAACTGTAAATTGAAATCCATATCAATTAAAAACATCTTCACCATATGATACAGATATCATTTTTGTGTGTAAAGGGTCTTACATCACCGATCAAGTCAGATAGCTGTAAAAGAAACAAACAGAAAGCAGGAAAGAGAATTAGAAAGGTATGGTCTGCGCTTGATCACTTATGTTACTTTTTTAAAGTTTATTGGCTAAAATTGCTGCTAATGTAAAATGCCAAACATTAAGATGGATTTCTTCTAGCTGTAACTCTTAACATTTGTTTATTTATGAAAATGTGCCATAAATAAGGGCCTAAAGTAACAAACTGTAAAGGAGTAGCTAAAAAAAACAACAGTGGTGGAAACTAAGGTTTGGAGTGACTCTGCATAGGTTTCAAAGAGTAACTGCTGTGACTTTTGGGAGTTATTGGTTATAATTTTATTAATTTTCATTTCTGGGATTGGAGCTCCCTCCTCTGTGGAGGAGGGAGGAAAGGAGTCGTGATTCCCACAGTTCATTTAACATCCATCAATCCATTTGATGTCAAGGCTCCATTGGTTCTTAGATTTGTATTCCCTGGATCTCTAATGTTAAAGCACCAAACCCATTTATGTTAACAGGTTTCAGTTTGGATCTTACAATATGGAAATGCACTCAACTACTGAGGAAGGTAAAGTAAAAGATCCCAGAAAAACTGTACGGGTTTCATAGTCTAAACCTGCCTACAGCTAGCTTAAAGTTTCCTGATAATTACTCCATAAATACTCGTTCTTGTTAAGTATTAAAGTATCATACTGTAAAGTGAAAACCATATGACACAAATACTAGATTTATGTGTGAAGGTTCGTACCTCGAGATCGCTTTTAGATAACTGTAAAAGAAACAGAAAGCAGGAATAGAAAGTCGATTAGAAAGGTTTGATCTGCATCCGATCACTTCAGTTGCTTCAAATTTATTGGTAGAAATCCCTATTCCTCTAAAATACCAAACATTAAGATGGATTTCTTCTAGCTGTAACTCTTAACATTCGAGTTAAAAAATATCAATACCTCTGCATCAGAAACCACAACCTGAAAAGGAGAGCAGACAGAAGAAAATCAGTTACAAGAGCAATAATTAACTATTTCTCATCATTATTATCCAGTTCCTGCCACAAACCTGAGGTAAGTGTTTTATGAAAAGCAGAACCATTTCTTTAAAATCCTTCCAATTATCTCCTCAGCTTTCAAAGCTTTTAAATTTGTATTTTACTGCAGCAGAGACAATCAAAAATCTTAAAGAACTGATTTAAATATGATCATGTTTCCTTTAGCAATAAATTTCCACAAGTCTAGAAACATTTCTCAAGTTTGGCTACAGCTGCATCGAAAACATGTGATGCCCCTCAGGGATCAACTCTTTGTTTTCTATTCCCACAGTGGATCAAATTTACACTGAGGTGAGTTAAAATGGAGTCTGATGCGGCTGCAAAACAAGTATTTTAAAAATAACCACACAGATTAAACCTTTTATACAAGTTTTGAATCCCCAGGAATATTAACAGAAATATTTTCACTTTTTCTTTGTCCTCAGGAAGAGTCCAGGTGATGTATGGCAGGAAGTCCACGTCATCCTCTGCGATCAATCTCTATTATTCTAGCTTCACTGTCCTTAGATCTGTGTTTACTGGATCACTAAAGCACCACGCCTAGTTTATGCCAACAGGCCTGGTTTTGAACCTCATTGTGAAGATGCATTTAACTAAAGGAAAAGATTAAATAAAAGATCCCAGAAAAATATTGTAAGGATCTTAAAAACCTCCTTACAGGTATCCTGTCAGCGTGATGTCCCTGTAGGTAGTTAAGGAAGGAAGCACGCTGTGTGTACGCTCCTAGTTTCCAACATCTTTCACAGAGGTATTCTGAGAGTATGTCACAAGTGAACTACAGATTAAGTGTGAACATCTCTTGGTTTGCTGTATGTACCTAAAGTTACAAACTGTAAAGAAGGAACTAAAACAACAAGTGATGGAAACTCCTTCTTACCTCATGATATGAAGAGTGGAAATCATCGTACTCCATCTGTAACAGAAATATTAAAGTTACAGTATTTTTTACCAATCATTCTTTATATGTAAAACGCTGATAAATCAGAAAGATCCAAAGATGCTGAGCATGTTGCTGGGAGATTAATGTCTCCATGGCCTGAGGAATGAGTGGATCATAGGATTTACTTTCTGATAAACCAGGAAGATCGATCCGTCAGTAGCTGCGTTTCCATTGACCATAATATTATGCAGGTTGGAATTCCAATAAAAAATAGATTTCATGTGTGGTGTTTGACCTCTGACCTGCATCGTCCACAGTGGGACCTTATATAGACAGGTATCTTTCCACATCAAGTCGAATCAACTGAATTTAGGTTGATTATGTTGGTTTCAAAGAGTAACTGTTGTGACTTTTGGCGGTTATGAATTATAATTTCATTCATTTTCATTTCTGGGATCAGAGCTCCGTTCAATGTGGAGGAGAGAGGAGAGGAGTCCTGATTACCACAGTTCATCTAACATCCATCTGATATCAAGGCTCCACTGGTTTCACTGTCCTCAGATCTGTGTTAACTGGATTGCTGATGTTACAGTTATTTAAGCAGGCCTGGTTTTTACCCCACAGAGGAAATGCAGCCAATTAATGAGGAAGATGAAGTAAAAGTCTCAGAAAAGACTGTTAGGGGTCATAGTTGGAGCCTTTATAGATACTCCGTGAGTACGGTACTGGTTTTTGTTAAGCATTATCACTAAATAAAACCCAGATGTAAAGTGGAAGTCATATAAATAAAAACATCTGGGCCACATGATACAGATACTAGATGTGTGTGAAGGTTCGTACATCTTCATCGTTCTCTTCAAATGCCTGTAAAAGAAACGAGCAGAAAGCAGGAAAGTGAATTAGAAAGGAATGATCTACACTTGATCTCTTATGATGTTAAAAGTTTTAATTAAAATCCCTGTTCAAGTAAAAAACAATACATTACAATCCCTTCCTTCCTGGTGTAAATTCTTTTAAAATTTGTTTAATAAAAAATGTGGTAACTTTTGCCTGTTTTTGATTTAGCAGCTTGTCTCTGAAAAACAGGCAGCAACAGAGGAGAGAGAAACGGTGAAGCTGTGATCAGCTTCTGTCTGAGCTGCAGTTTGTCCAAATTACACATTAACTTGGTGTAATGTGAATTTCACTTTTTGTTTAGATTTAAAAATAAAACAAAGTTCAGGCGTGGGAATTTGTTGACATTTTTTGACTCCATTATCTGAATCCAGAATGTTTCACATTTAAAAAGATAAAGTGCCAGAATGTAACTATATTATATGTACGCCACAATAATCAGCTGACCTGAGTGTTTATAATTATGTTTGGGTCAGCACTGAACTTCTATGAAACCAAATTAGTCCATCAGAACCAGAACCTTGAGGTGATCACAGCCCGTCCACAGTAACGAGGAGCAGAACCAAACCGCACATTAACAGGTTAGAGTGCGATTTCCCAGTGGAAAACACCCAAAGTTACTCCAAGATGCAAGTAGATAAGACCCAGCAGAGCCAGAAAAAAGGGTCACATACTGGAAACCTGCCCATGGTTAGCTTAATGTTTCCCAATAGGTACTGGTTCTTGTCAAGTGTTACCACCAAAAAGACCCAGATGAAACCATGAAAGCCATATTAATAAAAAGTCATATCATGTAAATGTGTGTGAAGGTTTGTACTTCTACCTGGAGGTACGTAGGTTTCTGTAAAAGAAACACAAACAGAAAGCAGAGACAGAAAGTTAGTTAAAATGATCAGCACCTGATCACTTATATTGACTAATAAAACCTGATCAGTGCTGATCAAGTTTTATTAGTTGAAGTCACTGTTTATCTAAAATGTCAGATATAATCAATACCTAGCTGCCACTTAGAGAAAATACATCATAATGACACCATAAGGATTCCTATAAGTACCAGTATAACTTTACTGACACCCTTTTGTGCTTCTTCATAAAATCTTTGAATCACCTATAAATATCCTGTAATTGACCTACAATTACCTGTCATATCCACAAAGGTGCTTCTAGATGCAAGTAATATCTATGTACTTGTCTAGTTTCCAATATTTTCACATCAGTACCCTGAGAGAATGTCACAGGCGAACCACAGATAATATGTAAACAACCAACTGTTGGTTTGCTGCATGTGCCCTAAAAGGGGCTGAGAAATACGGATCTAAAGTAACAAACTGGAAAGATGCAGCTAGGAAAACAAGTGATGAAAACTCCATGTTACCTTTCTACCTCCTTTCATGATAAAATCTCCATCAAAGGCCATCTGTAACAGAGAAACATAACAATCAAGTTACAGTATTTTTATCCATCATTCCTTAAATGTGAAAAACGGATAAACCAGGAAGATCCAAAGATATTGAGAAATATTGCAGGGAGAAACATTTCTGTATCTAGTCGTGCCTCAAGACAATCCTGTCTCTGAGGTCAGCAGACGGTTCCTGGATTCCCAAATGGTTGGCATTTGGCATTATATAGACAGACGTCTCTATAATTAAAGTAAAATCAGCTGAAATTTGATTGTTTATGTGGGTTTTGAAGAGTAACTGTTGTGACTTTTGGCAGTTATAAATTATAATTTCATTCATTTTCATTCTGGGATTGGAGCTCCCTCCTCTGTGGAGGAGAGAGGAAAGGAGTCCTGATTACTGCAGTTCATCTAACATCCATCTGATATCAAGGCTCCACTGTTTTAACTGTCCTCAGATCTGTCTGTGTTAACTGGATTGTTGATGTTACAGTTATTTAAGCAGGCCTGGTTTTTACCCCACAGAGGAAATGCAGCCAATTAATGAGAAGTAAAAGTCCCAGAAAAGACTGTTAGGGGTCATAGTTGGAGCCTTTATAGATACTCAATGAGTACTGGTTTTTGTTAAGCATCATCACTAAATAAGACCCAGATGTAAAGTGGAAGTCATATAAATAAAAACATCTGGGCCACGTGATACAGATACTAGATGTGTGTGAAGGTTCGTACATCGTCTGCACTCTCTTCAGGTGCCTGTAAAAGAAACGAGCAGAAAGCAGGAAAGTGAATTAGGAATGATCTACACTTGATCTCTTATGTTGTTTAAAGTTTTATCAATTGAAATTACTGCTAATGTAAAATGCCAAACATTAAGATGGATTTCTTCTAGCTGTAACTCTTAATGTTTGTTGAGAAAATGAAGATCCAAAGATGCTGAGCATGTTGCTGGGAGATTAATGTCTCCATGGCCTGAGGAATGAGTGGATCATAGGATTTACTTTCTGATAAACCAGGAAGATCGATCCGTCAGTAGCTGCGTTTCCATTGACCATAATATTATGCAGGTTGGAATTACAATAAAAAATTGATTTCATGTGTGGTGTTTGACCTCTGACCTGCATCGTCCACAGTGGGACCTTATATAGACAGGTATCTTTCCAAATCAAGTCGAATCAACTGAATTTAGGTTGATTATGTTGGTTTCAAAGAGTAACTGTTGTGACTTTTGGGGGTTATGAATTATAATTTCAATCATTTTCATTTCTGGGATCGGAGCTCCGTTCAATGTGGAGGAGAGAGGAAAGGAGTCCTGATTACTGCAGTTCATCTAACATCCATCTGATATCAAGGCTCCACTGGTTTCACTGTCCTCAGATCTGTGTTAACTGGATTGTTGATGTTACAGTTATTTAAGCAGGCCTGGTTTTTACCCCACAGAGGAAATGCAGCCAATAAATGAGAAGTAAAAGTCCCAGAAAAGACTGTGAGGGGTCATAGCTGAAGCCTTTACAGATACTCCGTGAGTACTGGTTTTTGTTAAGCATCATCACTAAATAAAACCCAGATGTAAAGTGGAAGTCATATAAATAAAAACATCTGGGCCACGTGATACAGATACTAGATGTGTGTGTGAAGGTTCGTACATCTTCATCGCTCTCTTCAGATGCCTGTAAAAGAAACGAGCAGAAAGCAGGAAAGTGAATTAGAAAGGAATGATCTACTCATGATCACTTATGTTGTTTAATGTTTTATCAATTGAAATTACTGCTAATGTAAAATGCCAAACATTAAGATGGATTTCTTCTAACTGTAACTCTTAACGTTTGTTGAGAAAATGTGTCATAAATAAGGGCCTAAAGTAACAAACTGTAAAGAAGTAGATAAAAAAAACAGTGATGGAAACTGTCATTGTAGAAACATAACATTCAAGTTTCAGTCATTTTTATCCATCATTTCTTCGATTTAAATAGAATTTGATATAAATACAGTTTACCAAAAAATGATAATAATGTTGCAAAGAGAGTAAAAGCTCCATGTTGGAATGAGTGGATCATTGGACTTTATTGGTGATAAACCAATAAATCAGCAACCAGTCCTTTCACCTCAACGGAAATCTGGATCAGTGAAATTCATTTCAAGTCACACCTCATCCTAAGGTTTGGAGTGACTCTACTTAGGTTTCATAGAGTAACTGCTGTGACTTTTGGGAGTTAATGGTTATAATTTCATTAATTTTCATTTATGCTCCCTTCTAAGTGGAGGAGAGAGGAAAGGAGTCATGATTCCCACAGTTCATCTAACATCCATCAATCCATCTGATATCAAGGCTCCATTGGTTCTCAGATTTGTATTCCCTGGATCGCTAATGCTAAAGAACCAAGCCCATTTATGTTAACAGGCCTGATTTTGGATCCCACTGAGAAAATGCAGTCAACTAATGAGAAAGTTTAAGTAAAATATTCCAGAAACAACTGTAAGGGTCACATAGTCTAAACCTGCCTATTGGTGGTTCTTATACATCTCTGGAAAACATTGAGACTGCAAAACGATCAGTTTCTCTGATTTTACTTTTTACAGGTATATGCTTAGGTAAAATGGGCATAGTTCTTTTATTCTATGAACTATTGACAAGGTGTCTAGTTTAGTATTAATTTACAGAAAATGGGAAATTGTCAAAATAAGAAAAAAGATGCAAAGAAAAGAAGTTCATATTCATTTATAAAGAACAATACTAATGTTTTAATTCAGGAAGAGTTTTAAAACCAATATTTGGTTGAACAACCAGGAGCTTTTCAATGAGATCATTCAATGCAATGCTCTCATTGCACTGAAACCTATGCAATGAGACCCGATAAGTACTGGTTCTTGTTACGAATTGAAACATTGACCAAACTGCAAATTGAAATCCATATCAATTAAAAACATCTTCACCATATGATACAAATATTATTTTTGTGTGTAAAGGGTCGTACATTATCACGCAACAAGTCAGATAGCTGTAAAAGAAACAAGCAGAAAGCAGGAAAGTGAATTAGAAAGGAATGATGTACACTTGATCTCTTATGATGTTAAAAGTTTTAATTAAAATCCCTGTTCAAGTAAAAAACAAGACATTAAAATCCCTTCCTTCCTGGTGTAAATCCTTTTAAAATTTGTTTAATAAAAAATGTGGTAACTTTTGCCTGTTTTTGATTTAGCAGCTTGTCTCTGAAAAACAGGCAGCAACAGAGGAGAGAGAAACGGTGAAGCTGTGATCAGCTTCTGTCTGAGCTGCAGTTTGTCCAAATTACACATTAACTTGGTGTAATGTGAATTTCACTTTTTGTTTAGAGTTAAAAATAAAACAAAGTTCAGGCGTGGGAATTTGTTGACATTTTTTGACTCCATTATCTGAATCCACAATGTTTCACATTTAAAAAAATAAAGTGCCAGAATGTAACTATATTATATGTACGCCACAATAATCAGCTGACCTGAGTGTTTATAATTATGTTTGGGTCAGCACTGAACTTCTATGAAACCAAATTAAATATCTGGTTTATTTGAGTCCATCAGAACCAGAACCTTGAGGTGATCACAGCCCGTCCACAGTAACGAGGAGCAGAACCAAACCGCACATTAACAGGTTAGAGTGCGATTTCCCAGTGGAAAACACCCAAAGTTACTCCAAGATGCAAGTAGATAAGACCCAGCAGAGCCAGAAAAAAGGGTCACATACTGGAAACCTGCCCATGGTTAGCTTAATGTTTCCCAATAGGTACTGGTTCTTGTCAAGTGTTACCACCAAAGAGACCCAGATGAAACCATGAAAGCCATATTAATAAAAAGTCATATCATGTAAATGTGTGTGAAGGTTTGTACTTCTACCTGGAGGAGCATAGATCTCTGTAAAAGAAACACAAACAGAAAGCAGGGACAGAAAGTTAGTTAAAATGATCAGCACCTGATCACTTATATTGACTAATAAAACCTGATCAGTGCTGATCAAGTTTTATTAGTTGAAGTCACTGTTTATCTAAAATGTCAGATATAATCAATACCTAGCTGCCACTTAGAGAAAATACATCATAATGACACCATAAGGATTCCTATAAGTACCAGTATAACTTTACTGACACCCTTTTGTGCTTCTTCATAAAATCTTTGAATCACCTGTAAATATCCTGTAATTGACCTACAATTACCTGTCATATCCACAAAGGTGCTTCTAGATGCAAGTAATATCTATGTACTTGTCTGATTTCCAATATTTTCACATCAGTACCCTGAGAGAATGTCACAGGTGAACCACAGATAATATGTAAACAACCAACTGTTGGTTTGCTGCATGTGCCCTAAAAGGGGCTGAGAAATACGGATCTAAAGTAACAAACTGGAAAGATGCAGCTAGGAAAACAAGTGATGAAAACTCCATGTTACCTTTCTACCTCCTTTCATGATAAAATCTCCATCAAAGGCCATCTGTAACAGAGAAACATAACAATCAAGTTACAGTATTTTTATCCATCATTCCTTAAATGTGAAAAACGGATAAACCAGGAAGATCCAAAGATATTGAGAAATATTGCAGGGAGAAACATTTCTGTATCTAGTCGTGCCTCAAGACAATCCTGTCTCTGAGGTCAGCAGACGGTTCCTGGATTCCCAAATGGTTGGCATTTGGCATTATATAGACGGACGTCTCTATAATTAAAGTAAAATCAGCTGAAATTTGATTGTTTATGTTGGTTTTGAAGAGTAACTGCTGTGACTTTTGGCGGTTATAAATTATAATTTCATTCATTTTCATTCTGGGATTGGAGCTCCCTCCTCTGTGGAGGAGAGAGGAAAGGAGTCCTGATTACTG
Organism: Poecilia mexicana; assembly: GCF_051168715.1. NCBI lineage: Eukaryota > Metazoa > Chordata > Actinopteri > Cyprinodontiformes > Poeciliidae > Poecilia > Poecilia mexicana. The sequence goes on from NW_028263371.1 coordinate 53,705,761, forward strand.
CAGTTCATCTAACATCCATCTGATATCAAGGCTCCACTGGTTTCACTGTCCTCAGATCTGTGTTAACTGGATTGCTGATGTTACAGTTATTTAAGCAGGCCTGGTTTTTACCCCACAGAGGAAATGCAGCCAATTAATGAGAAGTAAAAGTCCCAGAAAAGACTGTGAGGGGTCATAGTTGAAGCCTTTATAGATACTCAATGAGTACTGGTTTTTGTTAAGCATCATCACTAAATAAGACCCAGATGTAAAGTGGAAGTCATATAAATAAAAACATCTGGGCCACGTGATACAGATACTAGATGTGTGTGTGAAGGTTTGTACATCTTCATCGCTCTCTTCAGATGTCTGTAAAAGAAACAAGCAGAAAGCAGGAAAGTGAATTAGGAATGATCTACACTTGATCTCTTATGATGTTTAAAGTTTATTAGCTAAAATTACTGCTAATGTAAAATGCCAAACATTAAGATGGATTTCTTCTAGCTGTAACTCTTAACATTTGTTGAGAAAATGTGCCATAAATAAGGGCCTAAAGTAACAAACTGTAAAGAAGTAGATAAAAAAAACAGTGATGGAAACTGTCGTTGTAGAAACATAACATTCAAGTTTCAGTCATTTTTATCCATCATTTCTTAGATTTAAATAGAATTTGATATAAATACAGTTTACCAAAAAATGATAATAATGTTGCAAATAGATTAAAACTGTATGGGTCTCAAAGTCTAAACCTGCCTACAGCTAGCTTAAAGTTTCCTGATAATTACTCCATAAATACTCGTTCTTGTTAAGTATTAAAGTATCATACTGTAAAGTGAAAACCATATGATACAAATACTAGATTTATGTGTGAAGGTTCGTACCTCGAAATCGCTTTCTTCAGATGACTGTAAAAGAAACAGAAAGCAGGAATAGAAAGTCGATTAGAAAGGTTTGATCTGCATCCGATCACTTCAGTTGCTTCAAATTTATTGGTAGAAATCCCTATTCCTCTAAAATAGCAAACAGTAAGATATATTTATTCTAGCTTTAACTCTTTCTTAACATTCGAGTTAAAAAATATCAATACCTCTGCATCAGAAACCACAACCTGAAAAGAAGAGAGCAGACAGAAGAAAATCAGTTACAAGAGCAATAATTAACTATTTCTCATCATTATTATCCAGTTCCTGGCACAAACCTGAGGTAAGTGTTTTATGAAAAGCAGAACTAACCATTTCTTTAAAATCCTTCCAATTATCTCCTCAGCTTTCAAAGCTTTTAAATTTGTATTTTACTGCAGCAGAGACAATCAAAAATCTTAAAGAACTGATTTAAATATGATCATGTTTCCTTTAGCAATAAATTGCCACAAGTCCAGAAACATTTCTCAAGTTTGGCTACAGCTGCATCGAAAACATGTGATGCCCCTCAGGGATCAACTCTTTGTTTTCTGTTCCCACCAGTGGATCAAATTTACACTGAGGTGAGTTAAAATGGAGTCTGATGCGGCTGCAAAACAAGTATTTTAAAAATAACCCCACAGATTAAACCTTTTATACAAGTTTTGAATCCCCAGGAATATTAACAGAAATATTTTCACTTTTTCTTTGTCCTCAGGAAGAGTCCAGGTGATGTATGGCAGGAAGTCCACATCCTCCTCTGCGATCAGCTTCGGGATGTCTGTGACGCCATCGTCTGGCTTCCCAGAATCCTAAAACAGGAAAAATGACTTTGGTTTGATTCAAAAACACATCTCTAAACGTGACATGAGAACAAACAGACCCTCTCTTCGATGGCCACGAAGCTGGTGAACTGAGACAGTATGGAGAACTCTTTGCTCAGATCGATGATGAAGGACTTCAGCTCTGCTTTTTTACCCTGAAAACACAAAAACAGGAGTTTCACCAAAGTGTAGCTCTGATTTGAGGTCAAAGGTGACACGCATGCTGACCTCGTGTTCAGCTTCGGTGATATCAAGGTTCCCATCCTCGTAGTCTCTGATCAGGGCTCTCGCTGTGAGCTTATGAAGAAACTAAAACAACAAATCAAACAGCTGAGGTTGATTGTTTTTCATGTTTCAATGTGTTTATACGATAATAAACAGCCTTACCGTTCCTCTGGTCTTCTGCAGCTCTGTTGTTGACACCATGGTTTGAAGCTCCTGACCACGCAAGTCTCCAAGAAGAGTCGCCTGCATGAAAAATCACAGATTTTATTATTGTTAATCGTTAGTTGCAGCCAGCTCATGATCAACTTTACTCTTCTTTGTAATTTCTCTGATCCACCTGGCCCAGCAGGTAAAGCAGAGAAGAAGAACCAGTTGAATACCTGAGTGCAGTGGGGCACAAAGCCGTAAACCAGCGTGTGGCAGTCGTTGAACAGGGAGTTCAGCTGCTTCGGGGCTTGAACTGGAGGAGCTCTGGGGTTGAACTGCTGCCACTTCACAGAGACGGAGCTGCAGCCGGGAGATGACATGCGCTTCACCTGGCGCTCCACCTGCAGCCACAGCATGTTCAGGTGTCACAACGTCTCCAGTTCAACTGATAAGACTCAAATTAACCTTCATGATGAATGTTCACCTTGTAAAATGCAACATGTGGAGAACTCTACAGATGAATTAAACTCACTTTCATTTTGGGTCATATAAAGATCATAAATGTTGTCAAGGGCCAGTTGTGCCAGAATGTATTGATAAAACCCATTAACAAATTGTTAAAATATTGATAAATAGCCGACTCTAAATTCCATAGATACTTCTTTTTATTGATCAGTTCATCCAGAATCTCGTGATTGTTTCTGTGATTTTGTGTTGCTCAATTTAAAATGATATAATGTAAGAAATTAAAAGTGATATTTTGTGACTCGCCGTACTGACCGTGGTCTACAACTTCAAATGGGCCGAGTGAGGCAGGAGTGTGGTAAAATTAGGAAATACTGCCACCTGCAGGTGACAGTTAACATCACCCAACGTTTTTGACAAGTCCTGCAGAGAATTTTTAATAAACTTTTAGTCAGTGGCAGTTTCGACATGGGCAACCACCCAGGGTGGTATCTTGTGGAGGGGTCGGCATGAGCTCTGCAGAAATGTACAAACTTCAACCAGCCAACTGGCGATAAATTTGCACTTGCCTGTGATAGATCCAACAAAGCTAATTAGCTTGCAAGGCTATGTCAGGAGTGAGCAGTAGCCTCGACTGTCCAGAGTCACACTGTGATTACGACTCAAACTTTAGCCCGACAGAAAAATTGTATGAGAGTTTGCCATGTAAATTATAAAGTCTCACCTTCTCAGCCCAGGTGTGCTTCGCTTTAGAGTCAAAAAACTCATAAGCCCCGCCCCCTGCCTGAGCCAGGGCTCTCAACATGTGGCGATTGGCTGTGGAGCTGAAATGACAAACACAGCCACTTCACCTGGTTTGAAGGGAAACTAAACATGAAAAGGAAGCGAGGGATGAAGACCTTCCTCACCTGAAGCCGCAGGTGAAGAGGCGGCTGTGCTGGGCGTTGTCTCTGAGCAGCTGCAGGGTGGCCGCCGCGTTCTGGATGTGGCCGTCCGACAGCAGCAGCAGGTTCCGAACGCCGGCGGACGGCGGCAGCAGGCTGAGCGCCCGGAGAGGCCGCCACAGCTCAGTGCTGCCCCCTATTGAAGAGCAGCTCTAACAGCAGACAGAAGAGAATTACTGGTAAAGTTTGGAAATACATTTTAATCCCAAGTAGAACTGCAACTAATGATTATTTTAGTATTTGATTTTTCTTTTCCTTCTACATTAATCATTTATTTCATTTAACCACTTTACTATATTGTATTTCCAACACAATATTGGAAATACAATAAAAGCTGCAAATGAAATAATTAAATTCCTTTTTTAAAAAAGAAAACTAACATTTTATTACCTAAAATGCGATAACACAGCATGTCTTTAGTGCATGCTTGGTTATTTATAGCAAAGAATAGATTTTTGCACAGTTTTGGTTTAATTGCTGCTATTAACACATTCTCATATTCAGACTGAATATTTCAGTTAGGCTTACCAAAATTATTTATATTTATGATTTTCCCTCCATTCACCTCAAATGTTTCGAACTGACCTATCAGAACCTTACAAAGCCATGACATCATCATCTAATGAGTACTAAATGCTAGAGTTTGAGTTATTTTTAAAAGCATTTACAATCCAAATAATTATTAATGATCCAAAGTAACTTAAAATATAAATATTTTTGTCTGATTTAATGACAGACTATAAAAATTTTGCTTTTTATGCAATTCATATCAATATCTGGTTTCAACATTAGTTTGAAATATAGCTAATCATTGCAAATAAAACCAGTGCAGCTTTTTAAAAATTAAAAATGCTAAAATTAAAACACCTTTAAAAATAAAGCATTAATTTGTACAATTATGAGCATTTTCTCCAAATAAAAACCTTGCTAACGAGTCTGAACTCACCTTGATGAACTTCTTGGCTTCAGCTTGAACCTCGTCGAGTTTCTGAGCCGACAGGAAAGCTTCTGTGTGATCTGAAAACCAAAAACAAGACAAATCAAAAAACCAAGTCAGGCTGATGGAGAGGAGATGGTGGTTGCTCCTGAATGTAGCAACTAAATAAACCAACAACTTTCTGCAACTTTTAAATTATTTACAGGAAACCTTTAGAAAGTGCATTTTGTATGCTGAAGGTTGCATGAAATTCTCTCAGGATGGCAATTAGCTAGTTGAAGAAAAGTGACCTTTAACTTCACGGAAAGTAATTTCCAAGTTCATGGAAAGTAACCTGCAAGTTTGAGAATAGAAATCTACAAGTCTTAGGAAAGAAACCCTTACGTTCTGGGAGAGTAACGTAATTTTTTGGAGTGTCCTGCAAGTTCAAGGAAAGCAACATGTATGATGGTGGTGTGTTTCTGGAAATCACAGTGCAAATTTGGGAAAAGTCTCTGAAACATAAAGCTGGTTCACATTTTGATTTGGATGTTTTAAATAATATCCAGTCCCAAAATAAAACAGTGAGTCAGAGTTCAGTTCTGACCAGTTCTCTGCTCTTATACCAACCTGTTCCAAACAAAACGATGTTGATTTTGACGTCGTTCTTCAGATTCTTTAAAACCTGCAGGGCGATTTTCTGGGCCAGCTGGAATGATTCTCCCTTCATGGACTCAGACGTGTCCAGCAAAAGAACAACTTCACTGCCTTCAGAGCTGGAGTCAAACTCAAAGTTTGGGTAGAAAACCAGCATGCAGGCCTGCAGCAGAGTAGAGGGTTAATTCACTTAGTGTGGAGTGCCTCAGGGTTCAGTACAGGGACTCTTTGAAAACAGATTGGTGTGGAAGAGGGAAGGACAAGCAGACCTGGCTGTCCTTGTCTGGGTGTTTCTCCACCCACATTCTGGGAAGATGAACCTCAGAGAGAGTGACAGACATCTGGAAACCATCAGACCCCATGACCTGACCCGGCAGAACACTGACCACCGCCTTACAGTCAGTCCTCTGGACAACAGAATGCAAACAAAATGAGTGACATAAAAATAGAACAACTTCACTGCCTTCAGAGCTGTTACTTTGCAAGTTACTTTCCAAACATTGATAGTATAAGAAACAGGTAAACAGTAAAGATTCACCGTCAAAAAACAAGTTTAAGAGGTAAAACTCCATAAAAATATTAAATATGAACCCAGAAAATCAACTTGTAACAATATGCAGATGATATGATTGTTTATTATTAAAAATGGCACCTTAATTTTGACTTGATGAGTGATGCACGTCAGGCTAGAGATCTGAAATGGCATCTCTACCGACATGTCCAACGTAAACTCTCTGAAGACCAGAAAGAACAACAGTCTGTTTCTTCACATTTACTTAACCAAACAAAAAGGTTAGAGGTTAAATAATCTAAACCCAATAAGAAAACAGATCAGTGACATAATGAGATAAAAAAACTAAATTCAATGTGTCTCACCTTGCTGCTTCATTGGCCACACAAACCTTCTCCACAGAGACCTGATGGGTTCGAAAGCACATAAAATGATCTCTGATTAAAATTATTCCTAAATTGACTAAAGAAAATTATAGTAATACCCATTCCTTTTGAGAAATAAATCACATTTACACTTAAAAATTTAAAGACCCTTTAGAAGAATAAAAAACAAATTACAAAGCATTTTCATGCTATTTGCTTATTCTTCACTGTTGTGTAACTGACGTTAGGTCCCGATTCTTCTCAAAACTTCAACTTCAAATCCAGTCAAAAAAATTAGGTTAGTTTAAACTGTCACTGGAAGTTATTCTACCCACCTCTGTGTGATACTAAGATAAATATCAGTGATATTTACTGTAGTACTTACTGCTGAACTAGCAAAATTAGCTTGCCAACATAGCTTTTGTCAGTGAACATGTAGCCTACATGTATGTTACTACACAGACTTACTCTGCCAGTCACCAGAGCTTTATTATTCATGTAAAGAGTTTGTACGTCCTTTACAAAGCTCTTTAAATATTGATCGTATGTGTCCAGGGTAAACGCACTCTTTGTGTTCACAAGGCAGTGAACTATGACAGCAGCCATTTTTTTAGACATACGTTGCTTTTGCACTTTGGTCAAGATGGTCAATATATTTTCTTTTTGTTGGTCTCAGAGCCACAGTTTCGCTATGCTTCGCGCTACGCTTGCCTACCAAGATGGCGGTTTAGTGGCAGGACCACTTCCAGTTCAGACTTGTGGGAACAATGTATTCTAGATAAGTGCAACAACACATCATTCTATTAAGTTTTGTGCTTTGTTGCTACACAATGGCAACTATTTTGAAAGAAATTTCCTCTAAAACTTTTCTAAAAACCCACCAATTATTGGCCCCGCCTCCGAGTACAGGCTCCGCCCCCTACCTGTGTGGTCTGGTTGAGCGCGGCGCTTTCCTGCCATGGAGCCACGCTGCCCGGCAGGGAGAACAGGATGCTCCCGTCTCTGACCACCAGCTCTGACACAAAGGTCACCTTAATGAGGACGGTGGCGCCGGGCGGCAGGTTGCCCACGCTGATGGTGAACACATCCTGCAGAGAGGAACCAATCAGAAAGGCTGGGATACGTTCCTGAAACCATCAGGATGTTGCTGGACGTACAGGAGCGTCCTGGTCCATGAGGTACGCTCCGTGGCCTTTTGCTATCGCCTGTTTGTACTCCTTACGAGCCGTCTCCTTCTCCTTCACCTGAGAACAAAAACACAGCAGAACGGTCATATTAAAAAGCAACCTGGCCTTCCACTGCACCTCCATGCTACGTCACATGGATGCAGTAATTGATGCAAAAGAGCCCCAAACTTCTTTGGAATTATTTTTATTTTTTTGGGGTTTCGATAAGAGCTGGAAATAACTATTTTTTTTGGCATACCAACAATAAATTGGGGAAAAACAATTGGTACATTCTGCAGATTTTCCATTTAACAACTTCAGCCTGTTTTGTACAAAATTTGAAATACGTTAAACATGAAAAAAATAAATAAATAAATAAATAATTCAATTCCATTTTGGAATAAGTAAAACATTTTCCTTCCCAAAATTAAGCAACAGCATTTCTTAAGTGAACGGTTGATCATTTGTAGCAAATAATGGATCTGGTTATATCCCCTACTCCAACATCTTTCTTACAATGTGGCCAGAAAAAGATTTAAAAAGGAGCGGCAAAAGCAAATGAGGCGGATTAGCTTAAAAACAGACAACACATTGGGTTGAACTGCGTCAGTGCTGTTCAGATGCTTTCTAAATTAGGTTGTATTTTGTTTTGTGAAATATTCAGCTTCAGATTACCTCTCCCACCACGTGTTTCCCATTGATGAAAGCTTCAAATCCGCACACAGCAGCCGAGTCGTCCAATGGGAAGACGTACTTCGCCTCGATGGGCACTGAGCTCTGATTGGTGTATTTCTGGAAGATGATGACCTGACAGAGGAAAAAGCCTGAATCAGAACCAGGATTAATGTGACACCAAGCTGATCCAGGCGCTTCTCTTTCCAACCTGGGAGAGCAGATCCATCAGTTTGCACTTCACATGGACGGCCTGCAGGGGGAGCTGCTGGCCTGAACTGTCCAACAGACCAGCTTTAACGTCCTCCAGAGGGTTCTTCACGTTTTCTAGATCTTCTTCTACATGTTCTGAAGTCAGATCTGCAGACAGGGTGGCTTGTTATTTTCAAACACATTAGATGGTAATGTATTTGAAAGTAGAAACCACACTGAAGCTTTTTATTTTATTATTAAAACCTAGTTTATGAAATATCTAGATTTCATTTTTAATTACATGTTTTTCCCAGAAGCTGGATGGATTATTAATTATCTCAGGTAAATGTTTCCTATTAACCCACAGCAGAAATACACCAAGACATCTTAATTACTAAATTCTTTATAGATATGTGGTTACTGTGACATAAACTTAAATCAGGGGTGTCCAAAGTGTGGTGCAGGTGCCTTTTGTGGCTCTGAATGGTTTTGAGTGGCTCCTCTACCAATATTCTTGTAGAGTAGCAACAAAAGCATGGCATCATGGCGACCTAATGTCAGGTATCTGCAGCTCACCTGGGTTCTTGGCAGCCTCAATGGGTTCTGCAGTCAGGTTGATGTCCGGACTGAAGTCCTTGTGTTCGTCTCCTTCCACTCTGAACTGAACTACATATTTCATCTTCACTTGGTCAAGAGAGTAAACCACATACTCATCATCCTGCAGCGCAGACAGAAAACAGAAATCAGTTTCCTCAGGGTGCAGCAGAACTTTAACATGCTGAACATGCGATGGATATGCAGCTTCTGTTCCCACCTCAAAATCAGATGTAGTTTTGTTGGTTTGTCTGACTCCATGAATGCTGTGGTAGCCCTGAGGAGCCTCGGTCAGAGTCAGGTCTCTCTTATAGAGGTTCTTACAAACCCCCAGAGCCACATCACAGACCAGCAGGAAGCGCGATCCGTCTGTCTCGCTGGGTTTGGCGTACTTCAGACTGGTGCTGAGAACACAGAGAGAACCTAGAGCGCAAAATGCTAACCAGAACATCTTAAACTGTTCCAACGTCGTCGTTTTGACACCAATAAACATACAAGATGGATGAAGTTTGTTTTCAAACCAACCTCACAGCATCACCGAAGTAAATCCCGCTGCCAAGGTTCCCGACGTCCGTTCTCGTAATCCCATGATGCTCCACTCCCACATGGGGAAGCAGCAGACCTCTGAGGAGCCAGATACAGGGTCAAACTCGTGTTTTCACACTTAAATGAAACTTTAACTTTAACATTGTTTGTTGACTTTTACTAAACATAAACATTAGTTCTGCTAAAGCTCTAAACCATCACTGGATTTACTGGAAGCTAATGCTAAAGCGCTACACCAACCTCGTATTTGATGGAAACTAATGCCAAATCATAAACATAAAACCCAATAAATAAATACAAAATAAATAAAATAATATATATATTTTTTTATTTTATTTTTAGCTCTGCCCCCCTAAAATCTTTACTGTCCTGGTCTGGACACTCTTATGAAAATTTTCTGGTCACCTGGACATGATTCCTACAAAGTTGCTGGGGCTGGACGAATGGAGGAGGGGCTTAACGTTGCCAATCTCGCTCTGAAACGTTTCAAGCTCCACCGCCCTGCTGACGCACATGATCTGCTGGATCTGC